>NW_027472588.1:1200000-1740537 GCF_030347505.1 Rhynchophorus ferrugineus | reverse complement strand
ATCAATTGCATTACATTTCCACCAGTTTACTAACAATGTTACAGAAACTGTCTTCGAACTTCCTTTCCATTGGATTACTTATCCGATAGTTTACTGTATTATGTTACAGAAACTGTCCTCAACCTCCAATCAATTGCATTACATTTCCACCAGTTTACTGAACAATGTTACAGAAACTGTCTTCGAACTTCCTTTCCATTGGATTACTTATCCGATAGTTTACTGTATTATGTTACAGAAACTGTCCTCAACCTCCAATCAATTGCATTACATTTCCACCAGTTTACTGAACAATGTTACAGAAACTGTCTTCGAACTTCCTTTCCATTGGATTACTTATCCGATAGTTTACTGTATTATGTTACAGAAACTGTCCTCAACCTCCAATCAATTGCATTACATTTCCACCAGTTTACTGAACAATGTTACAGAAACTGTCTTCGAACTTCCTTTCCATTGGATTACTTATCCGATAGTTTACTGTATTATGTTACAGAAACTGTCCTCAACCTCCGATCAATTGCATTACATTTCCGCCAGTTTACTGAACAATGTTACAGAAACTGTCTTCGAACTTCCTTTCCATTGGATTACTTATCCGATAGTTTACTGTATTATGTTACAGAAACTGTCCTCAACCTCCGATCAATTGCATTACATTTCCACCAGTTTACTGAACAATGTTACAGAAACTGTCTTCGAACTTCCTTTCCATTGGATTACTTATCCGATAGTTTACTGTATTATGTTACAGAAACTGTCCTCAACCTCCGATCAATTGCATTACATTTCCGCCAGTTTACTGAACAATGTTACAGAAACTGTCTTCGAACTTCCTTTCCATTGGATTACTTATCCGATAGTTTACTGTATTATGTTACAGAAACTGTCCTCAACCTCCAATCAATTGCATTACATTTCCACCAGTTTACTGAACAATGTTACAGAAACTGTCTTCGAACTTCCTTTCCATTGGATTACTTATCCGATAGTTTACTGTATTATGTTACAGAAACTGTCCTCAACCTCCAATCAATTGCATTACATTTCCACCAGTTTACTGAACAATGTTACAGAAACTGTCTTCGAACTTCCTTTCCATTGGATTACTTATCCGATAGTTTACTGTATTATGTTACAGAAACTGTCCTCAACCTCCAATCAATTGCATTACATTTCCACCAGTTTACTGAACAATGTTACAGAAACTGTCTTCGAACTTCCTTTCCATTGGATTACTTATCCGATAGTTTACTGTATTATGTTACAGAAACTGTCCTCAACCTCCAATCAATTGCATTACATTTCCACCAGTTTACTGAACAATGTTACAGAAACTGTCTTCGAACTTCCTTTCCATTGGATTACTTATCCGATAGTTTACTGTATTATGTTACAGAAACTGTCCTCAACCTCCAATCAATTGCATTACATTTCCACCAGTTTACTGAACAATGTTACAGAAACTGTCTTCGAACTTCCTTTCCATTGGATTACTTATCCGATAGTTTACTGTATTATGTTACAGAAACTGTCCTCAACCTCCAATCAATTGCATTACATTTCCACCAGTTTACTGAACAATGTTACAGAAACTGTCTTCGAACTTCCTTTCCATTGGATTACTTATCCGATAGTTTACTGTATTATGTTACAGAAACTGTCCTCAACCTCCAATCAATTGCATTACATTTCCACCAGTTTACTGAACAATGTTACAGAAACTGTCTTCGAACTTCCTTTCCATTGGATTACTTATCCGATAGTTTACTGTATTATGTTACAGAAACTGTCCTCAACCTCCAATCAATTGCATTACATTTCCACCAGTTTACTGAACAATGTTACAGAAACTGTCTTCGAACTTCCTTTCCATTGGATTACTTATCCGATAGTTTACTGTATTATGTTACAGAAACTGTCCTCAACCTCCAATCAATTGCATTACATTTCCGCCAGTTTACTGAACAATGTTACAGAAACTGTCTTCGAACTTCCTTTCCATTGGATTACTTATCCGATAGTTTACTGTATTATGTTACAGAAACTGTCCTCAACCTCCAATCAATTGCATTACATTTCCACCAGTTTACTGAACAATGTTACAGAAACTGTCTTCGAACTTCCTTTCCATTGGATTACTTATCCGATAGTTTACTGTATTATGTTACAGAAACTGTCCTCAACCTCCAATCAATTGCATTACATTTCCACCAGTTTACTGAACAATGTTACAGAAACTGTCTTCGAACTTCCTTTCCATTGGATTACTTATCCGATAGTTTACTGTATTATGTTACAGAAACTGTCCTCAACCTCCAATCAATTGCATTACATTTCCGCCAGTTTACTGAACAATGTTACAGAAACTGTCTTCGAACTTCCTTTCCATTGGATTACTTATCCGATAGTTTACTGTATTATGTTACAGAAACTGTCCTCAACCTCCAATCAATTGCATTACATTTCCACCAGTTTACTGAACAATGTTACAGAAACTGTCTTCGAACTTCCTTTCCATTGGATTACTTATCCGATAGTTTACTGTATTATGTTACAGAAACTGTCCTCAACCTCCGATCAATTGCATTACATTTCCGCCAGTTTACTGAACAATGTTACAGAAACTGTCTTCGAACTTCCTTTCCATTGGATTACTTATCCGATAGTTTACTGTATTATGTTACAGAAACTGTCCTCAACCTCCAATCAATTGCATTACATTTCCACCAGTTTACTGAACAATGTTACAGAAACTGTCTTCGAACTTCCTTTCCATTGGATTACTTATCCGATAGTTTACTGTATTATGTTACAGAAACTGTCCTCAACCTCCAATCAATTGCATTACATTTCCACCAGTTTACTGAACAATGTTACAGAAACTGTCTTCGAACTTCCTTTCCATTGGATTACTTATCCGATAGTTTACTGTATTATGTTACAGAAACTGTCCTCAACCTCCAGTCAATTGCATTACATTTCCACCAGTTTACTGAACAATGTTACAGAAACTGTCTTCGAACTTCCTTTCCATTGGATTACTTATCCGATAGTTTACTGTATTATGTTACAGAAACTGTCCTCAACCTCCGATCAATTGCATTACATTTCCACCAGTTTACTGAACAATGTTACAGAAACTGTCTTCGAACTTCCTTTCCATTGGATTACTTATCCGATAGTTTACTGTATTATGTTACAGAAACTGTCCTCAACCTCCGATCAATTGCATTACATTTCCACCAGTTTACTGAACAATGTTACAGAAACTGTCTTCGAACTTCCTTTCCATTGGATTACTTATCCGATAGTTTACTGTATTATGTTACAGAAACTGTCCTCAACCTCCAATCAATTGCATTACATTTCCACCAGTTTACTGAACAATGTTACAGAAACTGTCTTCGAACTTCCTTTCCATTGGATTACTTATCCGATAGTTTACTGTATTATGTTACAGAAACTGTCCTCAACCTCCGATCAATTGCATTACATTTCCACCAGTTTACTGAACAATGTTACAGAAACTGTCTTCGAACTTCCTTTCCATTGGATTATTTATCCGATAGTTTACTGTATTATGTTACAGAAACTGTCCTCAACCTCCGATCAATTGCATTACATTTCCACCAGTTTACTGAACAATGTTACAGAAACTGTCTTCGAACTTCCTTTCCATTGGATTACCTACCCAATAGTTTACTGTATTATGTTACAGAAACTGTCCTCAACCTCCGATCAATTGCATTACATTTCCACCAGTTTACTGAACAATGTTACAGAAACTGTCTTCGAACTTCCTTTCCATTGGATTACTTATCCGATAGTTTACTGTATTATGTTACAGAAACTGTCCTCAACCTCCGATCAATTGCATTACATTTCCACCAGTTTACTGAACAATGTTACAGAAACTGTCTTCGAACTTATTTTCCATTGGATTACTTATCCGATAGTTTACTGTATTATGTTACAGAAACTGTCCTCAACCTCCGATCAATTGCATTACATTTCCACCAGTTTACTGAACAATGTTACAGAAACTGTCTTCGAACTTCCTTTCCATTGGATTACTTATCCGATAGTTTACTGTATTATGTTACAGAAACTGTCCTCAACCTCCGATCAATTGCATTACATTTCCACCAGTTTACTGAACAATGTTACAGAAACTGTCTTCGAACTTCCTTTCCATTGGATTACTTATCCGATAGTTTACTGTATTATGTTACAGAAACTGTCCTCAACCTCCGATCAATTGCATTACATTTCCACCAGTTTACTGAACAATGTTACAGAAACTGTCTTCGAACTTCCTTTCCATTGGATTACTTATCCGATAGTTTACTGTATTATGTTACAGAAACTGTCCTCAACCTCCGATCAATTGCATTACATTTCCACCAGTTTATTGAACAATGTTACAGAAACTGTCTTCGAACTTCCTTTCCATTGGATTACTTATCCGATAGTTTACTGTATTATGTTACAGAAACTGTCCTCAACCTCCGATCAATTGCATTACATTTCCACCAGTTTACTGAACAATGTTACAGAAACTGTCTTCGAACTTCCTTTTAATTGGATTACCTACCCAATAGTTTACTGTATTATGTTACAGAAACTGTCCTCAACCTCCGATCAATTGCATTACATTTCCACCAGTTTACTGAACAATGTTACAGAAACTGTCTTCGAACTTCCTTTTAATTGGATTACCTACCCAATAGTTTACTGTATTATGTTACAGAAACTGTCCTCAACCTCCGATCAATTGCATTACATTTCCACCAGTTTACTGAACAATGTTACAGAAACTGTCTTCGAACTTCCTTTCCATTGGATTACTTATCCGATAGTTTACTGTATTATGTTACAGAAACTGTCCTCAACCTCCGATCAATTGCATTACATTTCCACCAGTTTACTGAACAATGTTACAGAAACTGTCTTCGAACTTATTTTCCATTGGATTACTTATCCGATAGTTTACTGTATTATGTTACAGAAACTGTCCTCAACCTCCGATCAATTGCATTACATTTCCACCAGTTTACTGAACAATGTTACAGAAACTGTCTTCGAACTTCCTTTCCATTGGATTACTTATCCGATAGTTTACTGTATTATGTTACAGAAACTGTCCTCAACCTCCGATCAATTGCATTACATTTCCACCAGTTTACTGAACAATGTTACAGAAACTGTCTTCGAACTTCCTTTCCATTGGATTACTTATCCGATAGTTTACTGTATTATGTTACAGAAACTGTCCTCAACCTCCGATCAATTGCATTACATTTCCACCAGTTTACTGAACAATGTTACAGAAACTGTCTTCGAACTTCCTTTCCATTGGATTACTTATCCGATAGTTTACTGTATTATGTTACAGAAACTGTCCTCAACCTCCGATCAATTGCATTACATTTCCACCAGTTTACTGAACAATGTTACAGAAACTGTCTTCGAACTTCCTTTCCATTGGATTACTTATCCGATAGTTTACTGTATTATGTTACAGAAACTGTCCTCAACCTCCGATCAATTGCATTACATTTCCACCAGTTTACTGAACAATGTTACAGAAACTGTCTTCGAACTTCCTTTTAATTGGATTACCTACCCAATAGTTTACTGTATTATGTTACAGAAACTGTCCTCAACCTCCGATCAATTGCATTACATTTCCACCAGTTTACTGAACAATGTTACAGAAACTGTCTTCGAACTTCCTTTCCATTGGATTACTTATCCGATAGTTTACTGTATTATGTTACAGAAACTGTCCTCAACCTCCGATCAATTGCATTACATTTCCACCAGTTTACTGAACAATGTTACAGAAACTGTCTTCGAACTTCCTTTCCATTGGATTACTTATCCGATAGTTTACTGTATTATGTTACAGAAACTGTCCTCAACCTCCGATCAATTGCATTACATTTCCACCAGTTTACTGAACAATGTTACAGAAACTGTCTTCGAACTTCCTTTCCATTGGATTACTTATCCGATAGTTTACTGTATTATGTTACAGAAACTGTCCTCAACCTCCGATCAATTGCATTACATTTCCACCAGTTTACTGAACAATGTTACAGAAACTGTCTTCGAACTTCCTTTTAATTGGATTACCTACCCAATAGTTTACTGTATTATGTTACAGAAACTGTCCTCAACCTCCGATCAATTGCATTACATTTCCACCAGTTTACTGAACAATGTTACAGAAACTGTCTTCGAACTTCCTTTCCATTGGATTACTTATCCGATAGTTTACTGTATTATGTTACAGAAACTGTCCTCAACCTCCGATCAATTGCATTACATTTCCACCAGTTTACTGAACAATGTTACAGAAACTGTCTTCGAACTTCCTTTCCATTGGATTACTTATCCGATAGTTTACTGTATTATGTTACAGAAACTGTCCTCAACCTCCGATCAATTGCATTACATTTCCACCAGTTTACTGAACAATGTTACAGAAACTGTCTTCGAACTTCCTTTCCATTGGATTACTTATCCGATAGTTTACTGTATTATGTTACAGAAACTGTCCTCAACCTCCGATCAATTGCATTACATTTCCACCAGTTTACTGAACAATGTTACAGAAACTGTCTTCGAACTTCCTTTCAATTGGATTACTTATCCGATAGTTTACTGTATTATGTTACAGAAACTGTCCTCAACCTCCGATCAATTGCATTACATTTCCACCAGTTTACTGAACAATGTTACAGAAACTGTCTTCGAACTTCCTTTCCATTGGATTACTTATCCGATAGTTTACTGTATTATGTTACAGAAACTGTCCTCAACCTCCGATCAATTGCATTACATTTCCACCAGTTTACTGAACAATGTTACAGAAACTGTCTTCGAACTTCCTTTCCATTGGATTACTTATCCGATAGTTTACTGTATTATGTTACAGAAACTGTCCTCAACCTCCGATCAATTGCATTACATTTCCACCAGTTTACTGAACAATGTTACAGAAACTGTCTTCGAACTTCCTTTCCATTGGATTACTTATCCGATAGTTTACTGTATTATGTTACAGAAACTGTCCTCAACCTCCGATCAATTGCATTACATTTCCACCAGTTTACTGAACAATGTTACAGAAACTGTCTTCGAACTTCCTTTTAATTGGATTACTTATCCGATAGTTTACTGTATTATGTTACAGAAACTGTCCTCAACCTCCGATCAATTGCATTACATTTCCACCAGTTTACTGAACAATGTTACAGAAACTGTCTTCGAACTTCCTTTCCATTGGATTACTTATCCGATAGTTTACTGTATTATGTTACAGAAACTGTCCTCAACCTCCGATCAATTGCATTACATTTCCACCAGTTTACTGAACAATGTTACAGAAACTGTCTTCGAACTTCCTTTCCATTGGATTACTTATCCGATAGTTTACTGTATTATGTTACAGAAACTGTCCTCAACCTCCGATCAATTGCATTACATTTCCACCAGTTTACTGAACAATGTTACAGAAACTGTCTTCGAACTTCCTTTCCATTGGATTACTTATCCGATAGTTTACTGTATTATGTTACAGAAACTGTCCTCAACCTCCGATCAATTGCATTACATTTCCACCAGTTTACTGAACAATGTTACAGAAACTGTCTTCGAACTTCCTTTTAATTGGATTACTTATCCGATAGTTTACTGTATTATGTTACAGAAACTGTCCTCAACCTCCGATCAATTGCATTACATTTCCACCAGTTTACTGAACAATGTTACAGAAACTGTCTTCGAACTTCCTTTCCATTGGATTACTTATCCGATAGTTTACTGTATTATGTTACAGAAACTGTCCTCAACCTCCGATCAATTGCATTACATTTCCACCAGTTTACTGAACAATGTTACAGAAACTGTCTTCGAACTTCCTTTCCATTGGATTACTTATCCGATAGTTTACTGTATTATGTTACAGAAACTGTCCTCAACCTCCGATCAATTGCATTACATTTCCACCAGTTTACTGAACAATGTTACAGAAACTGTCTTCGAACTTCCTTTTAATTGCATTACTTATCCACCAGTTTACTGTATAACGTTACTAGCAGGTTAATGTATAATATAAGAGAAACTGAAATTAATTTAATTAAGTAATAACTAGTAACTAACTTACTAATAAAGGAAACTAATTTAGAAGATCAATTTTAATGAATTTGCTTCAAATAACAAAGGTAGTCTTGCGGGAAGTATTTTCTTGCTTTCTATTTTCTAAACGCTGGTGTTATTTGGGCGATTATCTGGGGTAAATTTCCTTAATATTATAAGCGCTAGGGCTTCGTTGGTTTGTAAAGAGCTGCATGTGCGACTATCGTAGGTAATTGAAACTTTGAAAAGCAACCCCAAATTCCTAGTCATTCCTGAATTTCCTGAATACCCTTCGCGCCAGGGCTGCTTTGGCGTTTAAAATGCTGCTTGCGCGACTATTCTCCTTACAATAAATCATTTATCCCCATAATTCATGACGGACTACGAATTTAACTTTTAAACCTTTTAACCATGTATGGTTTAAGCAATAAAATAATTGATTTGTTGATCTTCCAAAATAGTTTCCTTAATTAAAGTAAAATTTGTAATACCTGCAGGTATATTAAGATTACACAAATAGTATTTAGGAATAATATTAGCTATAAGACCCCCATTGTTAAAGAAAGTACAAAACAATACTCTTATTAAAATTATACAATTTCATTTAGTTCAAATTTGTTTTATACTTTCTTCTAACTCCGCCAAGGCCGGTCCTAAGCCCGGCTGCAAAAGGAGGAAGGTGGTTACTCTGCCGAAGTAACCGGAACCAGGCAACTGGGGAAAAAGGCTTTCTGTTTCTCATTCTCTCATATATATGAAAACTGCCAAATTTAACCATAATACTTCTCATCATTTGGATATCTTACCCATCAATTTGTTGTACGATGTTACAGAAGCTGTCATCGAACTTCCTTTCACTTGCATTACCTATCAACTAGTTTACTGTATAACGTTACAAAGTTTGCGAAGTTTTGCATCACGATTAATTTCAAGATACTTTGGGTTGTTGCTATATGGACTTCGATATCATCGACACGTCGATATTATAAGAGTGAAATAGCGAAATGTCAATTATTCTTAATTTAACTTAAGTTTGTGAGATTTTACGATCACTAAAAGTAACTGCTCATAAAGTCTGTGGTAAAAATATGTAACCTATAGTAAAACTATATCGTTCATCGGATTACTTACTATAAAACTGACAAGGCCTCCAACCAACACAAACAATAGGAGAGAATTTAAAAAATAAAGTGATTGAAGAAATGAAAAAAACGATTGATACAAACATAAAATGTTAATATCCTTACACTCACCACCCTCTTGGAGTATCAGAGTCGATTGATCAGATATTAAGAGGAACACACAAATTGACGGATAATTCTGCAACACAACATAATGAACTTATCAACGAAAATAATTACATTTTTTCTAGTCAACGTGGTACGAATATGCCTGAATGACAATTTAATTTAAAAGCTCGGTAGCTGGTTATGCTGTATTTGTGCTGCACAGCTTCACATCCACAGCTTCAGAAAGGCTTTTCTCCAAAGCTGGCCAATTCCTGTACCAGCAACCGAACAGGCTAAAGGGAAAACACCTGTCAAAGTTTATTTTTTTACAGGGTGTGCTCAAAAAATACTGGGAATGTTAACTTATTTCTTTAATTTTTGTAATTTCAAAAACAGCAAACACATTTCATAAATATAACAGACAGTCTTTTGTTATTTATGTTATTTGTTACCGAAAATTCCGATGTTTTTCTAATATCAATATTCCTAGGCAGCAGCCGTGGTAGATGTCGCGAAGAACGAATAAACCACGTGGGCCAACGGCGACACTGTGTATCGTGGCGGTTAGTGCCTTTTCAGTACTCGAGATTGATCTGGATGTCCGGCGGTCCCAAATAGGTAACGCGGCAGCGCCTAAAAGACGAACATCGTCGAAAAAATCCCTCTCCGTTGACCGTAAATAGAATGGAATTCGACCGGCCGCCGCTTCTTTTGTCTCCATCTCTCGTACCGTTCGTATTGGTGCAATTTTAATCGATGCAGGAACAGTCACGATCCTCATTGTCCGCCGGATTTCTATTTTACGTGGAGAGGAACCTCGTTATGTTCAAATGAATCCTCGTCGTAGTCGAACGTAGCAAGTAGCAAATGACGTAACAATACAATTTTTCACATAATTTTACTTCAAGCGTTTATCTTTACCAGTAAGTGGAGTGTTATTTATTAGTATCAGTACATTTTCGTCGAAATATTACTTTAAATTAAATATTTGTAAGAGAAATATTAATCAATAGCAATATTAATTAGTATTTTTATCGACGTATATCTTTTTATCGTTTAAATAACAGGTCAAATGAAAAGTCCCCGGCCTGGCACATAGATGGCGCTACTAGAATTAAATCCTTATGTTTCTTAGTTGGCCCTCAAATCCTCAAAAGATGCGGGTATAAATTTGACAGTTGTCGGATCATTAGTTTGTGAATCATAGCGTTTTGAGTGAAGCAACTTTCGTTATTGTCAAAAAAAATGAATAAAAAGGAATTTCGCGTCTTGATAAAATATGGCTTTCTGAAGGGACAAAATACAGTTGAAGCATAAACTTGGCTTGATGCCGAATTTCCGGACACTGTCCCAGGAAAATGAACCATCAAGGATTGGTATGCTAGTAGACGTAGACGGTTAGACGTGGTGAAATGAGCACCGAAGAGATTGTTACCGACGAAAACATTTTAAAAATCCACAAAATGATTTTGAATGGCCGTAAATTGAAATCGAATGAAATAGCAGACACTATAAAGATATCAACTGAACCTGTACATCATATCATTCACGAATATTTGGGTATGAGAAAGCTCTGTGCAAAGTGGATGCCACGCGAGCTCACTTTTGACCAAAAACAACGATGAGTTGATGATTCGGAGTGATGTTTGAAGATGATCAAGCATAATAAACCAACGCAACAGTCGGCTGGCAAGGTTATGGCGTCTGTATTTTGGGATGCGCATGAAATAATTTTCGTTGACTATTATATAGCGCTATTGAACCGCTTGAAGGATGAAATAGCCAAAAAACGGCCGCTTTAGAAGAAAAAGAAAGTGCTGCTTCACCAAGACAATGCACCGTGTCACAAGTCAATGAAAACGATGGCAAAAATCCATGGATTGGGCTTCGAATTGCTTCCTCATCCACCGTAATTTCCAGATCTGGACCCCAGCGACTATTTCATGTCCTCAGATTTCAAAAGAATGCTCGTTGGGAAGAAATGTTCGTCGAATGAGGAGGTAATCACCGAAACTGAAGGCTATTTTGAAGCAAAGGATAAATCGTACTACAAAAATGGTATCGAAAAGTGGGGGGGGGGTCGCTATGATCAGTGTTTCAGGGTCGCTATAATCAATTCTATTGAATAAAAAAACGAATATTACCAAAAAAAATGTGTTTTACTATGGTAGGCTGGGGACTTTTCTATTGACCTGTTAGGAGTTATAAGATATATCTAGGTTTTGTTAATTTGGAAAAGTCTTTGATAGAACAAAAAGAGAAACATTGTGGGTTATATAAGAATAAGATTATACCGTTATTAAGTTGTAAGTATTAATAAAAAAAATAGTTCATTCATCAGCGTTGGAGAACTTCTCCGATAGCTCCCGTAGCGAACTGCCATTGGAGTCGTTTTATTTGTTTATTATTATTGGTTTTTAGTATCTTTTCACACTTAAAAGCGAATGCAGCACTATTTCTTGCTCTTATTATTATTTCTAGACATAAAAGCAACAAAAACACACATGTCCCATGCGCAAAAATATCGTAGACCGGTGTTATCAACGCTGCAAAATCATCATCTATGGCATTGTCGATCGTGGAAGAATTCCGAAAATAGAAACCCGGCATGATTAAAAAACGCCTCGCGTTGTGCTCGCTGAAAAGTTCTTTAATTTCCTCCGGTGACAGTGACACGTCGACACTGGCACTTAACCCACATCGCCGACCGTCGCAGCTCAATTTTCCGAGCAATTTCCAATTAGAGGAAAATAATTTTCCAGGACGCGAGAGGGCAGCAGCACCAGCAGCTGCCGCCGCTGCTCCGTTCTTCGCGCTCTCGCATTGTTCGAAACTGGGTCGGGCGGAAACGCCATTGGAAAATGAAAATGTCGTCCTTTTTCATCGCCCGTTCATCGGAATGAATAGTGTTCGACAAAATATGGAAATACTTCTTTTAATTTCGTCCTCGACGAGTCGTTTACCGTTCGAATGGGTTCTCGTCCCCCCATTGTTTCTTCCTCTTTCGTTTATCTCTATTAATGACGCTTGACAATAGAGGGAAACGGCAACAATAGTGTTTTGTGGCTTTTGTGGAGCACTGAATCTTCAAATCGCTTCTTATCGAGATTATATAAAGTTCTACCAATAAAATACCCATTGCACTTCACAGATGACATCGAATATACCTTCAAATGCAGTTTGTAAAAGTTTGTTTAGAGTTTGTAAACAAGTTCACCTCAATCTACCTATTAAAAAAAGTCAAGACTAAAATTGGGATCCACATATGTCATGTAACTCTTGCAGATAGATTCTGTAGGGTAAGTTTATTTTCTTTTTTTATTGTATGGATCCATTCATTATGTTATATGTTAGGTCTTATTGACGGCTAGTAAAGAGGTGAAAAAAGAGTAATGAAGTTGCATTGTAAATCCACTTAAAAATGAAAAAATGTAAAGTAAACATCTTATCCTGATCCACCATGACGTTCGCTCCAATACCCCATACAGAAAAAAGTCCCGTACCTGCTCCTCCTATACTGGAAAATCTACAAAACTACTCTGTCAAGGTAACCAACCATCACGGAGTATCTGTATCCGCACATTCCGAGTTCGATATTAAATCTGAGCCAAAAATACCGCACCTCGTCAACTCTGAAGATCTCAATGACTTAAATCTTAAATCATCCAAAAAATTAAGCAGAGTAATTGATATTACGGTTAAAACAATGGAATTTACTTAATTCTGATGTTTGAATACCCAGTACACTGAAATAGTGTTAAACACGATCAAAAACCCATGACGATCTTTCTAAATCCAAAGACAAACATTTAGAGAGAAAATCAAGCAGGCTACAAAATTCCCTGACAAGGCTACAATACAGTCTCACTTCGAATAGCACAACGAAAAGGGAAATAACACAGATGCGTGTGAAATATTCGAGAAAAAAGCTTTAAACGGTATTAAAAAAGTTGCAACACATAATGGATGTTGAGCACACTCGAAAACCAAGACGAAAAACAACATTTTCGCCACCTACAAGTTCCGTAAACTTCAGCCAGTTTATCCAGTTATCCCGTCACGGTGTGGGAACCAGGCCACTTGAAAACGGGAAAATATATAACGAAGTTAGCGCGGAAAACAAACCGGGAAGTTTTCCGAATAAACCCAGCGCCCCCGGACGCTATGGTTGGCAAGCGTGTACATCCTCCTGTGACACGTTCAGGATGTTTGTCTGTTTGTTTTCTTACGTGCCGGGATTACGTTTTGCATATATAGTATGCTCGATGCAGTGGTATGTTATCGATTTAGCGTTCAGATTATACTAACAAAACCTTAAAACTTTGAAATAAAGTGTACTAATTCAATAATGTAAGGAATACACTTCCACGGCTTCGAAATACTCATAGTCATCATCGCATAGACAAGCCTTCGAATTTTCTTCATCAAGGCTTATCACTATCGATGATCAGTCGCCATAGGAGTCTCTAAAGGATTTGTTTACCCTTTATTCAACGGGCATGGCTATGTAATAATAATTTGTTGTTCAGTCTGATCGATTGGTCATAGAAAAACATACATAATTTGTCTTAAACCTCTTTTTTGAACGGCTCCAAGCTTACAAATGTAACAAACAAACAATTAACAAACAACCTAACTCAAACTATAACCTCTATCAGTGAGTCATACGCCGACAAGTTGGCATTCTAGCACTCCACATCTGGTCTTTTCTACAGAATATATCATAGCATATCTTTATAGCATCATCTTTACTGCATGTAGGATATTTTACTCTGAATATACCAGTTTCACTACTAAAATGAAGTCGTGTAAACATTGTATCACCATTTTAGACAGTTTAAAAAGATTAGAAAGATAAAGAGAGCTTAATATAACATAATGACAATATTGGGTAAAACTGATCAACATAAGTTTTTATGATCAGGTATCAAAACTTGTTTAATACTGCTGGCCACTTCCTGAGGTGTTCAGATTTGTTCAATCTCTCAGAAGTTATTTGAACTTAATAAAAGGTTTACTATTCTTGCACTCCAAACAGTATCAATCGCCAGGGTATTGAAAATGGATCGATTTCCCAAAAATAACGAAAATGTCGATTGAATCTAAAAAGACGATAAAACTAAATAGCAAATAAAAAGCAAATTCACTAATTAAAAAGAAATATCAAGCAAAACTAAAATAGAACCGCACAAAACATATTTAGACGCCGTAGAGACATTGAGTCACTACTGTTTTGAATAGACTATACATATGCCTTGCAGAAATCCAATTTATGATGTTTCACCTTAAAAATCCAACATTAAACGATGAAATTTCAGCTCAAAAAAGAGAAAATCAATTAACAAGCAATCCATCCGCGACCACGGCCGTAAATCTTCTTTCGATCGCTCGATATGACGACGGTGGGCGATCCGATGAATGAATTAGACGGAAGCGTAAAATAAAAATATCGCTGATCTATGCGAATGGGACGAGATGTATTTATAACGGGCTCATTACGCCCCATCTCGTTGACTCATAACATCTGCCTTTCTCATTACTAATTATAAATGAAAGCACTGGCTTCCAATCACGAGTGTTCGCTTGAACGATCTCGAAATAATCCCATAGCGGGAACGCTTTATCTTGAACATCGTCGTTGTCGATCGCTGGGTGCTCATAGAAAAGTGTTTGTTTATTCTTGCGTCGAAACAAGATAATTTTCGTAGAACTAAGCGAGTGAGTTGGCCATCACTAGAGCGTTACATTGTAGTAAACAAGATCAAGATACCGAGACCTTATACAGAACAAGATATGTTAATGAAAAATGAGAATCAATTGTTTGGATCATAGTCATAGATGATAGATGATCTTGGAGGATTGTTTTGCATCGTCACAATCCAGATAACACCGCAATGAACTACCAATGTTTGTTTATTTGTTTGGACACCATTGGAAGGTCTGCGTCCATGAGATACAGAAAATTTTATTATAAAAAATCTTCGATCGAAGGAGGTTAGAACCGAAGAAATGAGTAATCATTCTCGTCGAAAGAAATGTCTGGTGAACTTAACCATACCAAATTACTTAGATTAAATATTACCGACTATTATTTAAAATGATGTAATTATTTATAAAATGAATTTGCACATTCTACGACAAAACTTTAGCACACTACACATTTTTACGTTCGTTACAATTCTTCATAAATATAAATCTGTGGTGTTTAGATTATACGATTAAAACTTGTTATTCAAGGTATTCGTACTAACATTACAAAGAGACCACTATTGTTTACTTATAGGTATCTGAACCTCAAAAAAATGTGTAGTGCACTAAAATTCTGTTGCGGAGAGAAAGAGACGATAACAACATTATAATGAAGGTAAATTTGACTGTACTACATGAAATTAACGCAAAACCATTCGGTATCTTGTTGCATTTGGTTTTTCTCATACCTCGTGTGAATAGTACCCTATATATCTAAATTCCTCTCTTGTAACATCACATTTCCATTTAGTGTCTCCATGAACTTTGGATACTACTATAAATCCTTATCAAATATACATATTTATACATGTATTTAATATCCAGCTATCTTTGAGAATTAAACTGTTCTCGTAATTTTGTACACATTATAATCTTACCTAGGTTTTTCACCGATTACTACAACTAAACTTGATGTTAAATAGAAACAAAAGGACTAAAAACACCTACGAAGAGTGTATCTCACAAAGAAGAAGTATTTTCAGTGCAACATATCTCTTGATGCCGCCATATGGTCGCGACGTAGTTCTGAGAAAGTATACGGGAAATAAATTACCATCCAACCTGTGCACGCATTGTTCTTTTTTTATGATTTATACATGCGTCTAGAAAAACACAGGTCAGCGTTAAAGAGCCTAAACTCGGACGCATTTTCATTTGGATGAATTCATGAAAACAATGATGCATCCATTTATAATATTAATGTTAGAAGCTTAAATGCACTGTTAAATTCGGTGTGGATTTTACATTAACCTGATAAAATTGACGCATTCTTATCATTGTTAATGTTTTGTTTATTAAATACATAAGGCAATTCATGTAGAAGATTTTTGATGGCGATACTACATTAAACCTTGGTTGTCGAGTTTGGTTTCAATGATTAACGCCGTTAATAGTGTCCAAGTGATTGTGAAAAAAGAAAAAAGAAGGAACTCACTAGGCAAACAAATAGATTTATTGTACCTGAAGTTTAGACCTGAAAAAACATCAAGACAGCTTATTATTGATTTCCAATAGATATTACTTAAATTGTGCAGATTTGCTATTTTCTTTAGCAATGAATACTTTTAAGCAAGTCGATAACCTCTATATGTGCCCGAAAAAAATTTAAATCGTCCTAATCTAATCCTAATCTAATGGTTTAAAGGTAAAACCATTTCTTCGATTGATTCGGGCTCTCAATATATCTTACAAAGAAGAAACTGTCACAGGGTCCAATATTTCCCTTCTTCACATGCACCATCATGGTGGATTTTAATAATACTTCAGCTGTGGATATCACTTTTCTCTCCCGTAATAATGATCTGAAGTACTGGGACACGTTCATCTCGGAATCTTCTAAACGAACGGATCGACTTTTTTTGTGTATGTTTATGCGGATTTAAGAGAGATGTATATTCACAATCGGACCATATCACAGCAAGATCACTAATTGAATGGTTTTGTGATCATCTTATAGTATTTATTTTATTGTCGAAGTAGTGTAATTATATAATGTAGTGTTGAGTGTCAATGAAAGTTGTCTTTTAAACCCAATTAAATCCAGATAACAATACAAGTAGGCGATAACAACAAATTCTATAATTGTCTCTCGACTCAATTTTTAAGGACCAAGTCCTTGATTTTCGTGTCGCAAGAATCTTCCAAAGGTTCCCAGCACTATTTGAACAATTTATAGCGATATAAAACATCAACAACTAACAAAAAAGAGAGTAATGCCAAGGAAAGGGATGAAACATGGGGACCACCGCCACATTTAACAACAAGAAATGTTGCAAACCAAATAGCGGTATCCACGATAATCTATGCGAACAACGGAAGGAAATTCGCCGTTCTTTTCGGCGCCCGTATCGATTTTCATGGCTGAAACCCAAAAAAACGTGGACGCGACGGCAGGGGGCTCGGGGGGGTAGACGGAACGTAGTTAATTGCAAAGCCGGCGAGGTTTTCCACGTGGAAATTTGTCGATTTCCCAGCGCGGACGGTCTAATACCCGGGGCGGAACGTTGTTGCGAAGGGGGGTCCGGGAACCCCATGATAGATGCGTCCAATTTGCTGGGGGGCGGCGGCGGCTCACGATCGCTCAAGCCCCACCGGCTCGGAAAAAACAGTTTGATTTTCGTGGAAAATCTGCTTAAAGACCGGAAATGGTCGGCACGGAATTGCACAAAACGAAAATTGAATACGGTGTCTTTATACATCATCATTGATCAAGTTAATCACTCGTTCAACTAGAAATAGCTACTCGCATCTATGGTGTAATTATTTTTAAAAAAAGAGAAGCCGATAGTGTTATAATCAATCAAATTATATAACAATAAATTTGTAATTAATAAATTTGGCATTTCCAGAGTAATCTGACTCAGTTACATGTTCGGACGCATCAGACAGCATTGTCTCTTTTAACTTCTTAGGCTTCTTAGTGCCAAAACAGACAGCTTTATATAAAAAATGACCCTATTTTATTGGCAAAATAGACTATAACAGAACTTCGCATGATCCAAAACAATATTAGTATAGGAAAAACCTCACAGGAGCTAATATCGATTACAAAATATTGAGGACCAGTATTTCTTACAGATACAGGTGTGTTTTAAAAAGCATTATCAAAAAATATGACAAAAACTTGCATTTACGGCGACAATAATAAATAAAGCTCGTTCTCCATGAATATTATATGCAGAGCGCCTATTCCTAATTAGAACTAAATCAAATATTAATATAAAAAGCGCCCCTCATAATCCCGCGCCTCCCACTGCCGAGCTGCATCGTGTCGAACATCGCCAAACTCATTTACCAACATCGCAGGGGATTATCCTGCAGCGAGAAACGGTTCGTCGAGACGGAGGTTAGAGGCGCGCGGTGACCGCCCTCACCATCGCCCGGCTGCATTATCGAACTGCTGGAGATGAAGCCGCCGTAACCTGGTTCATTTCAACATGCACGTATTCGCGACGGTCACCGTCATATCACAGCTGTTACGTCGCTTGATTAGATCACAATATACACAATAAATAATTGCAGGAACTGATTAGATATATCGCACGGGCGTAACTATCCTTTAAAACATAAGTTAGTTACACGAATACATTGATAAAATTACAAAAATCGCTTATTGCATTTAATCACTAAAGACTTAAACGATATGCCAAGCAAAACAGCGCTCATACGAAATGGGATTTTTGAAAGACTTGAAAGAGAAAGAAGCGATGATGATGTAAAAAAGATTTTTCAACCAAAAAATATTGCATTTTCCAGTTAGCTAATGTATAAAACGGTTTCAAGTAAATTAAAAGTATTTCTGTTAATTGTCAGACATTTCATAACTTTAAAACGAATTTGTAAATATTTAGTAATAAGTTTATTATCATTATGTGTTATGTTAATTATTCATATGCATTTATACATACTAACATAATATTATGAATTCAAATTGTTGCCTTATCACCTCTAAAACATTAAAAATTAATATTCCATTTGAACTCTAAAAATATATTTACATTCCTAAACAAATATTAACTAATCTCACATAAAATTATTCATAATTTATTCTATTTTGATGATTCGTCATATAATGTAACAAAGGTCTACATTCCGTGTTGCATGTATTATATTAAACAATATTAAATAGTCGAACAAGATTTTATTTAAATCTTATTGTTAACGATGTTGATAATACTCCCGTTGAGTGGCGAAGAAGGCTGGACGGCCCACCTACTGCTGCGATAGTCGCGGGTTCAAATTCTGCGGGGGCACCATCCTAAATTTATGTTTGTTATTGTTTAACATTTGTGAGCGACCTAGACAACAGTGCAAAATCCGACAGGGAAAATGATCCAGCCAGTAACCAGGATGTCTTCTAGGATGATTTTTGATCACTCGCCAGTAGGTAGGTTTAACGCCGACGCCATTGTTGAAGGCCCACGTTAAACAGTAGGTCCAGTCCAGATAAACCCTCGTTGGTAAAAAGAGGCTTTTTTAAATTTTTAAAAAAGAATTATATGCAAATACTTAACAATTGCATATGAATTTGATTTTATAAACAAACATTAGGTAAGGTCTTACGCCTCAGTCAAAATGTTCGGAGTAAAAGTAAACTACAGTAAAAGAAACTAAAATAGATGTACTATAAAGAAATATAAATTGATGAATACATTAAAATATCATAGAATTTAAAGTTTTTTTAATTAGTGCTTATTTTACGTAGCTTATTATACTTTAAATGAAATAAATTTACAAGAAGAAAAAGATAGTATCCGATGGTGGAAAGACACTTCAACTAAAAATAAACTAGGATTACTTTTTCACGCTCTTAATAAGTTCATAGTATGCCCACAAGACCGAGGGCGGCCCCGTCGTCCCACTCTCCATCCCGTGTAACCTCACACCCATCCCCAAAATAAAAGAGCGAACCTTTTCATCGCGGACCCTTAATATTCCGACATAAGCGGACGGAGAACTAAAAATAGTCGATCATTTGGGTTAGTGCTACGCTGGGCCGAGCTCGGAGCCATTTGTATGCTGTCGGCGACCTGGCCGAACGCGTATTTCTCGTCGTCGATGAAAGAAAAGACCAAAGAACCCGTGTTCCTGTCGGGTAAAAATGGACACCTTCGATTCTTTTGACGTGGGATTTCATCGATTGGAAATATCCAGCCTGAATGGGATATCAGCTAGATGGAAACACATATTTGTGATCAATATCTAACAATCGTCCATTTTAATACACTTGCATAATTAGATGTATAAATTGAGGGTGTGACATGGCGACTATTAACAGAAACTAAAAGGATTACTTGACTTCTGTCCGTGTTGTCGCCGTATCGCTATTTGTTCTAATACAGGATGGATACTCACAATCAATTAGAGTTATCGGAGCTTTTTTTGTCCTATATCACCACATTTTCCATCGAAAACTATGTATCATTTCTGGTGCGAAAAAGTGCCAAAAATATTTATCTCTTAGATAAGAATGGAACTTTCAAAATATACATATATTGATGTCAATGAAACGAAAATAAATATTAAATTGCTTTAAAATTTATTGTTTTTAAGATATGTGACATAAACTGAAATTATTTAATTTTTAAAAAATGCTCCTTTCGCTGTATAACAAAAATGGAAGTATGTACATAAAATATTATACTACCATTCGATTCGGCGTAAAATTCTTTATAAACCCTGTAATTTTCATTAACCTGCGATCATCTGAACCGTAGTGGCGGCAAAAACCTTGAAAATGGCAAAAAATCGCACATTTTCACGACTATATATATGGAAAAAGTGCCAAATTTTGTTATCTCTCGAATCAAGATGAAACTCTCAAAATATATGTATTATGAGGTGACAGAAACGAAAATCCATGTTAAATTGTTTTAAAACGTAAAGTTTTTAAGATATATGGCATAAACTGAAATTCCTTAATTTTTTTAAAATACACTTTTCACTGTATAACTTCAAAATGGAAATATGTACACAAAGTATTATACTACCATTCGATTCGGCGAAATTTTTTTTATAAACCCTGTAATTTTCATTAACCTGCGATCATCTGAACCGTAGTGGCGGCAAAAACCTTGAAAATGGCAAAAAATCGCACATTTTCACGACTATATATATGGAAAAAGTGCCAAATTTTGTTATCTCTCGAATCAAGATGAAACTCTCAAAATATATGTATTATGAGGTGACAGAAACGAAAATCCATGTTAAATTGTTTTAAAACGTAAAGTTTTTAAGATATATGACATAAACTGAAATTCCTTAATTTTTTTAAAATACACTTTTCACTGTGTAACTTCAAAATGGAAATATGTACACAAAGTATTATACTACCATTCGATTCGGCGAAAATTTTTTTATAAACCCTGTAATTTTCATTAACCTGCGATCATCTGAACCGTAGTGGCGGCAAAAACCTTGAAAATGGCAAAAAATCGCACATTTTCACGACTATATATATGGAAAAAGTGCCAAATTTTGTTATCTCTCGAATCAAGATGAAACTCTCAAAATTTATGTATTATGAGGTGACAGAAATGAAAATCCATGTTAAATTGTTTTAAAACGTAAAGTTTTTAAGATATATGACATAAACTGAAATTCCTTAATTTTTTTAAAATACACTTTTCACTGTATAACTTCAAAATGGAAATATGTACACAAAGTATTATACTACCATTCGATTCGGCGAAAATTTTTTTATAAACCCTGTAATTTTCATTAACCTGCGATCATCTGAACCGTAGTGGCGGCAAAAACCTTGAAAATGGCAAAAAATCGCACATTTTCACGACTATATATATGGAAAAAGTGCCAAATTTTTTCACCTCTGGAATCAAGATGAAACTCTCAAAATATATGTATTTTGAGGTGACAGAAACGAAAATTCATGTTAAATTGTTTTAAAATGTAGAGTTTTTAAGATATATGACATAAACTGAAATTCCTTAATTTTTTTAAAATACACTTTTCACTGTATAACTTAAAAATTGAAAGATGTACACAAAGTATTATACTACCATTCGATTCGGCGCAAAATTCTTTATAAACCCTGTAATTTTCATTAACCTGCGATCATCTGAACTGTAGTGGCAGCAAAAACCTTGAAAATGGCAAAAAATCGCACATTTCCACGACTATATATATGGAAAAAGTAGCAAATTTTGTTATCTCTCGAATCAATATGAAACTCTCAAAATATATGTATTTTGAGGTGACAGAAACGAAAATCATTGATAAATTGCTTTAAAATTTATAGTTTTTACAATGTGACATAAACTGAAATTCCTTAATTTTTAAAAATTACTCCTTCCATTGTATAACTTCAAAATGGAAATATGTACACAAAGTATTATACTACCATTCGATTCGGCGCAAAATTCTTTATAAACCCTGTAATTTTCATTAACAATTATTTAAACAAACAACACCAAATATAAAAACAAAACAAAAAAACCCAGATAAGCAGTATCTTCGCAATTGCGTCAGAGCAAGGCAACGCAACGTAATAATAATTTAATCAGTTTAACGGAATGCATAAACAACGACCAATTATTGCCAAATTATTGGAATCATATTTATTTCTAAACAGATAGATGATATATAAACACATATTGGACGAAATTAAATTTAAAGGGGCGAAAAAAATCCGCTATTCCCGTAAAAAATAACAAGGCAAAAAAAATCGATTTCGGAGCTCTGGACAGGATGTCTAGCGATACAGTCAACGGAGAACCTAATCCATCTTTTTCCCTCCCCCGACATCTATTCTGATCGCGCTACTCGCTCGCCATCGTTGCTGTCGCGTAAGGAAAGCACAAACGCGATATTTGGCTCGGCATCATTTAAGGTAAACGCAGGAAATACGTGAAATAGTTGAGTAAAATAAAATATGATATAGTCCCGACGAAAATAAAAGACGAATCAGCGACAGGCTGCGAGTTTTCCAAAATATTTGGGTTTCGGCGAAACCGAATGTCAGAAAACATGCCTGGCCGTCGTTTGTTTACCGATGCCTCCTACGTCATGCGATAAAAAATTTAGATATATGAAAAAGTAGTCCACGAATTTTTAAGTATTTTATTATCAGGTAATTACACATATTCTGGTAAATTTTCACTTAAAAGTGTATGTATTCAGGAAAAACTGATACAATATATATTAATTAAAGTATTTTCCAACATTTTCTACAATTTGTTTCCATATTTCTGATAAAATAACCATACCATAACGAAAAAACGATGGTGATTTGGCAGGATTTCAATCATCGATGTATCCTTGCGCGTCCTGTGCTTCGAATCTGTCAGATTAGCTATGGTGCATCAACTTGAACAAATAGTAACCAGAACTTGACGTCGGTAGACACGCAGTGACAGTTTCATTCGGTTTTAGCAGCTCGTAATACAGTACACCTTGCTAATCCCACCAAGAGCACAGCAAAATTTTATAACCATTGGTGTCGATGTGGATGGCTGTTCTTGTCTAACCCATGACTTATTGCGCGTGGGGTTGTTGAAGTAGAAACCACTTTTCTTCACGCCATGGAATACTACTTCTTGCCTGGTAAGCAATGAAACCGCAATGTTTGAACGGTTCCAAATGGTTTTTTTTTTCGTCAATTCGTATGATAGCCGTTTTCCCTTGTTTTGAACCTTTCCAGTTGAATGTACAATTATGGGAAGGCTATATTTATCAACTGCTAAACTGTCTGAAAGTTTCTTGAGTCTCAGCTGGGGTTACGTTAAATAGTTCTTGATTTTATTGTCCTAGAACACTTTTAAATCGTTGAAACCAAAATACCGTAAGTTTTTAAGTCTGTTATGGGCCTCGGAAGAAGATTTCTTCTTATCAAATAATAAAAGTAATAAATATGGAAAATGCAATTTATTATTGTTTTCAACCACACCGAATTGACAACTGTTATTTAATGTAGAGAAATGTCAAAACCATTAAATTTAGTAATTAGGTTAGGTTACATTGACAATTCGCGTTTTCACCAATAGATCAAAATTTAAACAACATACAGGTAGACTCGGTATTCTTGATAATATACTGTTAACATCATTATTTACAAAACAAAAATATTCGATAATATGACCTGCAAAATAACATCAGTAATTTTTGGTGGTTAAAAATTGTTTTTGCATATTTACACATTACAGTATACACACTGTTTCAAAACATAATTTCACTAAGTTTGATTTTTAAAAAAATTACAAATGGATACCATATCAATTGTCCGAAGAAAGAAAACAATACGTCTTACAATTGTGAGTTATTTTATAAGTAAGCTTCAAAGTGACCTATTTAGTGATTGAACCGTTTTATGCGATGAAAAATGAATGGATTATGATAACTCTGGAAGGTTTAAACAATGGGTACAATGTACAAGCCTGTCCGAATAACAACTAAACTTCTACATTCGAAGGAAACATATTAGTGTGATTAGTTATAATAGAACAATAGGTTATATAAAAACATATACAGCTCACTAAAAATCAAAAATACCAAATTATTATTTTGAATTCTGGAAAGGTATATATACAAAACATACAATATAATAAAATACAGAAAGGTTCCTAAACATAAAAGTACAAAATATACAATGAAATGCTGAATGAAAATGCAATGAATACAATAATACAAAACACAGATTCAGATACAGATATAGAAAATTCAGAGTGCTTACATTACAAACAACAAAATCCTTTTTGCTGTACCAAATATGCATCTGTTGGTGGGAAAAATCTGCATGAAAAAGTCCTTATTTACATGGTCAGTTAGTCTATTCCTTTAAGAATTTTTCCTAGAAGGCAGCCCACATTCGAACAAGTATATGTCATTCAAATCAAATTTTTATTGATGTAAATGATCTATATTTTATTATATTTGTTGAAGAAATCGTAGAATTTGTAAAATGAATATTCAGGTGTTAAAATGCTTTTATCAGTACCAAGAAAACATACAATCTAATCAATAAATTCTCATGAAATAATTTCGAGATATCTTAGAACTATTATAAAGATTATCTAGACCAGCATTGTTTTGTTATGAAAATATGGATTGAGATAAGTCATGGATTGCACATATGTTGCAAAACTTGTACAGTAATATAGTGAGTGTGACTGACGAAGACTGTCTTGAAAATCACACTGTCTAAATCAAGGTGAATGTTGATGAGTGGTTTTCCAGACCTTGGATTTTGAAAAAGGAAATTACGCTCCTGGGACCCAGCCTCCAAAACATTATAATAAATTGATCTATAAAATATAGAGCTTTCATAATGCTGGTACCTGATTTCTTTCAGCACCGATGAACTGACATTCTTCCTTATATTAAAAATATTTAGAAAGTAATTATCTAAGAATGACAAAATAACTTTAATTTTGTCTACATCTGCCATAACATTATACTGTAACATTTAAAGCTATTTCTTTATAACATTCATTTTTGTCAATATGTAATTGGTAAAATTTGTTAAATCTAGTTAAGAAACAAGAACTGTTTCTACTGTATCTTATGGGCTAATTCAGGAGTAGATAGAAAGAGCATATATTGCAAGTTTCAGTAGTATTTGTATGTATGATCCGGAACCTCGCACTTTTAGATATTCTTTGAGTCCTTACAATTTTGGTCCTTTAGGCCTAAAAAAATTCTGTTTAATGTGAAGTTCCATTTAAAAAAAATCTACAATCACCAGACGTCTCCTCATATGTTGACCAAAAAGCAATGCCTAATGGTCAATATTTTGGTAATCGCGAAATGTCATTATATTTATAAATATTGTTGATGATTCTGTCGTTTAATAAAAATATAGTTACAATATATTCAAATGTCAAAAACGAGCGTTGCGTTTAATAGAATAAGTAAGCAAAAAATTTTGAGTATTCTCGCATTGTTTACTAAGCTTCCTCAGAAACGTGCGACAAACAATTCATTGATATGTTAACGGCAAAATCACTGACCGAATTGATATCCAACATAACCTCAACGCGAATACCCTTGATCCTCGACTTACCTTGTGATAAACTCCAGTACGATCCATGCAATACATCCACGCGACTATATCCGAGAACTGGGCTGAAATTCACGCACTAAAACCACAAAAATAATTCAGGAATCAACTCAGATGCTACCAACGATAGACAGCAACACATCCTACCCGCTAAACGTCACCGAGCCGACTAGCAAATGTTTATTTAGCGCCATGCGTCCGCGCTCAGCGCGACGGTGCCGGTTCACCTCCGAATTCCCGACGTGCAGGTAAATTATTCCAAAATTTTGCCTTTACAATAGAGGTTTAATCATACAACCGCGCTTCCTTCGCGAAAACAAGTTTATCAATATGGAATTAATTATATAGTTTTTAATCGGAATATTTTATTGTTGCAAAATCAATTAGAGCGTGGTTTAACGATAAGAAGTCAATTATATTAATTCACAATAAACAATAATTGTTTGTGGTTATTATTGAGGTGAAAAACAAGTCGGCGGATGCAGCGGCAATGGCGTACGGTAACAGGGTGCGCGGAATGCGCATGACTTTGTGTAGATTCAATAGAGGATATCAGGGAAATGAAATTGTATGCGTCCTGCTGCATTTCTGGGACTATATGGCCCGGTTCAGGGTGCAAAATCACAATATGAAAGGTTCTATTTACATAAAAAAGCATTCTATCGATTTGTATGTCTCTGAGAAGACAAATTTAAATTAAATGAATAATAATTGGTATTATCCAATGACATATTGCTCATTTATATTCCTAGATTTTATTTGAATATTAATATGGTAACTTTGATCAATTCATTAAAAACCTTGTAATACTGGTAGTACCACTGATAAATAAAGAAATAATAATATCACTTAAGCTACTGAAATAGTTACATAACACAAAAAAAATCATTTTTTAAAATATTTGAGGATTTTCTTTAACAAAAGTATAATTTTTCAAATATTAATTAATTGACTTTAACTAATCATGACTGTCTCTGGTCTGAATAAAAAAAGCGTTGCATATTTAAATTTTATTTGAATATAAATATCGTGACTTTGGCTAATTTCTTTTTATTTCAACAAAGTTATATTTCTGAAGAATCTTCTTCAGGAATTCGCAGGAATCCAGCTGAGTGTCAGATCCGGAGAGTACGACGTGTGGGGAATAAGAAAATAGATTAGAAGGATGATTCTTTCAATCCAAACATGGCATTCGCTAGATTGCAACACGGTGCATTCTCTTGTTGCAATAACTTTTTTGGAATAGAACAATTCAAGATATATCAAAATAAATATTAATCCGTTTTTTTAACTTTGTTTATTGAATTTATCTTTTAATTGAAATTGGAACTACTTATTTGACCTAATTTTCTTGATTTTCATCTCAATCCAACGACGCATGTCAGTCATACATCAGCAGAAAATTATCTTGACGTTTCTCATCCGGTAAATTATGAGTCGACGCCTTCGCATCGAGGAGGAGAAAGCCAAACAGCTCAAGGACGAGTTGCAGGAGGAAGAGGACAAGATCAAGCTGCAGCAGGAGCGGATATTCGGCCCCTTGGTCTGGAGGAGGCTACAGAACGGCATCAAAATACAGGATCTCCAGGAATTATACTTCGAGAAGGCGATAGATCTCGTCTTGGTACGACCCTCGCGACTCGCGTTCACGTTATTGATTTCTTGTGGTCAACTTTTCAGAGCGCTTTCGTTCAAGAGGATGTATTGTTCCGAAATACCAAATTCAAGGATGATTCAGCATCAATAAAGTCCTTTACATCCAGGTTGATTTATAAGCTGAATGATCGAGCTTCAATAATCGCCATCGATGACGGTAGGTTGGTTTTATCTTGTTCTTTTTGGTGGTAGAAGAATCTTACTTATCCATAACAAATCACAGATAATGATGGCTTCGTCGCAGGAGTACTGATACTGAACCCGGTGCAGAAATGCGACTTTGGACGGGTCTATAGCAGGACCATGCTGGTGGAAGGTGAAGCGTATCGCGGCATCACGGATTTCATGAATTACATCAACAGGAAAGTGGATGTGTTCCAGCAGTGCAACTGTGATATATATCTGCGGTACTATTTGTTGTGCATCCATCCAGAATACAGAGGACGAAGTACCTTACATAATTTACACTGATTTGAATTGTCATGAAATAATGAATGCGAAATTGTAGGACTGGGATATCAAATGATGATGGTTGGTTTGGATATAGCGAGGCATCTCAATATACCAATTGCCATGGGTGTTTTCAACAGTTATAGTCTTCAGAAACTCGCAAGAAAAATTGGAATTGATCAAGTAAACACTTACATCAGCTTTTATTTAGTCCCAGTTTCTCACTTATTAGTCTGACAGAATGTGTTTACCCTTTTTACTTTATCGAGCGCATAACTTGTTTATATTATCGAGCATCCAATTTCATGCTATGGTACGATTTTTCGAATACATTAGCGCGGTGTTCACATTATCGAGTGATTAAAATAAATGGATAAAAATAAGCTATTTACAGTACATGACAAAAAGGTGACTTGGTTTTTTTTAAATTGTTAATAATTTTAATCAAATTTCAACCGAATTTCATTGAACTCAGAAACATTTAAAAATTATTTCTATGCATCCCCAGACGTTATTCGAGTACCAATATGTGAAATGGGCAGACCGTAACGGCGGCCTGGTATTCTGCGACCCAGGGGCCGGGAATTATACCTGCAACGTGATGGTGGGCGTCGTTCCACCCCCTCCCGAACCGGAAGCACCCCCCGAACCCGAAAAGAAGGAACCCAAAGGAAAGAGCACGCGGGCCGATAAGAAGAAAGCTAAATCGAAGAAGTGAATCCGTATATTGATAAAATGGCGAAGGATCCGTGAAATAAAAATATGTTTTTTAAGTTTATCATTTTATTATCAACAACTTAAACTACTTTCAAATATATACAGACTAATCTAAAATACTTATAACTCGTCTTTGACGAAGGAAGTCGAGTGGTGATCTCGATGGTACCATTCTAGATTCCTCCAGAACTGTGCTCTCTCCAGGAACAGGCCTTTCCTCATGCCCGGAGACGTGGCATCGATATGGAAGTACTCCATATCGTCGGTTTCCACCGGAAGCCATTTTTCCGGAACAACACTGGAGAGTTTGGGAGTGGGATTTCTGTGAAACACGAATGATAGATAATGGTGAGTATAAAAACGAAACAATAACGAAATATGATATTACCCAGTGTAGGCGAAATTGGCAAACAAAGTGGTAAAAATTTTGGCCACTCTTTTATCAGATTCGGTGGGGGTTCTTTCAGGAAATAAGCCATCTCCAACAGGGAAAAGATATTGCAGATCATCAGCATGGCAAACACCTAAAGAAGAAAAAAAAACAACTTGAAAACAATATTGTTTTATTTATATTAAATTACACTTTTCTTCAAAATATTATTAATTTTACTATATTTAATTTTACTAATTTTAATAATATAAAACAAGCATAATTAAAAGGTACAGAAAACGCATTACATTATTATATCAGCCCCAACCCATATACTATTGAGCATTTCGAACATTCTTCATCAAAATTTCAATGAGATATTCGATTGTATTTTTAAGAATTGGTCGTTGAATTTTATGGTTTGTTTTAAAAGTCGTCTTTTTCAATTTAAGGAATGTTTATCTCATCTTGATCGACTAACTTATTGCATATTACGTGCATTCTCGTTGAGAATGCACGTAAAGAGAACTGAATAGTATCAGTAATCGTCAAACCTCTACTTATCACAATTTCACCAATCACTATGATGGCATGCTGGTTATAGCTCGGTTTATTATTACGCTATCATGTTCAGCTACCTAACATGAATGAAGCTTAGCAATCTGGACCATATTTCTGTGATTTTATTGATGCTTGTTGACCACGCATTTTTTTGGACATTAATGATTTGTTAATTGGTCTATCTTGTTCATATATATGCAATATATATGTAAATCTTGCTCGAAGCAAGGATAAACTTGCAAATCTACATTAATCATAATTTCAATAACTAATTCCAGTGAAAATAGGCATTGTAGCCCATCAGGACAATGCTCAACCATCATTTGATTAGGTCTCTGAAGGAGGCTCTTGATGTAAAACAGCCTTTTCAAGATTCTTATGAAAGTCACTTGGTTCCATTTTACGCCCAAATATCTCAGGAGCTCTACTAGAGAGGGAATTATGATTTTATCAGAAAAATGACGAGAGGTCATCTGACTGACTAAACAAAAACAATGAATATCATCTATGATTATCTTTGGAAAACATGAAGAAAACCTAAATTATTTTAAAGATTTTCAAGCAATAACTATTATTAGTCATATCTTTCGTAATCAGTAGAAAACTTGGTTAACAAGTGATGTTACATCCCCTAGTATCGCCCAGACCTGGTGTCATCCGATCAAAAATGATTCCCAATGAACAAAAATTGCTTAAAGAATAATAATAGCCATCCAAGGCTGTCAATACTAACCGTAATCTTCTTCTCCACCTCCAAAAATTTCCGTGAAGCTCGCGGATCCCCTGTGACTGAATAGATAATAATAGACGGGATGTTGGGTATGGTTCTTGTGGAGCCTGACGGCTTCATCGGCACAGTTGAGAAACCAACCGTCCGTGTACATCTGAAAAACATTAGTCGGTACTTAATTTGTTGTTTTTTTACCGCCTTAAACGTTAATCGATTGCGGTTAGGCATTTCTCATATTGTAGTTACATAATAAATCGCACTGTTTATTAATAAAAAATCCACGTTATGGTGTTGGGCTTTTGGCCTTGATCATTTACATCTTAAACAATCTATCCTTTCATAAGACAAAACTGCGATAATATATTACAGTTTTCGTTACTTTTTGGAGGATGTTATTTCGGAAAAACTTTCGGTACTTTATTATACTCGTATGCTCTATTATATTTACCCGCAGATATTTTGAACCCTTCATAAGATAATCACTGAATTGGCCTAAGTTAAATATGCTTTAAAGTTTCTTTTCCAACAATTTTCTCTCTAACTTATTGATTGAAGAAATGAGTTACGACGTTAGAATTGATGTATTTTATTGATATACTGTAGTTATTTACAACAATTTTATCATGAAGAAACGACGAAAAGGTTACTGAATGCTTGATGTTAACAAAGAAGTGGGTTACTTCGTTTACTGAAATTAGGATCACTAAAAATGACAATGAAGAAGAAAATATGCAAATTGAACCTAATAATATAAAAATGCTTTATTTGTGAATATTTCTTGAACTGATTTAACATTGAAAAGAAAGCTGCAGCTCAAAATCGAAAATAATATAACATGTTTACAACGAAAGCTCGTACCTTAGTTTAGGTAAATTGATTTTTCTTTAAAATTGTGGAAAGTAACAAGTTTAAGTGGTATCAACAGAAGTTTAAACTGTTCTGTTATACACAGAGGTTTTTAAGAGATTGAAATTTAACTTCATATATTTTTGACTGATTATTTTATGTTTTATATAACACCTAATAATTTTGTCAATAACAAGTTGATTTTATCAAAACGCTTCGAGTTTTTTTTAACTCTTGAAACCCTCATATGAATGTAAGTTTGCAAAATTAGTTAATTACTTGGAGTGACAAACAGACACTCTGGCCAATAATGTTCGAAGCTATTCATACAGTACGCTCTTCATACCGCAAATACAACACATCTTAAACTTACATTCACAACTTCTTGTTTCTTGGACCAATCAATGGGATTATTATCAAAATAAAACTTCTTGATCTGCTTGGTGATTTTACTGATGTTCTTTGCGGTCTTGTCGTACATCAAGCTGATAGGCGCCAATCTCTCGAAATGGACGTTAATTTCCTCCAACAGATGATTGTTGTTCATTATTCCTGTTATCAGAAAAAATAAATCAATTTACCTGAACCAGACCGGTATATTTTCGATCGCACTCACCGGCACCTCTTAGAGCACCATCCTCACTGGTAATACCGATGATCAATGGGACAGGGGCACTTTTTCCTTCTCGGACCACATCTATGGGATGCTGAGTGAGGAAGGCTCCTTCCACGTCGGGCTCTACGGTCGGTTTGAATGGAATCATTGGGTCGAAATCCCACTCCTACATCGAAATAGTGCTTATCAGCCACGCTCCGTGGAAGATACCGAGAAAAACTCACCATAAAAACCACGTCTCTTTTAACTATATCGTTGGCATCGTGTTTTCTTAGACATTCAACCATCTGATTGGTATCACCAACCGGACAATCTAGAGACTCGGCCAGCTTCTTGGAGTTTTGGACGTTTTCGTTTTTGGGGGCTGTCGCCCAGACGCACAAGGATGTCCCACTCAAAGCAATCACTCGATGGAAGAGGCCTGTTTTAATTTAAGAAAATCCATGAATAAGTCCGCTTCTTGTAATTTACAAACTGTTCAATATGAAGAAATTTGAGACTAAGTCTTATTAAATATTTTTAAATAACAGATCAATTGAAAAGTCCCCGCCCTACCATAGTAAAACATATTTTTTTAGCAAAATTAGTTTTTTTAACATAATTCCCTTCAAGGGTGATACACTGATTATACGATTTGTCCTTTGCTTCAAAATAGGCCTCAGTTTCGGCGATCACCTCTTCATTCGATGAAAATTTCCTCCCAGCGAGCATTCTTTTGAGATCTGAGAACAGAAAATAGTCGCTGGGGGCCAGATCTGGAGAATAAGGTGGATGAGGAAATAATTCGAAACTCAATTCATGGATTTTTGCCGTTTTCATCTTGTTCAATCGTTTTCACTGACTTGTGACACGATGTATTGTCTCGGTGTAGGCATTTTCTTTTTCTTCAAATGCAGCGATTTTTCGGCGATTTCGTCCTTCAAACGGTCCAATAACGCTATGTAATAATCGCTGTTGACAGTCCTTCTTTTTTTCAGGTAGTCAATGAAAATTACTGTAATCCATGTGTATCCCAAAATCCGGATGTCATAACCTTGCCAGTCGACTATTGCGTTTTCCCACGCTTTGGAACCACTTCATCGTGTGCAGTCCATTCGGACGACTATCTATTGGACCTCGGACTGAAATGATGAAGCCATGTTTCATCCATTGTCACATATCGACGAAAAAACTCGGGTTTATTACGCTTGGTCATCTTCAAACACTGCTCCGAATCATCAACTCGTCGTTGTTCTTGGTGAAAAGTCAACTCGCGCGGCAGCCACTTTGCACACAGATTTCTCATACCCAAATGTTCGTTAATGATTTGATGTACACGTTCAGTTGATATCCTTAGAGTATCTGTTTTATCATTCAATTTCAATTTACGCTCATTCAAAATCATTTTGTGGATTTTTTAATGTTCTCTTCGGTAAGAACCTCTTTGGGGCGCCCAATACGTTCACCTCCTTCGTTGCTCATTTCACCACGTTTAAACTTAGCATACCAATGCTTGATGGTTGATTTTCCTGGGGCAGTGTCCGAAAACTCGCCATCAAGCCAAGTTTTTGCTTCAACTGTATTTTTTCCCTTCAAAAAACAAATTTTATCAAGACGCGAAATTCCTTTTCATTCATTTTTTTCACAATAACAAAAGTTGCTTCACTCACTATAATTCACAAACTAATGATCCGACAGCTGTCAAATTTATACACGCATCTTTTGAGGGTTAGGGCTAACTAAAAAACTGTCAGGTTGGGGACCTTTCCATTGACCTGTTACAGATGGTAAGACCTCTCTTTCGATCATTGATGCAGAACTTAGCCGACCAGGTCTTCTCGTCTATTGAAAAAGTAAAGAACTTGATTGTTTATTTAACGTGAAATTCTTTGAATATAACTGTATCCAGGTTCCAGTGTTTCTAACAGGTCAGATTACATTTTAATTTGGAATAAATGATTAATATTATTGGAAAACACTAGTCCCACAACAAGTTCTCTACGTTGTAAAACAAAAAATTGTTTTTATATAATTTTACCTTTGCTCATTGGAGAAACCATATGATAATGAACGCTAGCCCCTCCTGCTGATTCTCCGAAAATAGTGACGCTCTGCGGGTTCCCACCGAAAGCCTTTATGTTCCTCTGAACCCATTTCAGAGCGAGGTTCTGGTCCTTCAAGCCGTTGTTGCCGGGAACCACTGAATCACCCGTGCTGAGAAAACCCAGGGCACCTTTAAAATTCAACGACAGCTTGTTATATGCTAATGTAAACGGTGAGTTTAGTTTTTCTGTTAATTCATTATGCGTGTAGTTTTGTGGAAAACATATAAAACCTACATTACCGCAAAGTATTTTTTCTACGAGTAATTTTGTTATGATTCATAAAAAATACGTTCATAAACAACTGTATGTTACATTAATGCTATTCAGATGTTAGTCTGAAGTCTACTGTCTATGACATGGGTTTAGTTATAACACGTTTCTTGGTATAATTATTAGCATTGTTTATAATTTACTTTAAATTTATTTGAAATATTACTTATAATTGATAAAAAATAGTAATCCACGTCCATTAAATGTTCAACCAATGGAAAGAACAATGTGTTGGCAATATTTAAATTTAAAGGCCAAGGTAACAAGAATATTAATTGATTGAATATTAGAGAAAATTTTGACACCAAATGAGCCCTGAGGGTTTGGATGATTTAGATTGCTACGGAAATCATTTTAAATAAACATAAAACCTTATTCTATATTTGAAGACTTTCCAAGGCTATAAAAACTTTAATAAATTAAGAGGGCTAAACTATCACTGAGACTATAAAAGTCTATAAAAATGACAAATTATTATAATTTCTCAGTTGTTCAATACGAAAGATTTTGAGACTGAGTCAAATTTTTTTGAAATACAGATGGTATGACCTGTCGTTCGATCACTGAACCAAAATGGTAGCGGGACTTTTGCCTCACGTTGTATGATAACAAAACTGTTACATTTTATCAAAATATGTCATTTTAAATATGTTTAATGTAATTTCTATGTCCAATAAAAAGGTTAATTTATTTTCTTTTCATAGTTTAAAAGCATTCAGCCAAGTTACTTTATAGTTACGATTAAAACAAGTATTAACAGTAACGTTAATATAAAGTCTTTTGTGAACAATCATATAATGGTGTATGTTGGTAAAAGGATGTTTTCCACTTATAAATTATAGTTATTTATGAGTAATGAAAGTGATGGTATGAGATATCCAATGATATTTGCATGTTTAACTATATTTCTATATATTTTTTCTCCTATTTATTTATCTGTATTACCTAATCGGTAGTTAGTCACCACCAAGACCACATCTCTGTCCAAGAGTATATCAGGTCCATACCATAAATTATTTCCACCACCACATAACCAGCCTCCTCCGTGGAAGAACACCATCACTGGCAACAAACGTGACGAGTCAGACGGAAGCTACAAACAAAACCTTCACTATTAATGATTCTCCGTTTCAATCTATTTTTTGTTAATTAAAATCGACAAGTTTGATAAATTGGTCAAGGTTAATTTATGGAATTAATGATGCAGAAAACCATTCGAAATTTTACCACAAAAAAAGAACAATAAGGAAGTAATATAATGAGGAACTGACCTGCGGACTGTAAACGTTCAAGTAAAGACAGTCTTCGTTGCCTTCGAAGATCTCCGATCTTCTATAGATGTCGCGCTGGGGACAAATTGCATGTACCTGGGTAGCGTTTAATGTTCCTTCCCATTTACCATAGGGTATTGGAGCCTAAAACATATTTTATTACACTTCTTGTGAGCTCTGTAACCTGCTTATTGAGTATGAAGATCTTGTTATGATTCCACAGAGTTGCAATGAAATCATTCTCAAAAAATATTATGAATGTGCCAAATCTATATCTACTTTACATCATAGGTAGAATAAATGTGAGTTACAGTCTATTTATCAATATACTCAGTTTATTTTAAGTCCAAGTCTTTGAGAAAGTTTGTTAAACAATTTCGAATTTCGTTAAAGATTTCTTATGACCGATATAAAAAAATCTCTTTATTTTAAGAAACATTTTAAAAAATCGAGCATTGACATTTTTAATATCGTAAATATTCCATCTATGCTAGTGCAATTTCTATTTTAGGCAGTATAGCACAAGCGCGTTATATTACTGAAACAAATGTCACTAGGACTATTATGTTGTATATGAAAAAGAACATGATTTTGCTATTTCAATGAACTTATTTAAGAAAATGAAAGTATGAATACATAATAGCAACATATAGCTGGTTCTGTGCAAGATGCAATGCAATTGTAGTGTAGTGCGCGCTAAGTTTTTCTAAATTAAATTGTTTTAACTAGGATTGTTCCCTTTTTCTGTAATTTTTAAGAAGTTTATTTTTGTATTATTGTTATAATGTAATATAGATAAAAATCTACTTAATTATTCAACTGAAATAAATCAGGATTTCTAGTTTTTTTTTCGTTCCTCTAGCATTCCATGAACTTTTAGTGACTTTTTTCGGACAATTTAACATCTTTCAAGATCACGTCACGTAATGTTAAATTAATGTCTTAAAATGTTGTCATTTGTGGTTATATTCGGTCAAAGGGATACCATGAATTGATTATTTTAAAGGATGACCAAGATGGCACTGGAAAGCACTTATCGCAGGAAAGCGTCATTTAACCATTACGGGGCTCCCTGTTTCAGCTCATGTCAAGTTCATCGCGATAAAAGCATTAAACAAATAATTTGTCTTTGCTGGAAATGCTACAAAACTGGCTTCTTCATATCAAGAACGAACGTATATATGAAAGCCATTGAGATGCGGTGAAGGATTGACCTCGGTCTGATCAGCCATTAGCGTTATTCTTGGTGTAAGGTCGGACTTGTTGCCACGGCAACGCATCATCTCGCAACGCTACTATTATGAACGATTTTTGAAGAAAAACTCAATAAATATCACGGAACAACTATTGAGTGCCACATAGATTGACAGCTGCCGGATTATTAATTCGTGAATTATAGCATTTTGAGTGAAGCAACTTTTGTTATTGTAAAAAAAATGGATAAAAAGGAATTTCGCATGGTGATAAAATATTGCTTCTTAAAGGGAAAAACTACAGTGGAAGCAAACACTTGGCTTGACACCGAGTTTCCGGATACTGCCCCAGTAAAATCGACCATCAAGGATTGGTATCCTAAGTTTAGACGTGATGAAATAAACACCGAAAACGGTGAACACTGTGGACACCCAAAAGAGGTTGTTACCAAAGAGAAAATTTAAAGAATCCACAAAATGATTTTGAATGACTGTAAACTGAAATTGTATAAAATATTGTACAATCTAAATATATCAATTTAACGTGCACGTCATATCATTCACGAATATTTGGGTATGAGAAAGCACTGTGCAATGTGGGTGCCACGCGAGTTCACTTTTGACGAAAAACAACGACGAGTTGATGATTCAAAGCAGCATTTTGCAGATAATCAAGCGTAATAAACCCAATTTTTTGCGTCGATATGTGACAATGGATGAAACATGGCTCCATCATTTCACTCCGAAGTCCAGTCAATGCAATTGTGGCCAAAGGAAATATTCATTCTTTATTTTGAACCGGTGCAGTACATATCTTTCTTCACAATTGCTTTAACTGGACTATTTGTATGAAGATGTATTAAGAAAAAGCTTTCCACCAAGGATCCAGAAATAATTAATACCTTTAGAGCTAAAATCTTTAGAAACTATAACATGCAATCAACAATGAACTGTAAAAACTGAGCTACTGTCCAGGAAAGTGCGTAGATAATTATCGACGGAATCAAATTAAATAGTACAACACATGAAATTGATTTTATTTATTTATTTATTAAGTCTAACTCTTAATAAAACTTAATAATAAAGCATCTGAAATAATTAATAACATCATTTGTATACGTTTGGTTGTTACGATCTTTTGTTTTACGCAATCTCTGGTTAGGAATTGCGATATTTCCAATCGATCTCCATTGAATTGTCATTTGGTTTTGTAAAATTGCAATTCCCAGTATCTGTAACGGTGCAGCTACGTCTTTGTACCACTTAAATAAAGAATTCGATATGAAGGATATTTCCTAGTCGCTTGACGGATTGGTCGGCCAATCTACTGTAAACTGCGATGTGTTTTTCATCATTTTTCAACCGAACGCTAATGGACGTCGCTTTCGACATGGGTAATTTACGGACATTGTGCCTATTAAATTGTTAAAGGCGGTTGCACCACCTTTTGGTCCAGATTATCTCGTTTCTTTTTAGAAGTAACAAGGTTCTCCGCGTCATTGTTTATTCATATTATTGCTAAAAGATAATTAAATAGTTGTTAGGTGTTTTCAATAAACAGATTCTTTTTAATAACATTAATTAAAATGCATACATAATTTTTTTCAATTTTCTACTATTATTCTCGTAAAAATTAAATAAAAATACAACTGTTAATAAACATGCATATACATATGTTGTAATAGAAAAAAAAACAATTTGAAATAGTTGAAATATAGTTTTTAAAAGTAAAAGAAAAAGTAGTTAGATTAAAATAAAACATTCATCAAGAACTGCAGCGTATGTATGATATTTAATGTCGTTTAGATGGCAGCCTGGAGGACATCCTGACGATAAAAAGTATACTTTAAATGTTAATTTGCATTTAAATTATATGTTAAAGCTCTTAAAGTTACAATATTTGTACAACACAGCCTTTTGTATATTCATTTTTGAAAGCAAAAGTGAATTGTTTGTTTTAGTATATGTCAAAGACTCCATTTTACCAACTAGCATTTACTTGGACTGAGCCTGTCACTTAACATGGGCTCCGAACCACGGTCCTCGGCATTAAGCCTACAGGCTGCCAAGTGATCCACTTGAAGATCATCCCAGAAGACATCCGGTCTTACCCAGCCTGGTTATTGGCGTGACTAAGATCATTTGCCTTATCGCATTGTGCACTTTTACCTTAGAGTCATTTTATTTTCGTATTTTCCAAACTTGGGTCTTTAAGGATATACCCTTAAGAGGATTAATCATAATTTAAATTGTTTTCGGACATAACTACCGATCTAAAATCGGAGGTATCTAAAACTGCATTTGAAATTAGGTTTGAGCCCCTTGTTCTACATATTCGTCTATCTAACAAAGTTAAACTCTAACAAAATTTTGATTCTTTCTATTTTTTAAAAATTCGGATATTCCAAAAAATATACAGCCGCAATTTGATGAAAAACAGTCTAACTTTTGTATTTTGTAGGATACCAGCGCTATCTAGATTAAGAATTTTCGTTTTTTGGATTCCCACATTTTTTCATTTGTTCGCTGTATTCTTTTATGTATTCTTTAGACATTAATAAATGTCCAGTTAAAAAGTGGATCCTATATCCTGATGGTATGGCTCTAGGGATGGTAAATTAGGTGTCAAGGAAACAAGGAAACCTAGTAGAAAAAATTAGTCGAAGTTCAAACCGAACTAAATGATCATAGTAGATCGACATAACTTGAAATTGATAGGTAGATATCTGAAGGATGTTCTAGAAGGTGAAATTTGTATGCTTAATATCCTAACGTAGGGGACTCCAAACCACGGTCCTCGGTATTAAACCTGCCGACTGCCGAGAGACCAAATTAGAAATTATGCCAGAGGATCATTTTCTTTGTCGGAATTTACACTCTTTTTTAATGGACAATCACAGATATAAATCTATGACCATGCGACAAGCAGGACTCAAACCCGCGACCATCACGACAGTAGAAGAACCGTCCTGTCGCCTTGACTACTGCACCACCAAGCCAACGAAATTTATAAGTTACTTGAGACAATACTCTGAATATATTGAATTAAATTCTCTTAATAAAGGTTCAAAGTTACAAGAAACCGTCAAAATTAATTTATACATACTACAAGGAGAATATTTGGTTTTAAACTTATTTTTTTATAAATGTGTTTGTTAAATGTCAGTTTTGTTACACTAAAAGTACATAAACATAATAATAACAAAGATATTGTAAATAAAAATATCCTAAAACCGTATAACTTTTTTAGCATAAATAATCTTCACCGATTCCATATTCTTGCTCATTCTGAACTATTTCCAAATTTCCTATTTTCCTGCTTATCCTTTCAATGCCTAGTGCCCAGACGTTGTTATGTATGGGAGCAATGGCTAGGCAGTATTTTTTTCTTAATTTTATGTTTACATTATTCCTGTTTTTATAATTATTTATTACTTAACAGAAAAAATTGACAGCAGACAAATGGAAAATATATTTAAAATTATATATAATTGCTACTTCCCTGAAAATAATATCAAATCTTTAGCTTGTAAACATATTTATGTTGTTCGTTTTTTTTTGTTATAAGAAACGCAGCCCTACCACAGCTGTAACAGCACAAATGTGAGTGAATTGGTGAAGATTATTGTATGCTATAGATTTTTAGTCACGTTTCTTATTTTCAGGCGTAGAAATTTTATTTATGGCTATTATAATTTCACTAAACACCACTTAAAGAAAATCGTTAAAAACCCAAGTAAATATTGGACCATTTTTAACGACCCAAAATTTTAATCTCCCAAATTTACGAACCGGTCTTTTTGTGAAAGCGTGACGCGCGCCCAATTCCACTTTCGACGCGTTCTCTTACCTTAAAACGTAAACCTTGCAGCGGCGGCTTGGCGAAAGGAATGCCCAGGAAACCGAAGATATCCCGGCCCTCGCGCGTCTTCAGCACCTTGCCCCTGAGGGAGCCGTCGGGGGCCCGCACTACCGGACCGACGCGCTCGTCCGGACATTCCGCGCGGGAAATGCCGGAAACACCGATCAACCAGCACCAGGTGAACAACAGCGGATATAGGTACATCTTCCGTCGGCCGCTGATTCTGTCAACGATCAAATTACAGAGCGCGAAAATTGAGATGGTATGCGATTTATATTTGCTGAAGTGGCGATGGGGAGAAGGGGTAGACGGAATTACACTAGAACGGAGAACGATACATTTCTGCGTACGAAAAGATATGCAGCGAATTGTTGCGTTCTAAAAACTAAAGCGTACGTTAATATGCAGTAGAACAGAGGTTTTTTCGCATACACATTACTGGCTTTTGGTCGGGATTTTACGATTTTTAATGAAATCGCATATAGAACAATTTTCCTGGAAAATCATTTGAATAGAGTGTTATTTTGTACTAATATTGTCACCGATAAAAAACCACACGACAAAAGTAAGCAATTTTGTTTAAATTTAAAAAGAACGTGGTACACTTTCCAGGTGTACCGGAAAGTCATTTAGCGGTAAAAATCCCTACATCTCTAACGAATTCTACAGGCAAGAGAGCAAATTGAAATTGAAATCGACTCTCGACTGTTTAGTAAATGACTACTTTTTACTATCGACTGTTTCAGGCGCTATTTTTGGTTCTACTGATTTTACTACTTTTTACCAGTGACTGTTTTAGTCGACTGTTTTCAGTCGCTATTTTCGGTCCGACTGATTTTGTTACTATTTACTATCGACTGTTGCAGTCGTGTTACTTTTAGTTACTATTTATGGTTCTACCACTGTTTCATTCGACTAATTTTTAAAGATTTGGCTCTGTCGTCCTATCCCGCGACCTTGACTAAAATGTACCCGATTTATACTTACATAGATTTATATGTTATATATATAGTTTTATGACTCTTTTGGTAGTTTGCTTGTGAATAATAATATAATGTATATTAATATAGCAGCATTTTGGTACGATATTTTTCAAGATTGTTAATGTAATAGGGTAAAAAGATTAAAATTGTAAATGATAAATAGTAAAATATTTGGGTTTTCATATATAAAGTCATACCTTATCAAAAGCTTGGACCACGTCTCGAAATAAAGCTGAACAAATTTGCACTTGCCCGTGTTTTAGGTAATATGCACATTTTGCCAAGATTATGGAAGTCCTTATATCATAAGAGATCAACGTAAGACAAGCTGTTAGAAAATATACCCACAGTACTTTATCCCAATAACTAAAGTCTACTTCTCTCTAACTGTCGGAACAATAGACGAAACATAACTGGTAGTAAACTAGCTAAATCACTTGCTAATCCCTAGTTAGAATCCTCAAAAAATCAGACAATAGGGAAAATTACGACAATGGGAGCTAAGTCCCTACGAAATAATACATATGAACAATGGAGTGACTTTTTTCTTAGATAAGTTTGTTTAAATTTATATATACTTAGAAAATACGTAAACATTTAATATATAATTTAGTTTCACAAATAAGAATTAGTTAAATAATATAAAATTGTCTGATCTAAAATGAAATAGCGTCGAAAATAAAAAAATTACCGTGCTTCAAAATATATTGACTCGTTTTGACATCTTTGCATCATTATCGTAATCAAAATAGAGACAAAAAGTCTTATAAAAACTATATTACATTATCAATATATAAAGATTATAGTTGCTCCTGAAGCAGAGTCATTCTTTTTTATAATAAATATACTCATGTATTTGTACGTATTATCAAATTGTGACTGCTGAATGTACAGACTACACTAACATTTACCGATATCAATATAATATTTAATGGATGACTTTACAAAAACAAGAGACATAAAGAACCATTAATTGCCTGGGTTCCAAGTGACCAGTTCTGCCTGAGGCCTAGGATCCTCCGACAAAGAATCATACAGGTTAGTTCTGTTTTTATTGTGATTTATTATATGATATGTTGTATTAACAGGAAAATGATTTCTTCTTTATAGCTACGTACATTTTGGCATTAAATTGTGTACGCTTATAACATACTTTAACAATAACATAATAACGAAATGTTATTACTAACTAGGCATATTTACTATTAGAACAAAATTCTAAAAGTTTCAATTAAATTAGGCGGGTACCGAGACTTCGTTGTGGTTAAATAGCGACGAAATTCTCAAGAATCCCAATCATGTCTGTACTTCTGCCACAAACCTCCGATCTACATTCATGTATGAAATACTCTGTTATATAATGTGTCCATTTTACTTCTTTCTGCATTTATAAAGGATAAAAATCTCGGTCACGAGTGACAGTGCCTTCATTTAATGGTACCGATTTGCAACTGGAACTATAATTGAACAGGATGGAAATCCAAAAAATCAATCAAAAGCAATAACACTTGAAATCCCAATATAATCTATATACATACTCATTTTCAAATCCCATTTCTTCTGCTACTCCAAAGACCACAAACAGCAAAAAAGAACCTCATTCCTCAATCTGTACATATTTAATATACTTTAAGTGGTTTCTGTTATAGATATAATAATTATTACATTGGGTTATACACAAGCTTGGCAATGGAGATGGCAAAAAACATTCACAAAGCTAAGAAAGAAGTCATATTACTTATATGTGATAGGAGTTGATCAATCTGACTTATGGACAACCTCTTTGTCACCAGTGTATGATAGGGGATATCCATATGTCTGGCCATAATAGAACCAAGGGCTGAAAAGATTAACCTGAGATCATTTTTTCGCTAAGAATATAATACTTTAAGCAAAATTGAATCCCGCAATGATTCTTATGAAATTAATGGCAATGTGTTATGGACATTTTCCAGATGCTTAAGCGATAGTAATTTCGTAGATACTGAACATTTTTTCCTTTATTTTCTGCAATTATTAGAGTTCTTCTACGTCACAGACAAAACTAACATATTTTCATTATAGGTAAGTATGGTTTTTCTTTCATTTCAAACTTTAATTTACCTTTTTTCAAGGACTAGACGCCTGATTTCATTTTGTTAAAGTTAAAAAACAAGTCAATGTCTGACATTCTTTCCTATACCTATCTCAAATCTAGTTTATGTGTCCTATTCTATATGACGGGTGATTTGTGACATTTCTACAAGAAATATGAGGAGAGAGAGAGAGAGAGAGAGAAATAGTTGATTTGATCCCAAATTTTGAAGCACATTTCTGATCTAGTGCCGGCTTGGTTTGGTTTGCTGTCAAGTTAGTGGTTAAGGCAACAGGACAGTCCACCTGCTATTGCGATAGTACCTAGTTCGAATCCCGCTGGGAGCCATGGTCTTAAATTTATGTTTGTGATTGTTTGACAAGGAAAATGATCCCAGTCCCGCCAGTAACCAGGCTGGGTAAGACAGGATGCCTTCTGGGATGATCTCCAAAGGTGGTCACTCGCCAGTCGGTAGGCTAAATCCCGAGGATTGTGTTTAAACTCCAGTCCAGATAAACCCTCGTTGGTCAAAAGGAGACTTTAAAATATATACAACTTTTTTTTATCTAGAAGTCGCAGAATTTAAAATACGACAAAAGAATTGTAAAGTGTTGGTTTTAATGACTTAAAAAACCGAATATAGCAGCAGAACTTTAGCAGTAATTTTCATTGCCCGTCATAATCAAACTGTCATCAAAATGCTGGACATTATAGCTGAAACTAATTAAGATTGCAATATTTATAGTTCGAGAAAGTTTTAGATACCAAATTATGAATTTATTAACCAACAATCTGATATGATTTCAGTGTTTGACCATATGGTACTCGATGTGGTAATCCTCGTTTTCCAAAAGCGAATTTTAAACGGCAGAACTTGGTATTGGGTCATTGTTTATGCTGTCTGATTTAACTGCATACAATTATCTTCATACTGATGTTCCAATTTGTGATATTCAAGGACGTTAGATATATAACATCAAATTCTAGTTATTTTCCATTATTTCTTAATTTTTGATTTCTGAGGCATCAATACAACCAAAACGAGTTGCTGCTAAATCAAATATTATCGGAATGGTTAAGTAACACTTATAAACATTTTGTTTTTGTCCAACAAAAAGAAAATGATATTTTTGCTCGCTCATTGCCGATGAAAGGAAGTGAATGTTTTTCCAGTATTACTTATTTGTATTATTTTGTTGGTTTTGGTTAACTAGGACCAGTTAGTAAACTGCATAATATTTTAGTGTGACAACTGTTTTTTTTTATTTATTGATTATTAATTAAATATCTTTAAATATTTGAATCAGTGAATACCTTGAAATTTGTTATTTATAATGATGATTATTTATTCACCTCAAAATATATGTGTTTTGAGAGTTTCATCTTTATCCGAGACGTGAAATTTTTTTCCATATTTTCCATATATATAGTCGTGAAAATTTGCGATTTTCTGTCATTTTTAAGGTTTTTGCTTTCATTTCCGTTAAAATAGTCTCAGTTTGATGAAAATTGCAGGAATTATAAAGAATTTTATGCTGAATGGAATGGACACATACAGATTTTTATACAAGCTTTAGTTTTTAAGTTATATAAGGAAAATAATATTTTCAAAAAATCTGCGATTGTCTATTTATGTCACATATCTTGAAAACTATCTATTCTATGGCAATTTAACATGGACTTACGTTTATTTTACCTCAAAATACATGCGTTTTGAGAGTTTCATCTTTATCCGAGACGTCAAATTTTTTTCCATATTTTCCATATATATAGTCGTGAAAATTTGCGATTTTCTGTCGTTTTTGAGGTTTTTGCTTTCATTTCCGTTAAAATAGTCTCAGAGTGATGAAAATTGCAGGGATTATAAAGAATTTTATGCTGAATCGAATGGACCCATACAGATTTTTGTACAAGCTTTAGTTTTTAAGTTATATAAGGAAAATAATATTTTCAAAAAATCTGCGATTGTCTATTTATGTCACATATCTTGAAAACTATCTATTCTATGGCAATTTAACATGGATTTTCGTTTATTTCACCTCAAAATACATGCGTTTTGAGAGTTTCATCTTTATCCGAGACGTCAAATTTTTTTCCATATTTTCCATATATATAGTCGTGAAAATTTGCGATTTTCTGTCATTTTTGAGGTTTTTGCTTTCATTTCCGTTAAAATAGTCTCAGATTGATGAAAATTGCAGGAATTATAAAGAATTTTATGCTGAATGGAATGGACACATACAGATTTTTGTACAAGCTTTAGTTTTTAAGTTATATAAGGAAAATAATATTTTCAAAAAATCTGCGATTGTCTATTTATGTCACATATCTTAAAAACTATCTATTCTATGACAATTTAACATGGATTTTCGTTTATTTCACCTCAAAATACATGCGTTTTGAGAGTTTCATCTTTATCCGAGACGTCAAATTTTTTTCCATATTTTCCATATATATAGTCGTGAAAATTTGCGATTTTCTGTCATTTTTGAGGTTTTTGCTTTCATTTCCGTTAAAATAGTCTCAGATTGATGAAAATTGCAGGAATTATAAAGAATTTTATGCTGAATGGAATGGACACATACAGATTTTTGTACAAGCTTTAGTTTTTAAGTTATATAAGGAAAATAATATTTTCAAAAAATCTGCGATTGTCTATTTATGTCACATATCTTAAAAACTATCTATTCTATGACAATTTAACATGGATTTTCGTTTATTTCACCTCAAAATACATGCGTTTTGAGAGTTTCATCTTTATCCGAGATGTCAAATTTTTTTCCATATTTTCCATATATATAGTCGTGAAAATTTGCGATTTTCTGTCATTTTTGAGGTTTTTGCTTTCATTTCCGTTAAAATAGTCTCAGATTGATGAAAATTGCAGGAATTATAAAGAATTTTATGCTGAATGGAATGGACCCATACAGATTTTTGTACAAGCTTTAGTTTTTAAGTTATATAAGGAAAATAATATTTTCAAAAAATCTGCGATTGTCTATTTATGTCACATATCTTAAAAACTATCTATTCTATGACAATTTAACATGGATTTTCGTTTATTTCACCTCAAAATACATGCGTTTTGAGTGTTTCATCTTTATCCGAGACGTCAAATTTTTTTCCATATTTTCCATATATATAGTCGTGAAAATTTGCGATTTTCTGTCATTTTTGAGGTTTTTGCTTTCATTTCCGTTAAAATAGTCTCAGATTGATGAAAATTGCAGGAATTATAAAGAATTTTATGCTGAATGGAATGGACCCATACAGATTTTTGTACAAGCTTTAGTTTTTAAGTTATATAAGGAAAATAATATTTTCAAAAAATCTGCGATTGTCTATTTATGTCACATATCTTAAAAACTATCTATTCTATGACAATTTAACATGGATTTTCGTTTATTTCACCTCAAAATACATGCGTTTTGAGAGTTTCATCTTTATCCGAGACGTCAAATTTTTTTCCATATTTTCCATATATATAGTCGTGAAAATTTGCGATTTTCTGTCATTTTTGAGGTTTTTGCTTTCATTTCCGTTAAAATAGTCTCAGATTGATGAAAATTGCAGGAATTATAAAGAATTTTATGCTGAATGGAATGGACCCATACAGATTTTTGTACAAGCTTTAGTTTTTAAGTTATATAAGGAAAATAATATTTTCAAAAAATCTGCGATTGTCTATTTATGTCACATATCTTGAAAACTATCTATTCTATGACAATTTAACATGGATTTTCGTTTATTTCACCTCAAAATACATGCGTTTTGAGAGTTTCATCTTTATCCGAGACGTCAAATTTTTTTCCATATTTTCCATATATATAATCGTGAAAATTTGCGATTTTCTGTCATTTTTGAGGTTTTTGCTTTCATTTCCGTTAAAATAGTCTCAGATTGATGAAAATTGCAGGAATTATAAAGAATTTTATGCTGAATGGAATGGACCCATACAGATTTTTGTACAAGCTTTAGTTTTTAAGTTATATAAGGAAAATAATATTTTCAAAAAATCTGCGATTGTCTATTTATGTGACATATCTTAAAAACTATCTATTCTATGGCAATTTAACATGGATTTTCGTTTATTTCGCCTCAAAATACATGCGTTTTGAGAGTTTCATCTTTATCCGAGACGTGAAATTTTTTTCCATATTTTCCATATATATAGTCGTGAAAATTTGCGATTTTCTGTCATTTTTGAGGTTTTTGCTTTCATTTCCGTTAAAGTAGTCTCAGAGTGATGAAAATTGCAGGGATTATAAAGAATTTTATGCTGAATCGAATGGACCTATACAGATTTTTGTACAAGCTTTAGTTTTTAAGTTATATAAGGAAAATAATATTTTCAAAAAATCTGCGATTGTCTATTTATGTGACATATCTTAAAAACTATCTATTCTATGGCAATTTAACATAGATTTTCGTTTATTTCGCCTCAAAATACATGCGTTTTGAGAGTTTCGTCTTTATCCGAGACTTGAAATTTTCTTCCTTATTTTCCATATATATAGTCGTGAAAATTTGCGATTTTCTGTCATTTTTGAGGTTTTTGCTTTCATTTCCGTTAAAGTAGTCTCAGATTGATGAAAATTGCAGGGATTATAAAGAATTTTATGCTGAATCGAATGGACCCATACAGATTTTTGTACAAGCTTTAGTTTTTAAGTTATATAAGGAAAATAATATTTTCAAAAAATCTGCGATTGTCTATTTATGTCACATATCTTAAAAACTATCTATTCTATGGCAATTTAACATGGATTTTCGTTTATTTCACCTCAAAATACATGCGTTTTGAGAGTTTCATCTTTATCCGAGACGTGAAATTTTTTTCCATATTTTCCATATATATAGTCGTGAAAATTTGCGATTTTCTGTCGTTTTTGAGGTTTTTGCTTTCATTTCCGTTAAAATAGTCTCAGTTTGATGAAAATTGCAGGAATTATAAAGAATTTTATGCTGAATGGAATGGACACATACAGATTTTTGTACAAGCTTTAGTTTTTAAGTTATATAAGGAAAATAATATTTTCAAAAAATCTGCGATTGTCTATTTATGTCACATATCTTAAAAACTATCTATTCTATGGCAATTTAACATGGATTTTCGTTTATTTCACCTCAAAATACATGCGTTTTGAGATTTTCATCTTTATCCGAGACGTGAAATTTTTTTCCATATTTTCCATATATATAGTCGTGAAAATTTGCGATTTTCTGTCGTTTTTGAGGTTTTTGCTTTCATTTCCGTTAAAATAGTCTCAGTTTGATGAAAATTGCAGGAATTATAAAGAATTTTATGCTGAATGGAATGGACACATACAGATTTTTGTACAAGCTTTAGTTTTTAAGTTATATAAGGAAAATAATATTTTCAAAAAATCTGCGATTGTCTATTTATGTCACATATCTTAAAAACTATCTATTCTATGACAATTTAACATGGATTTTCGTTTATTTCACCTCAAAATACATGCGTTTTGAGTGTTTCATCTTTATCCGAGACGTCAAATTTTTTTCCATATTTTCCATATATATAGTCGTGAAAATTTGCGATTTTCTGTCATTTTTGAGGTTTTTGCTTTCATTTCCGTTAAAATAGTCTCAGTTTGATGAAAATTGCAGGAATTATAAAGAATTTTATGCTGAATGGAATGGACACATACAGATTTTTGTACAAGCTTTAGTTTTTAAGTTATATAAGGAAAATAATATTTTCAAAAAATCTGCGATTGTCTATTTATGTCACATATCTTAAAAACTATCTATTCTATGACAATTTAACATGGATTTTCGTTTATTTCACCTCAAAATACATGCGTTTTGAGTGTTTCATCTTTATCCGAGACGTCAAATTTTTTTCCATATTTTCCATATATATAGTCGTGAAAATTTGCGATTTTCTGTCATTTTTGACGTTTTTGCTTTCATTTCCGTTAAAATAGTCTCAGATTGATGAAAATTGCAGGAATTATAAAGAATTTTATGCTGAATGGAATGGACCCATACAGATTTTTGTACAAGCTTTAGTTTTTAAGTTATATAAGGAAAATAATATTTTCAAAAAATCTGCGATTGTCTATTTATGTCACATATCTTAAAAACTATCTATTCTATGACAATTTAACATGGATTTTCGTTTATTTCACCTCAAAATACATGCGTTTTGAGAGTTTCATCTTTATCCGAGACGTCAAATTTTTTTCCATATTTTCCATATATATAGTCGTGAAAATTTGCGATTTTCTGTCATTTTTGAGGTTTTTGCTTTCATTTCCGTTAAAATAGTCTCAGATTGATGAAAATTGCAGGAATTATAAAGAATTTTATGCTGAATGGAATGGACCCATACAGATTTTTGTACAAGCTTTAGTTTTTAAGTTATATAAGGAAAATAATATTTTCAAAAAATCTGCGATTGTCTATTTATGTCACATATCTTAAAAACTATCTATTCTATGACAATTTAACATGGATTTTCGTTTATTTCACCTCAAAATACATGCGTTTTGAGTGTTTCATCTTTATCCGAGACGTCAAATTTTTTTCCATATTTTCCATATATATAGTCGTGAAAATTTGCGATTTTCTGTCATTTTTGAGGTTTTTGCTTTCATTTCCGTTAAAATAGTCTCAGATTGATGAAAATTGCAGGAATTATAAAGAATTTTATGCTGAATGGAATGGACCCATACAGATTTTTGTACAAGCTTTAGTTTTTAAGTTATATAAGGAAAATAATATTTTCAAAAAATCTGCGATTGTCTATTTATGTCACATATCTTAAAAACTATCTATTCTATGACAATTTAACATGGATTTTCGTTTATTTCACCTCAAAATACATGCGTTTTGAGAGTTTCATCTTTATCCGAGACGTCAAATTTTTTTCCATATTTTCCATATATATAGTCGTGAAAATTTGCGATTTTCTGTCATTTTTGAGGTTTTTGCTTTCATTTCCGTTAAAATAGTCTCAGATTGATGAAAATTGCAGGAATTATAAAGAATTTTATGCTGAATGGAATGGACCCATACAGATTTTTGTACAAGCTTTAGTTTTTAAGTTATATAAGGAAAATAATATTTTCAAAAAATCTGCGATTGTCTATTTATGTCACATATCTTAAAAACTATCTATTCTATGACAATTTAACATGGATTTTCGTTTATTTCACCTCAAAATACATGCGTTTTGAGTGTTTCATCTTTATCCGAGACGTCAAATTTTTTTCCATATTTTCCATATATATAGTCGTGAAAATTTGCGATTTTCTGTCATTTTTGAGGTTTTTGCTTTCATTTCCGTTAAAATAGTCTCAGATTGATGAAAATTGCAGGAATTATAAAGAATTTTATGCTGAATGGAATGGACACATACAGATTTTTGTACAAGCTTTAGTTTTTAAGTTATATAAGGAAAATAATATTTTCAAAAAATCTGCGATTGTCTATTTATGTCACATATCTTAAAAACTATCTATTCTATGACAATTTAACATGGATTTTCGTTTATTTCACCTCAAAATACATGCGTTTTGAGTGTTTCATCTTTATCCGAGACGTCAAATTTTTTTCCATATTTTCCATATATATAGTCGTGAAAATTTGCGATTTTCTGTCATTTTTGAGGTTTTTGCTTTCATTTCCGTTAAAATAGTCTCAGATTGATGAAAATTGCAGGAATTATAAAGAATTTTATGCTGAATGGAATGGACCCATACAGATTTTTGTACAAGCTTTAGTTTTTAAGTTATATAAGGAAAATAATATTTTCAAAAAATCTGCGATTGTCTATTTATGTCACATATCTTAAAAACTATCTATTCTATGACAATTTAACATGGATTTTCGTTTATTTCACCTCAAAATACATGCGTTTTGAGAGTTTCATCTTTATCCGAGACGTCAAATTTTTTTCCATATTTTCCATATATATAGTCGTGAAAATTTGCGATTTTCTGTCATTTTTGAGGTTTTTGCTTTCATTTCCGTTAAAATAGTCTCAGATTGATGAAAATTGCAGGAATTATAAAGAATTTTATGCTGAATGGAATGGACCCATACAGATTTTTGTACAAGCTTTAGTTTTTAAGTTATATAAGGAAAATAATATTTTCAAAAAATCTGCGATTGTCTATTTATGTCACATATCTTAAAAATTATCTATTCTATGACAATTTAACATGGATTTTCGTTTATTTCACCTCAAAATACATGCGTTTTGAGAGTTTCATCTTTATCCGAGACGTCAAATTTTTTTCCATATTTTCCATATATATAGTCGTGAAAATTTGCGATTTTCTGTCATTTTTGAGGTTTTTGCTTTCATTTCCGTTAAAATAGTCTCAGATTGATGAAAATTGCAGGAATTATAAAGAATTTTATGCTGAATGGAATGGACCCATACAGATTTTTGTACAAGCTTTAGTTTTTAAGTTATATAAGGAAAATAATATTTTCAAAAAATCTGCGATTGTCTATTTATGTCACATATCTTAAAAACTATCTATTCTATGACAATTTAACATGGATTTTCGTTTATTTCACCTCAAAATACATGCGTTTTGAGAGTTTCATCTTTATCCGAGATGTCAAATTTTTTTCCATATTTTCCATATATATAGTCGTGAAAATTTGCGATTTTCTGTCATTTTTGAGGTTTTTGCTTTCATTTCCGTTAAAATAGTCTCAGATTGATGAAAATTGCAGGAATTATAAAGAATTTTATGCTGAATGGAATGGACCCATACAGATTTTTGTACAAGCTTTAGTTTTTAAGTTATATAAGGAAAATAATATTTTCAAAAAATCTGCGATTGTCTATTTATGTCACATATCTTAAAAACTATCTATTCTATGACAATTTAACATGGATTTTCGTTTATTTCACCTCAAAATACATGCGTTTTGAGAGTTTCATCTTTATCCGAGACGTCAAATTTTTTTCCATATTTTCCATATATATAGTCGTGAAAATTTGCGATTTTCTGTCATTTTTGAGGTTTTTGCTTTCATTTCCGTTAAAATAGTCTCAGATTGATGAAAATTGCAGGAATTATAAAGAATTTTATGCTGAATGGAATGGACCCATACAGATTTTTGTACAAGCTTTAGTTTTTAAGTTATATAAGGAAAATAATATTTTCAAAAAATCTGCGATTGTCTATTTATGTCACATATCTTAAAAACTATCTATTCTATGACAATTTAACATGGATTTTCGTTTATTTCACCTCAAAATACATGCGTTTTGAGAGTTTCATCTTTATCCGAGACGTCAAATTTTTTTCCATATTTTCCATATATATAGTCGTGAAAATTTGCGATTTTCTGTCATTTTTGAGGTTTTTGCTTTCATTTCCGTTAAAATAGTCTCAGATTGATGAAAATTGCAGGAATTATAAAGAATTTTATGCTGAATGGAATGGACCCATACAGATTTTTGTACAAGCTTTAGTTTTTAAGTTATATAAGGAAAATAATATTTTCAAAAAATCTGCGATTGTCTATTTATGTCACATATCTTAAAAACTATCTATTCTATGACAATTTAACATGGATTTTCGTTTATTTCACCTCAAAATACATGCGTTTTGAGTGTTTCATCTTTATCCGAGACGTCAAATTTTTTTCCATATTTTCCATATATATAGTCGTGAAAATTTGCGATTTTCTGTCATTTTTGAGGTTTTTGCTTTCATTTCCGTTAAAATAGTCTCAGATTGATGAAAATTGCAGGAATTATAAAGAATTTTATGCTGAATGGAATGGACCCATACAGATTTTTGTACAAGCTTTAGTTTTTAAGTTATATAAGGAAAATAATATTTTCAAAAAATCTGCGATTGTCTATTTATGTCACATATCTTAAAAACTATCTATTCTATGACAATTTAACATGGATTTTCGTTTATTTCACCTCAAAATACATGCGTTTTGAGAGTTTCATCTTTATCCGAGACGTCAAATTTTTTTCCATATTTTCCATATATATAGTCGTGAAAATTTGCGATTTTCTGTCATTTTTGAGGTTTTTGCTTTCATTTCCGTTAAAATAGTCTCAGATTGATGAAAATTGCAGGAATTATAAAGAATTTTATGCTGAATGGAATGGACCCATACAGATTTTTGTACAAGCTTTAGTTTTTAAGTTATATAAGGAAAATAATATTTTCAAAAAATCTGCGATTGTCTATTTATGTCACATATCTTAAAAACTATCTATTCTATGACAATTTAACATGGATTTTCGTTTATTTCACCTCAAAATACATGCGTTTTGAGAGTTTCATCTTTATCCGAGACGTCAAATTTTTTTCCATATTTTCCATATATATAGTCGTGAAAATTTGCGATTTTCTGTCATTTTTGAGGTTTTTGCTTTCATTTCCGTTAAAATAGTCTCAGATTGATGAAAATTGCAGGAATTATAAAGAATTTTATGCTGAATGGAATGGACCCATACAGATTTTTGTACAAGCTTTAGTTTTTAAGTTATATAAGGAAAATAATATTTTCAAAAAATCTGCGATTGTCTATTTATGTCACATATCTTAAAAATTATCTATTCTATGACAATTTAACATGGATTTTCGTTTATTTCACCTCAAAATACATGCGTTTTGAGAGTTTCATCTTTATCCGAGACGTCAAATTTTTTTCCATATTTTCCATATATATAGTCGTGAAAATTTGCGATTTTCTGTCATTTTTGAGGTTTTTGCTTTCATTTCCGTTAAAATAGTCTCAGATTGATGAAAATTGCAGGAATTATAAAGAATTTTATGCTGAATGGAATGGACCCATACAGATTTTTGTACAAGCTTTAGTTTTTAAGTTATATAAGGAAAATAATATTTTCAAAAAATCTGCGATTGTCTATTTATGTCACATATCTTAAAAATTATCTATTCTATGACAATTTAACATGGATTTTCGTTTATTTCACCTCAAAATACATGCGTTTTGAGAGTTTCATCTTTATCCGAGACGTCAAATTTTTTTCCATATTTTCCATATATATAGTCGTGAAAATTTTCGATTTTCTGTCATTTTTGAGGTTTTTGCTTTCATTTCCGTTAAAATAGTCTCAGATTGATGAAAATTGCAGGAATTATAAAGAATTTTATGCTGAATGGAATGGACCCATACAGATTTTTGTACAAGCTTTAGTTTTTAAGTTATATAAGGAAAATAATATTTTCAAAAAATCTGCGATTGTCTATTTATGTCACATATCTTAAAAATTATCTATTCTATGACAATTTAACATGGATTTTCGTTTATTTCACCTCAAAATACATGCGTTTTGAGAGTTTCATCTTTATCCGAGACGTCAAATTTTTTTCCATATTTTCCATATATATAGTCGTGAAAATTTGCGATTTTCTGTCATTTTTGAGGTTTTTGCTTTCATTTCCGTTAAAATAGTCTCAGATTGATGAAAATTGCAGGAATTATAAAGAATTTTATGCTGAATGGAATGGACCCATACAGATTTTTGTACAAGCTTTAGTTTTTAAGTTATATAAGGAAAATAATATTTTCAAAAAATCTGCGATTGTCTATTTATGTCACATATCTTAAAAACTATCTATTCTATGACAATTTAACATGGATTTTCGTTTATTTCACCTCAAAATACATGCGTTTTGAGAGTTTCATCTTTATCCGAGACGTCAAATTTTTTTCCATATTTTCCATATATATAGTCGTGAAAATTTGCGATTTTCTGTCATTTTTGAGGTTTTTGCTTTCATTTCCGTTAAAATAGTCTCAGATTAATGAAAATTGCAGGAATTATAAAGAATTTTATGCTGAATGGAATGGACCCATACAGATTTTTGTACAAGCTTTAGTTTTTAAGTTATATAAGGAAAATAATATTTTCAAAAAATCTGCGATTGTCTATTTATGTGACATATCTTAAAAATTATCTATTCTATGGCAATTTAACATGGATTTTCGTTTATTTCACCTCAAAATACATGCGTTTTGAGAGTTTCATCTTTATCCGAGACGTGAAATTTTTTTCCATATTTTCCATATATATAGTCGTGAAAATTTGCGATATTCTGTAATTTTTAAGGTTTTTGCTTTCATTTCCGTTAAAATAGTCTCAGATTGATGAAAATTGCAGGAATTATAAAAAATTTTATGCTGAATCGAATGGACCCATACAGATTTTTGTACAAGCTTTAATTTTTAAGTTATATAAGGAAAATAATATTTTCAAAAAATTTGCGATTGTCTATTTATGTGACATATCTTAAAAATTATCTATTCTATGGTAATTTAACATGGATTTTCGTTTATTTCACCTCAAAATACATGCGTTTTGAGAGTTTCATCTTTATCCGAGACGTCAAATTTTTTTTCATATTTTCCATATATATAGTCGTGAAAATTTGCGATTTTCTGTAATTTTTAAGGTTTTTGCTTTCATTTCCGTTAAAATAGTCTCAGATTGATGAAAATTGCAGGAATTATAAAAAATTTTATGCTGAATCGAATGGACCCATACAGATTTTTGTACAAGCTTTAATTTTTAAGTTATATAAGGAAAATAATATTTTCAAAAAATTTGCGATTGTCTATTTATGTGACATATCTTAAAAATTATCTATTCTATGGTAATTTAACATGGATTTTCGTTTATTTCACCTCAAAATACATGCGTTTTGAGAGTTTCATCTTTATCCGAGACGTCAAATTTTTTTCCATATTTTCCATATATATAGTCGTGAAAATTTGCGATTTTCTGTAATTTTTAAGGTTTTTGCTTTCATTTCCGTTAAAATAGTCTCAGATTGATGAAAATTGCAGGAATTATAAAAAATTTTATGCTGAATCGAATGGACCCATACAGATTTTTGTACAAGCTTTAATTTTTAAGTTATATAAGGAAAATAATATTTTCAAAAAATTTGCGATTGTCTATTTATGTGACATATCTTAAAAATTATCTATTCTATGGTAATTTAACATGGATTTTCGTTTATTTCACCTCAAAATACATGCGTTTTGAGAGTTTCATCTTTATCCGAGACGTCAAATTTTTTTTCATATTTTCCATATATATAGTCGTGAAAATTTGCGATTTTCTGTAATTTTTAAGGTTTTTGCTTTCATTTCCGTTAAAATAGTCTGAGATTGATGAAAATTGCAGGAATTATAAAAAATTTTATGCTGAATCGAATGGACCTATACAGGTTTTTGTACAAGCTTCAGTTTTTAAGTTATATAAGGAAAATAATATTTTCAGAAAATCTGCGATTGTCTATTTATGTCACATATCTTAAAAACTATCTATTCTATGGTAATTTAACATGGATTTTCATTTATTTCGCCTCAAAATACATGCCTTTTGAGAGTTTCATCTTTATCCGAGACGTAAAATTTGTTTCCATATTTTCCATATATATAGTCGTGAAAATTTGCGATTTTCTGTAATTTTTAAAGTTCTCGCTGTCATTCCTGTTAAAATAGTCGCAGTTTTATAAACATTGCAGGAATTATGAATAATATTATGCTGAATCTGCATAAACAGTGATATAATATATTGATTTCTTTTTATCTTACATGTCATATATTATCATTTTTAAAGCAATTTCAACTGATTTTTTTTATTATTTCCTTATAAAATACAGAAAAAATTTGGAAGCAGTGCTCAGAGAATCTGAATAGCTATTTGTAAATTTACATATTTTAGTGATTCAGTGAAAGGTTGGAGAAAAATATTAATACCGTCACATTAAATTCGTTGTTGAAATCAACCATTGATAATTCAGCAGTTTTTTGTATTCCTTCTTGGCTTCATAAAATCTTATTTTCACAAAATAATGTTAAAGTATAAGATGAGCCAAAATTCATGGGGACCTAAATATGGCGAATACACAGAACCTGGAAACAATCCGTGCTCATTTAATGACTGAACTGTGTGAACCTATGCCTTGTCTTGATATAAAATTTATTTTTTCTTCTGCAAAGCTTCTTGTGTCTGAACATTTTTTTGAACAAAATGTTAATAAAACCTTAATTTTTAAGTTAACTTTAAACCTACACAATATATAAATTGATATCAAAAATAAAAAGAGCTATTTCCAATTTTTTCGAATAGTCTTCCAGGTGGATTAGTTTCAACAAACAACGCCACTCCAATTAGAACAGCAATCCATAACAATAATACTGGTTACCTGAAGAAATAAAAATATATCAAGCCAAGGAAAGTGCTCTAGATATGTTAGGTGTGTACTTTATTCTATTATGACAATATAATTTAGTGATTTCATCTGTACCTTAATTAAACTGACACTTGCATTAATTATCTTGGAGTTGTTCTAAGAAAGACATTATGTTTAAATACCGGGTGAGTTTAATGATCAAATGTAATAATTTTATGTTTTTGATTATAACATTGAATATATGGAAAATATAGACAATATTTGTGTACTTTAAAAACAACAACGTTAAATTTGAACGATATTGCAATATAATTACATTTAATTGTATTAAATAAAAGGTATTCAGTTAAATAAACACTTCAAAACCACAGAAAAGACGAAAATAGTTTCACAATTCAAACGAATGCGAAATTACACTGACCAAGACCGGAAAATTGCCGCAAAACGCAAAACTATATGAAAATCATCAAGCATTAACATCCAACGTATCTTCATTATAAGGATGAATATAAATATATTTCTGAAAATTCAAAACCAAACAACACAAACAAACCGTTTTTTCGTTAACAACCGGCAGTTATAAACAAACAGTTTAAAAATAAACTTTAGGTTTTTATTAACGAATAAATAAAAAATGTTTTTAATACGCGGTATTTTTTCGCATTTATTACCCGTAATGGCACGTAACTATCATGCAAATTATTATATTCGCTATAAATGTTGATTTTTATTACTATAGTGATCGAAATAAGATCATAAATCATTCAAGTTAATTATATTTCCTAATACACAATCTATGTAAAATGAAACAAGGTATGTTAGAATATTAAAACTAGATCTAAAATAAATTGAAACCGTAGTTTTTTTAAATATTTTTAACATCTTTATGATGGTAACTGGCTTAGCGAAAATGTTGCCTCCCTTTTTAAAGAAAATGCAGTGCTAAAGCTCATATGGAGAAAACATGTATACGCTTAAAATGTTTGCCTAATAGGCGCTGAAAACAAATTTCAATTGGTAAAATCTATTAAAAGGAAATAAATCCAAATCAGGCAACCAGAATAACTGTCAGATTGGGGATTCGCGCGCTGCCACATCCTATCATATACTATACTCATAGAGAAACTTCATCGTCATTACTCTATGACTATACTTTTTCTATGGACTATACTTTTATCTATAATATAATAGACAACGGACGTGTAATTTTACGTTCTAACCTAAAATCTGACAGCGCTTTATCGCAAAATGTCGACAGAGCAATTTTAAATACCAGAACAAATTTTGTTTTGCTACGTTTTGTATTCGAAACAGAAAGCGAGTAAGTTAAAACGATATTAAAGGATTTTATTTAATTCCAAGCAGGGTTATTTAAGATTTTGTAATACTTTTGGTTATTGCCGCACGATTGGGACGATCTAACAGATATGGTAAGTTTGGATAAAAAAACGACAAATAATGATCATCTAAAGTTAAATTTTTGCAGGGAAAACTAATTAATGCGTTGACTTTATCAGAAGATATATTGAGTTATGAAAGAAGACAACACGCGAAAATTTCATCCTAATATAGATTAACAAAATTGGAGATATCAAAGGAGTCACAGAAGAGCTGAGTATTTGTTTTTGCTAAGAACTGATAGTAATTGATACGGTTATGGAGATATAGTATATTGTACTGGAGGTAATTGTAAATGTAATTTAGATTTTTCTGTAAATGTTATTGATATTCAGTATTTAGTAAAAGTATTTCGTAACAAAGCACTAGCCAAATAATATAGGTGATAAATACATTCAATTGGGCATCAAGAATTAAAGTGCATGTTGTGAAGAATATTGACAATTAACCAGCAAAATATATTTATGGGCTAAAATATGGGAATAATATGAGTATATGAGTGAAGTAATTAAAATAGGCAGATAAAATGAAACTAACTAGATAATTTGCCTAGATAGAACAGATAGACAGTAATTTGGCAAATATTTTAAACCTTTATAAATTTTAATTTTTACGATTAATATAGTAAAATGTGTAACTATGTAGTATTTTATTCTTTGATCCTTTTATAAATAATTTTAATTATTTACTTTATAGTACATATATGTTATTGTTCTAATATACATGTGAAAATGAAAGAAAAAATTTAAAATTGTTTCATATGCTCTGTTTTAATATACAAACATGTATAAGTTCATTTAATATTGCATATTTATTCTCCATTATTGCCATTTATAGTCGATGCTCTTACATCAGTTTTCAAAATTATTTTACTTATGATAGTTTTTTTATAATTTTCAGTGGTATAGTTCACTGATTATCGTAACTAATTCAAAATTGGAAACTAAAGGTGATTTAGTAAGGATTTTGAGATACTTTGCGATGTCGGTGGCAAATTTTTAATTTTTTAGTCAGATTATTGCTTTTTATCAAGTTATGTTAGATTTTAGTTTTTTCTGAAACAAAAAGCATATTTTATCTATTATAAATATATCACGTTCTTTTTTACGTGCTGACTAATGTCATATATTTTTGTTTATATCAACATCTCATTTGATTGACAGTATATTTATTTTATAAATTTTAATAGAATTTCGAAATCACCCGTAACAATTAAATTAAAAGTATCTCAATATATCATAATGATCAGAATATTCCCGTAATATACCTCTTTGTAAGGATGAATTGATTAATTAAACAGTTTCAATAAAATAATTGGATTCGCCTTCGCCATTATGTCTCATTCAACGTCAAACAAAATTATAAAATGATTAGATATGTAACTATTAATTCATTAATGTAACAAAATCTTAACGTTATTTAATTGGAATTCTTTTGGGTCACTATATTTTTTTAGGGAATAAAGCACTTAAAAAGTTTCTATAAAAATAAAATTTATTTTTATTATTATCAACCAAATATAAAACATTAAAGCTATTTTACACATTCGTGTTGCTATTCTCCTCGGTTTCGTAACTCTTATTCTCGATCCCGTCGGTTTTGCCTGGCGAGACGCGACCCTCCCGCTTTTTCCTGCTGACGAAGTACATCATGATGTCGTCCAGGGACTTCCCCTCGGTCTCCGGCAACCAGACATACATTACCGCGATACCGACCAGCTCGATCGCGCTGTACATCAGCAGCACACCGGACAACGTCGCCATGTCGACCAGGCCGAGGAAGATCTTGTTGGCGAGGAACCCGATGACGTAACCGGTCCCGGCGGAGAACCCGGCAGCGCTGTCGCGTATCTGATTGGGGAAGATCTCGCCCATTATGATCCACGGCAGCGTGTAGACCATTAGATAACCGAAAAAAGTGGCCGAGAGGATGGTAAACAGCGGAACCCACTTCAGGTAGCGCGCGGCGTCATCGGCGTTCGATCCAAGGACGTACGCCGTGATCGCTGTGAGAATATGATTGATACACACGCCTGCCAGCGATAGGAACGTTAATTTCCTCTTCCCAAATCGTGGTACGACCAGCGACAGTAGCACCGAAGCGGTCAGTTCGACGCAACCAATCAAGATCGTCGCCAAGAACGAATCGACGGGCACCCGTAGCTGCTGGAAGATCTTCACCGCGTATATGTTGATGGGAGTGATGCCGAAGTGCGCCAGGAAGAACGCGAAACTGACCAACAGGAACGGCTTGATGAAGGATCCCTTCCGATAGGACTCCACCTCGCAACTTCTCCTCACTTTCTTGTTCAGGTCGTCGCAGATTTGCTGGTACTCCTCGTCCACGTCCTCCAAGTCCACCCAGCCTCTCAACCAAGCCAAACTCCTCCTGGCGTCTTCGGTCCTCCCCATCTCTGTCAGCCAATATGGCGATTCCGGGATGAACGTGAGTGTTATGAGTCCGAACAAGGACACGCATCCGTTGACCAGGGCCATACTCCTCCAGAGCAACAAAGCACCTAGGGTGAAGGAGGTTATGACACCTACCAGAATAGCTAAGGTGGAGGTGGATACCAGGGAGCCCCTCAAACTAGCGCAGGTTATTTCGACGACGTAGATGAGAGTCTAAACAGAAAGAACAAAATTAGTATATTAAGAGGTCAATTGAAAAGTCCCCGGCCTCTTTTTTAGTTGGCCCTAACCCCCAAAAGATGCGTGTATAAATTTATTTCGAGTGAAGTAACTTTTGTTATTGTGAAAAAAAAATGGATAAAAAGGAGAAGGCCTATTTTGAAGCAAAGGACAAATCGTACTACAAAAATGGTATCGAAAAGTTCGAGGGTCGCTACAATCAGTGTATCACCCTTGAAGTTAATTATGTTGAATAAAAAAAACTAATTCTTTATGCTCTTAATGATTTTACAAAGACAAACAATATCATTCCACTTGAGCAATTTGGGTTCCGCGCCAAACACTCGGCCGGTCATCAGGCACATCGGCTGGCCTCAAAAATCCACTGTGCTTTTAACCAACGTGAAAGACTTGTTGCGGTCTTCTTGGACCTAACCAAATCCTTTGACAAGGTTAGGCACACGCCAGGAGGATTTTGGCTTGGTTGAGAGGCTGGGTGGACGTAGAGGACGTGGACGAGGAGTACCAGCAAATCTGCCATGATCTGAACAAGAAAGTGAGGGGAAGTTGCGAGGTGGAGTCCTATCGGAAGGGATCCTTCATCAAGCCGTTTAACACTTCCAGTGTTGTACAACAGTTACAATACTTCGGTATTAAACATGACAGTAGAGTATCTCTTCATATATTGTTGCGAACCTCTCAATTTGTTGAATGACGATCGAAATTTGAACCTCAGTGTACCTCACTATTTATTATGAAAAACATTTTTTCAAACTTGTGTAAGCTCCTCATGTAAAACTTTGTCTAAAACCACACTTCAACGGATGTTTACTCTTCGCGGGCCTTTTCAAGGATATGTATTTATTCTGTGTGCCTGGTAAATTATTGAATGTTTGTTTATATGACGGAACTCTGTGCAGATGTTTAGTTTTTTCTTCTCACTATAATTTATTTTAGCTTATTCATATTTAAAAATGGAAAATTAAGTGTTCGAATCAAAGTTTGTTAAAAGGTAACAGAATGTTAATGTCGCATGACTAGACAACATTTTTATTTTTATGTAAATACATTACTATTAACTTTTGAATAATTTAGAAATTTGTAGATATTCCTTAATTCAATATCGAACTAAAATAAATACACAAAAAACCTTGAAAATTAATTCACAGGCCTAAAGTTCTGGTTTTTCACAAATTGTTCATTGTTCATCTAGGCTCATTTAGGTAGACGTACATTGCGGAAATTGTCGACATTCAATTCAAGAGCAAATACAATGGTTAGATAATTTTTACAAGGTTTTGTTTAAAAGATATGGTATTACGCATTTCTAACTTTATTGCCATGAAAATAATTTTTAAAAACTTACTGGAAATATTAAAATTGGTGATTGTACGAGGTACCAAGTATTATTCCACTTACAGGTGCCTCCAATAGTCCTCCAGTGATTCCACACATCGCCAAGGCCAGGAATACATGCCAAGCTTCCGACGCCATATAAAAAAGGAAGAAAGCGACGAAGAATAGCATACTTATCAACTGCATCGAACGTTTCCTGCCGATGGGCTGGGTCAGTAATCCAGATAAGAGACAGCCAACAGGCACACTCAAAAAATTCAGAGACCCTTAAAAAAATAATCATAGATCAGTGGCAATGTCTTTTCTAGAAGTAAATATAACAAAGATAACACAAAACATTAAAAAAACTTTCTATTTTATTTTGTTTATTGTTCACTAATATTTACATATATTTTACAGCACATGACTGTTATGTCAGCAGATAATGAAGTAGATGAAAGTGGGGTTATTTACACATTACTGGGTTATTCAATTAGTTTCACAAAATTGATTTTTAAATACTGATTGATCAGATCTTTTTTATATACTGAATATGTTATAGAAGACTTACGGTGACTCAAACGTAGAAAAGATAGATGGTTAAGGTTTCTTATTTCTCTTTGGTAAAACAATTATAACATATAAATGGGTGATATTTTGGACATTAAAAATACAAACCATCATGTGATGGACCAAGCCTCATACTTATCAGATGTAGTGCCATGTTTTAGCTAGGCATTGTTTTAATCCTCAAGCATTGTTATCAAGTTGATATATCCTAAATAAAACCATCCATTGACGTCTTACAATTACAATAAAATTGTGGAAATTGTAAAACAACTTACATAAAATCTGTTAAGCATTTGTTTTATGGTAACAAACGCGCTGAAGAATATTTAATGCTCGATGACAGAACTCATTTTCATATAGAAGGTTATCTAAATAAACAAAATTATAAATATTATGCACAGTCTAAAGGTAACTTTGTTGCTTCGGATTAGATGAGTGAGTAAGAATGGATGAAAACTATTTAGAAATTTTAATATCCTAAAAAAACATCATTTTCCGTTTTTTTTGTAACAGGTTTCACCAGCCACTTTATTCTATTGCCATCAAACTTAAAACTACAACCTACAAGTTACGTTCCGTTCAAATAACAAATTTCTTTATAATGTTGAGTTTTGAAAAGACGTAAATTTGCATTGCTTTTCTTGTTTCATCAAAAGAAAAAGCCATTGTGAAATGTGGGGATTCCAACGTTCAAAACAAAGAACAAACGTTTGAAGATGCCGAACTGCTGGAATTACTGGATGAAAACCCAACAAAAACTCAAATACAATAGGCAGGAAAGTTGAGCGTGAACCGAGCCGCAGTTTGTGAAGGATTACAGGAGAAGCCGTTCTTTTGGATTAGCATGTATAATTGCAGAGAGATAAGCAAAATGAAGAATCAAAAGATCAGTACTTTGAATAAATATTTAGTTCAACTATCCATTGTAAATAATGTATTTTTAATAGAAAAAAACGGAAAGATTTTGTTACAACAACAAGCAATTAAATTGGGTCTTTTCAGCGTTAACATCCGGCGTTTAAAATGTCAAATTTCGCCAGTATGGGTATTTCCAAGATTTCATATTTACTTATGAACCGTCACTTTCACGTAATGTACGAGGAACCCGCAATTCGTCGACTCCTTCGATCTTAAAGCGGACCCAATCAACCGTAAAACAAAAACAAACCTTACCCAGCCATGATATTCCGCCGTCCTCGACCGAGATCGTTTCCGACGCGTCGTTTCGGTCCGACAGACGCGCTATCAGGATGGTGGGCATTCCCAGACTCATCCCGAACACCATCATCAGGATGTTCTTCACCATCACCGCCAGCACCTGGGGGAAACATTGTCTGAAGCGCGACACCTCTTTCCCGGTCGCCATGACGAAACCCCGAGTCCAGCGACGTTCACTCAATAAGAAAAAACACGATCGGGCATCGCCACGGAGCCAGCGAGAGCACGAAACCACCGACGTCGATGATGTTTGACTATAGCAAGCCGAAAAGTGAAATGCAGCATTTTTATAACAATATCCAAATTTCGTGCTGCTATCCTTCTCGTCGAACGATGAACAGAAAGAGATAATCGACGGTCGATTTAATTGTATTAGAAACGGATGGGATTTACCACCGTTTACAGGACGCTTACAGACCAGATTAAAAAAGTCAACAACATTAGAACGTACTTTCCCCACCTCTTAAAGGATGTTCAAACATAAATGTGCAAGTATATTAAAATTAGCGTAGGGAACTATCGGCTGAAAACAATCGAAACAGTCGATAGTCAAAAAACTAGCAACTGAAAATAGTAATTACTATATACACTTATAAGGCAACGACTTGTGTGTATATATTAGAATATAAAATAAGTGTAGTAGATAAGTTAAATAAGGGTTTCATTTATTTTTATTTAGTTATTACAACGATTATTATGTACATATTTTATTTTAAAAACATGTTTTTGTTAAAAAATCTAAATTTGATTATGTTTTAATATTTAGTGAGTTCCTTAGTTATTTCTTGAAGTTTTTGCGGTTCAATTTTTTTCTAAAAATATTTTATTTTTCTATCTTCAGTGTTAGATATTTACTCAATAAATTAGGCCGAGTAAAAGTGCAGCCCTTATGAGGAAAAATAGGAATAAAGAAACAATTATTGAAATTAAGTAGCTGTTCAAGCCTAAGTTATTTGACAAATGTTTTCACTAAACAACAACAAAAAGTTATTGTCCCCGCCAAGAATCCGCTGCCTCTGTTTGGGAGCTAAACGCTTTAAATATTTCACCATAGAAGCAGCTGTGCACGATATATCTACGACGTTATAAGCAAACCGAATGGATTTTGCACTGAAAGACTTCCTATTTTCCGTCACATCAGCTCAGCAATAACATTATACACAATTATCTGATTATTACAGATGAAAAATATGTGAAAACATTGTAACAGCCTTTGCAATTTGAGCATTTCCCTCGATTTCCCCCCCTGTCCCCCAACAGATCCTGGTTTGGTTCCAGTGGGACCACCTCGGAATTGCACTCTTTCGAATAAGAAGAATTTTGAAAATCGGTCCATAATTGACGGAGAAATCGGCGAACATACATTAAAAAAATATATATACAGCCGGACATAGAACCTCCTTCTTTTTTGAAGTCTGCTAACAAATACCAGTTCATCTGGACTGGACATACAGTCTAATGTGGGCTAAATATGGGATATTAAACAATCACAAACATATATTTACGGACCCTGCCCAGCAGGATTCGAACCCGTAACTATCGCAACAGTGGGAGGACCGTCCTGTCGCCTTTACCTGTACGCCGCCAAGGCTGTAACCCTTATTGTAAACACAAAACATAAATACATATATATATATATATATATATATATATATATATATATATATATATAACATATATATATATAACATATATATATAACAAAAATAGTAAGCCAATTTTAACATTATAACACTTAGATGGAATGGATATATTATCTAAAAACTTAAATACACCCATAGGGAGATATGTAAGGTTGTTTTATTATATTTAAAGGGCATTCTAGCCTAGTAAACAAAATTATAAAAAAAATGTTGTAATAATATATATTTATTCCAAAGAATTATATTATATGTTAAATATAAAAACGTTATCAATATCAATATGTAAAAGAATATGTACCAAATTGATAAAGTCATTTAAATAAAACAGAGAATGTTTCAATTGTCAACATATTTATGTTTGTCTCGTATAAAGACCGATGCCGACTTGATATTGGTGGAAGGGTATGGTTCTTAAACAGCCTAGCAAATTCGAAAGTAGAAAAAACCTTCAGTGCAATCTTTGGCGCTGCAGGATCGGTCGGTGGATCGGTTCCAATCACCAGCGGTCGTTTCGTCCGGTTCTGATCGAATATAAACAAACATGTGTCCGTGAATTTCAAGCTGCATTCATATATTTTAACACAATAGTTCTTTTATCGAGTGTACGAGTGTTGTTTTTGTTTTGATTAATTTTTGATATATAAATATGGTTGTGAAAAGGTAACTTCATTAATATAATATTTATTATAAATTTAATATTGATCCTAACTTGCATGTAGATAAACAATATACCTAAACTATTAGTTTATTTCATAACAAGTTAACTTTATTAAAATAGCATTCCCAGCTCGAATGATGGCTTTAATTTTTCAATGTTTAAAGGCCACCAGTAACACAATAGCCAAGGTCGCTTATTTCTTGATTCTTAAGTAAAAAATAGTAGGCAAATAATTAATTATATTCGAATATAAACAACGGGCTTTAATGAAAGAGACCCTTCTTATTTTTTCTTTTTGTGCTTAGCATCATATATAGTTTAAGTATAATACATTATAATGTTTCTATATAGACGTGACAAAGTTGTGGACAAAGAACCTCAAACATGATAACATAACCATTCATAATATATAGTAAAACAATTGCAGCACGTTCTAGATTACCATTAATGGTATCCACTTTCGCTTTCACAGCCAGCTCGACATTCCATCTAGTTACGGCTTGCAAATCACAATTGTTTTCGTGCATTAAAAAAAACAATGGATGTTTGCACAACATCATCAGATGTCAACATAGCAGGTTCTTCGTCAGTATAAACTAACATACAAAGGGTAAATATTGACATGTTCAAATTACTGTTCTGGATTTAATAGTCGTTAACCTTTAGCGGTAATAATCCAGTGACTGTCTGGTTTTGATGGCCCCAATAAAAATGTAAGACGGGTTTAAAATTAAGATGTCAATGTCATGTTATCAGGAAGTGCGTTGTTATACTGCATTGTTCCAGTTGTTTCATCCCGTTCAAAACTCGCTATAATACACATAATAAAAATAATGTAAATAAGATGGTTTTTATGTTTTACCTAATTCTTGAAACGATAGGTAGTTTTTTTTTATTTCGACAAGTCTACTATGATTATGTTGTAAAAGTATTATATTTTCTAACGTATTGCAATTTAAGTTTAGATTTTTTGTACACTATACAACGTCTGGTCTTTTATTTATAGTTACAGTATAATCACGAAATGGCCTATTGTTACATACGGCGAAACGGATTTAATACGAATGTGCCTTTTAGCGTCATTTAAGGCATTAATCTGTTTGTTACAGTCACTATTGCTTCCTATTATACGAGGGTAAAGCTGCAATTGTCCTGAATAGAAAGATTGATACAAGTTATAGAAATTTTTATTTCAAAATAATTGCTGTCATAATAAAACATTTCCTTTCATGATCTAACAATGTTTAGTTGTCTAGAGATGTCTTTCGAATTCATAAAACCTTCCATACTTGTTTTTTACCATTACCACCATCATATTCAGCTTTTCCTAGTGTATATCTACAAAAATCACTTATAATGGTCCAACAATCAATCAGTCGTGAGGTTAACACTTCAGCATCTTCTTTACTGAATCAGTATTTTCAGGGTTAAAGAAATTAAAGAGGGACCAACTGTTTTTCTATGTACAACCAAGGTGCAACAAATTCGTACTATATTGAGTTATAGACCGTAGCTAATGATATATAATAATCCAGGTGTTCAGTTTTAATTTTTTATGATTAATTATTCATTCAATCAAAATAAAGTAAATAATATATAGTATTGTAAAAAAGCTCATTTTGTTCTCATTTTAATTACTAAAGGTTAGTGAAAATATAATTTCGCCAATATTTATTTAATGAAGTTATGACTCTAAAGTACATTCAAGATATAGGATTATAATTATCTGAATGGCGTAAAGATGCCTTAGAAATGGCTCCAGATATCTTAAGAGTTCTACAGATATGGAATTATTATATATGAATAAATTATTTTTGACAAAACATTGCAACTCCTCCAACCCAGTAGTTCGGTAACTATTACTTTTTAGTTACGGCGAAATTATTATAACTAAAAACTTTTCACTAGTTGCTAATTGTTTATAAACGCTTCAGCGATTATTTAAAGTCGTTCTTCTGCGAACATCCGACGAATATTGCTCAAAAAGTATGTGTTAATTAGCGTCATATGATAATTTACAACACTGGTGTGCCACAACCTTCGAAATCTTGGAATGTTGTTCGGAATTCCCCTTTCCTATCACCCATCCTCATCGAGCCACACCATCACGGACCATTAGCATGTTTGTTTTTATAATGGCTTTTTATTTCGTCTGTTTTTACTTCGACTTGGATTTTGCCGAGTCATTATCCGAATTTGGTTGAATTTCATTGATAATACGTAAATATCGAGAGAAAGTATAGTTCTGTTCATTATACGCTTGGAAATGACCGTTATAGATTTCTGTTTATCTTCAGTCATTCTCGTATATTGCAATAGATAAACTTGTTTGTTCTTCGGGCGATGGACAAGACGCATCGTTATTGTTGATAGACGTATTATAAACAGAATATATAAGTTTTGCTCGTTAAATAAAATCAAAGACCTAGTAAATGACGGCCATTCATTTATTACGTTGACAAGAAATTTATTTCATTTATGATAATGTGAAATAAAACTTTTTTACGAATATGAAAGGGCAGCTGTTGGTTTCGTACTATTAATGCTATTAAAACTACAACTGTAGTTATTATTACTATACAAGGCAGCACAGCTTATGAATATTTATAGAACAAATTCTTTCGAAACGAAAACAATTTAGACATCAAATATAACAGGTCAGGAAACGTTCTCGGCCTGATACATAGATGACGCTACTAGAATTAAATCCATATGTTTTTTTAGTTGGCTCTAACCTTCAAACGATGCATATATAAATTTGGCAGCTATCGGATCATTAGTTTGTGAATTATAACATTTTTAGTAAAGCAACTTTTGTTATTGTGGAAAAAATGGATAGTTTTTAGAATTTTAGATAATTTACACGTGATGAAATGAGCACCGAAGACGGTAAACGCAGTGGGCGCCCAAAACAGGTTGTTACCGACGAAAGCATTTTAAAAAATCCACAAAATGATTTTGAATGACCGCAAATTGAAATTGAATGAAATAGCAGATATTCTAAAGATATCAACTGAACGTGTACATCATATCATTCACGAATATTTGGGTATGGGAGACCTCGGAGCAGTATTTGAAGATGATCAAGCATAATAAACCCGAGTTTTTGCGTCGATATGTGATGAATGGATGAAATATGGCTCCATCATTTCACTCCGAAGTCTAATCGACAATCATCCGAGTGGACTGCACACGATGAACCCGCTCCTAATCGTCGGAAAACTCAACAGTCGTTGGCAAGGTTATGGCGGCTCTATTTTGGGATGCGCATGGAATAATTTTCATTGACTACCTTAAAAAAGAAAGGACCATCAACAGCGGTCATTACATAGCGTTGTTGGACTGTGTCACAAGTCAGTGAAAACGATGGCAAAAATCCATGTATTGGGCTTTGAATCGCTTCCTCATCCACCGTATTCTCCATATCTGACCCCCAGCGACTATTTCATGTTCTCAGATTTCAAAAAAATGCTCGTTGGGAAGAAATTTTCGTCGAATAAAGAGGTGATCGCCGAAACTGAGGCCTATTTTGAAACAAAGGACAAATCGTACTAAAAAAATGGTATCGAAAAGTTGGAGGGTCACTATAATCAATGTATCACCCTTGAAGAGAATTATGTTGAATAAAAAATAATAATTTTGACAAAAAAATGTGTTTTAGAATGATAGGCCGGGAACTTTTCAATTGATGTGTTACATACTTGCTAAGCACTCAGACTTTATTGTTTCTGTATGTGAGTGAAGAGATTTGAGATGTTAGACGGTAGCCATTGATAAATGGGAGCAGAATTTGTTGTAATCACTGAAATCTAGAATAAAAACAGCCTCAGTCTTCCGGAGATTGATTTGCGACTGCCAAAAGTTCAACCATATTGCCTACAGAAAATTAAATTGAAAAAATAAAACAAACCAATAAAACTTCTTTCCATGCAAATACATGTTATTTGTTTTCCAGCAATTCTCCTGGTGACTTTGACAAACGTATATCGGGCTTGCGAAGATCCCTGCCTCAAATAATAGCCGTGACCGTAAAAAATATACTGCTGCTGGCCTACGGGATGACGATCGGCTTCCCCACCATCCTGATTCCCAGCTTGTCCGGCGGCAATCCTCACGAAAAGATCGTGCTGGAACCTGAAGCCATCTCCTGGATCGGTAGGTCTCAAATAACGAACTCATCATGATCACGTGCGATGTATGTAAATTTTTGACAGGATCAGCCAATTACTTAAGTGTTCCTTTGGGATGTCTTCTCTCGGGGGCGATTACTCAACCGATAGGGCGTCGAAGAGCTATGCAACTGGTCACCACGCCATTCCTGGCGTCTTGGTTACTGTATCATTTCTCCACGGAAGCCTGGCAAGTCTTTCTCGCCCTGTGTCTTACAGGATTTGCCGGAGGACTACTGGAAGCACCCGTAAGTTCTATTAAGGGGTTACAAATGTTTTGCAGAAGTTAAAATAATCCAGATGCTAATAGCAATGTCAAGAAATTTAAAATAGTTCAACAAACAAATTTAATTTACGGAACTAATTGTGTACGCATAGATTTTCAATACAAAACATGGCTTAAAAACTTAATTAAATCTTTGTTCCTGGTTGGTCTAGACCAATGAGGTTCATCACTTCTAGAAACATTCCTTGGTATAGATCGAAACTTTTGCAAAAAAGCCTAGACATATTGTATTATCAGTTTAAATAATCATGGGGCTTTTTAAAAAATTCTCTGAACTAAAAGAACTGGTTATGCTAAAAATAGTCGTACATAATAATAAGTAAATCATTAAAATCATGTTCCATTTAAAATTCTACATTTTTATTACAAATAATTTTGTTAAACGTGATCTTGAAAATATTGAATACTATCTCTCTGTTAATATAGCGTGGGTCATCACTTGCTTTAATTTTTAAACCTGTTTAAACTGTGATTTGATGGTATTGACAGATATACTGGAATAACGCTACTGAACTATTGAAAATTTGTCTCCAAAATGAAGGTTGTGTAACAGAAATTACGAAAAACTAGACCGATAAAACCAATGTTTACGCCAAGTTATTCGTAACTGTAGTTATTCTGAAAATAATAGTACGTACATTAATGACAGTTTGGTGAACTTATGAAAAATTATAAAACGTTCATAATGATAAACATTGAGAAATACATACTAGTGTATATAGTATTCCTAGTAACTTATAGTATTCCTATAGTAACCGGATGCAATGCATCTACGATACGTCTTAGAAGTTTGAATTGAAGAAATTTTATTTTATTTATGGTACTTTACGCAGACGAAGCGGCAACAAAGGAACGTTCTTCATCATGAGAATGCAAGCACTCGAACATCGACTGAAACAACCACTTATTTGGCTAACCGAAAGATCGAATTGATGGGTCATCCCCCTTACAGCCCTGATTTGGCACCATATTACATGGTCAACGTTCTTCACTGTCTGAAAAAAATCATATTTTGAATATTTGGAAATACTTCGAAAAACAACAAATTAACAATAAATTACTGCCTTCTTTAGGCTCAAAATATAAATATCAACCCTCGTACAAGTAAAGCTTCATCAGTATTCTCACAAATACATCAACTATGGATAGCCCATCCTCTAGCTTGATTAACAATTGGTAGTATTTAAAAAAGGAGCTAATTGAATAAATGAATAACATATAACTCATGAGACTCGTGCGCCACTCGAAATCCATATACATTACAAAAGATTGAATTAAACATGATGTATGTTAAGAAACTTCGTTAGCATAATCCCTTTGTCTCCCTTCAGACTCTGACTTATCTGGCCGAAGTCACCACGCCGAACCTCCGGGGAGTCTTGGCCTCCACGTCCACTGTCTCGATAATCGCCGGTATCCTGATCGAATTCATGCTGGGAACCTTCCTGCACTGGAGGAGCGTCGCTCTGATCAGCTGCTCCGTACCCGTCCTAGCCTGCCTGCTTCTGTTCTGCGTTCCCGAGAGTCCCTACTGGCTGATCTCGAAGAATCGGCTGGAGGACGCGCGGAAAAGCACCGCCTGGTTGCGGGGATGGCTTGAGGTCGAAGATGTAGAGAAGGAATTCAACGAGTTGGTCGAGCAGCTGAAGAGGACTAGCCAGAGGTAAGTTTTTTGAAGCTCCTTTTGTTTCTTCATAAACCTTCATAAAACACGATAAACCGAAATTACTTTTTCTCCAACCTATTATTTTAACCAGTTCTGCGTATAATAGTTACAACTAAAACTTGAATAAAAACCCAATGCTCCTTCCGGACAAATATGTTCAAATGTGGATCTATCAAAAGGTTGTCTCAAATATATACGTAACCAAGCATATATTACGCAAAGAAGTTCCTCTTTAAAAAGTTGTGGTCGAAAATGTCAAACTTTCATTTAGAGGAATTAGATGACTTTTTAACGTGTCACCAAAACTCAAAATATAGTGCCCCTCCCAACCTTTCCTTTGCCAACACACACGATACGATATCATTGATTTAAATATCGCTACACAGTGATTTTCTAGCCAAGCCGCCGAGGAAGCCAGCGAGGAAGGACAGTCAACGTTCAACAAGAAGCTTAAAAAATCGAGACAGAACCTATCTATGTACACGAAGAAACCATTCTTGTGGCCTTTTGGACTGGTCTCGTTCGTGTTCGCTCTGGGCCACTTCTCCGGCATGACGACACTTCAAACCTACGCTGTGAATATATTTGCCACGTTAAAAGCACCAATAGATAAATACTACGCCACCATTATTCTTGGTAAGTAACATCGTTAAGCCCAAAGACATAAAATCAAACCATAGTCTTTACAGGTATAGCTGAAGCACTTGGTTGTATTCTCAGCTCGATATTGGTGCATTTCGTTGGGAAACGGAAAATGAACTTCTTCTCCCTCACCGGTACGGCGGTGTGTTTCTTCGTGGTGGCCACGTACGCCTACTTGATCGACGTCAAAGCTCTCCAGATAGCTTCGAAACACAACGAGTTGGACACGGAGAATCGCAGCTGGCTTCCGCTGACTTTCCTTGTCGGAGCCGCCTTCTTCAGCCATAGCGGTATCCGTATTTTACCCTGGATGCTAATAGGTACTACCACCCCTTCCCAATAACCTTCATTACGGTTACTAATTAAACCATTATTTCAGGCGAAGTATACTACAGTAAAATCCGAGCCACTGCCAGTGGATTTTCTGGTGCCATGAGTTACATCTTCGGGTTCCTCTCCAACAAAGTGTTCTTCAGCATGATAGCGTCCTTCACGTTACCGGGTACCTTCTGGTTTTACAGTGCCGTCTGCCTTTTAGGGCTAATAATACTCTACTTCCTCCTACCAGAAACAGAAGGAAAAACTCTCTTTCAAATCACCGAGCACTTTGCAGGTGGTCCCAAACTAGACAATAAAGTAAACAATTTCGTGAGAATGAGGAAAATGAAGAAGAAAGATCTGGAGAATGGTCGGGTCAATAAGGCGTTCGATGGGGAAGATGGCGAGCAAGCCAACAGCAAATTTTGACGATAGTTTTAAAATAAGCCTCAGTGTTTCTGTGATATTATTTCCTGAAATATTATGACCTGTTACTGACAAAAATATATATATTTTATGATGACAAATAAATTTAATCCTCTTTTTTATATTGTTTGATATTTTTTTATTAAATAAATGTGAAACAATTTTAAATATTGGTGTTCAAATTTATTTTGAATTATTAAAACTTAATCCTAAATATTCATAATCAGTTCCAAGTTCCAAAAACCTTTCCTTGCAAAAAACAACCCACAACTGTATATTTAATATCAAACATATGAATAATGTAACTAGGATTAAAATTAAAAATAAGAATAAAAAATAGGGAAACAACGTCTCATATTAAAACCAGCCTACTTTCAAAATAATTGACAAAATCCCCTATTGACCAATCGAAAATAGTTGAAGTTCCGAGCATACAGTAAACTACAGTGTTTCCAATGTTGCCAATTGGGTTTTAAAAAAACTGAAGGATATGGTTGCCACATTTGCTCTTGTGACAAGTTTCTGCCCCTATATGTGAGTGGTAATTTGTACGAAACTATAGTAGATGTGTTTAAAGATGCAACATAATTAAATAAATCCAAAATAAACCACTCAAATCTAAGTAAAGGTTTAATTTTTTTTGTTTTGTCGCTTTTGACGTCTTTCAATTCAAAATTATATTTGGCTGTGGTATTATCCAGTTGCCTTTTGTCAGTTTTCATGAACAAAATCTAGTTTAAAGGAAATTAAACTGTGTAAATTATCAGATTGAAAAGACGACATACACAAATTATTCAACTTAAGCTGAACTGAAAGCATGTTTGACTTGACTAAAAAAAAGAATGAGATGTTACCCTACGATCAAAGGCTGAAGAAACGTTTAAAAACTCAAAAATAAACAAAGCAAAGACTGTTTTCTAACTTTTTCTAAGCCTTTGTCGAAGAACCGTAATATTTTATAAAGAAGGTATAGATACACATTTATTTTGTGTAATGTTTTTATTCAATAAATACAGGTTAATAGAATATATAAAACAGATCAAAAAGAGTAAAGCTGAATATCAAAACATTAGAAACAGGGCAATCAAAAATGCGCCACCTCTAGAACAGTATTGTTCAAGCTGGTCTCCATCTCTTCATCTGAACTCTCCAGAATGGTCGGATCCAGATCGGGATTATCAAACAGATCGTCCTTGGCTTTCAACGTGTCGCGCCTGATTTTAACGTCGCCCAGTTCGTTATCATCACCATTAACTGACTCACAAATAATATGCGGTACCCTTTCGCAAAAACATTCACTCATTACTACCTTAAGTCATTAAAACAAATCATAGCTACCTTTTTAAAATCTCAAAGTCGCCCACTATCAATTCGGAATCGTAATGTTGATTGGTTTCAAGCAGGACTCCAAACTGCCTGCACTTATTAATCCTGGTGTTCCTCAGCTCCAGCTGACACTTATCAAAAAGCTTCACACCGTAATTGCTACCACTTATGACAGAATTCTCTATTTTAATTGTAGAGCCTGTATTTCCCAAAATGCTCATGGCAAAACCTGTGATCTCACAATCAACAACTTTCAGTTCGGCACCTTTCAGCACCAAAACCCCCTGCCTAGTAGACGATTCTTCATCTCCAATAATTCTGCAATTCTTCAAGGTCACTGATCCCTTCCTGACCAGGATCCCACACTGACTACGCTTACAGTTCAAGGTGATATTCTCAAGAATTACATAATTCCCCACACAGTCCATGGTTACATCATCAACAAATGACATTACTTGAATCGAATCCCTAGTACCAATACCTTTGATGTTGAAATTATCCAATATTGCACTCCTGTCCCTTATTTTGTGCTGTCCCTCACTTAAAAGTATAACATCATCTAAATTAGCCATCTCCAGTTTAGACATGAAATCTGTAGCGAATGTAACAGGCTTATCTGGGTACAGGCCTTCCACTAATTTCAGAAATGCCATATAATCCTTCACCAAACCTATCATAAATTGTCATTAGTGATTTGATGATAATTAATTGAAGCAAATTACCTTCTTTAAATATGAGCCATATAGCAGGGCCATCTTTGCTTCTATCAACAGTAATTTCCACAGATTGCTCCCTTTTGATAATAACATTTCTAAACATTTCATTTTCCAATAGTTGTATTTCATTTTGTATTTCAATCAAACGCACATTTATTTCTACCAACATTTCTAATTCTTTGTTGGAAAAACCTTTAAGTAAAAAACAATTTTTTATATCTACATATATAAATATTATAATACCAACCGTTATCAATATCATCAATATCCAATTCCTCACAAGATGATTTCAATATACGTCTCTTACTATTTAATCTTCTTGCTTCATTTAACAAGGCATAAATATGTTCAGCCATTGCTTTGGGTATTTTACCATTTTTAAGATCATAATAGAGTCTTAATCTAAAAGAATCATCAGTAAAAACAAAACTCAACCACTACATTTCTTTGAGATACCTGGTTATTAAATGAGTGCCTCGCCAATCTATTGTGTCATCATCTTCATCCCAAGGCATCACCAGATGAATATAAAAGAATCTCAACATATCTAAAGTATTGGCTGTACTATTCATATTTAAAGCAATTGTTTTGTCTTGTCTTCTTGTAGGCCAAAGTTGTGAGAGAGGAACATAATGTTTGTCTGCTAAATGTATATCCTCTTGCACCGCTAAGATCCTTACCAAGCCAATTAATTCCTCATAGTTTACCTTGAGGACGTAAACCAGTACGATACTAGGAAACGGAATATTCAGCTCCTCACACTTTACTCTTGGTATCTTCCAAATTGCTTGCCATCCATTGGGATCCAGGGTAAACTCCAAATAATAGGCCCATTCTTTTTGTAACTTGGAAAACGGCAATGGTCCCACATCGCAAAAAACCTTATTATATTCTTCTAATCGTGTTTGAAGACTTTTATCAAACGATATCACTTCGTCCATTTCGTTAATTTGTGTTACAATAAAACCAGTATTTCAACTTCAACGGTACAATTCAATTTGAATTTGACAGTTACAAATATCAACAGGTTGAACGTTGTATACTTAGTTGCCTATATATATATATATAAAATTAATCATTAGCATACCTTTTATAATACTATCAAATTGATTTCTCTAATGTATACTGTGTTATATATGCACTAGGAAACAATTCTTAAAACATTCAATATTTTATATAATTTTGGGTATTTAGTTTTCGAATTATTATTCAAAATTTTATTATAAACTGTGTTTTAAAGATTAAATTTTGGTGTATGTTTAGTTATCAAGCGATCAATCGTTATTATATTTTATTTTTTAGGTGTATTTTTATGTAATAGAATGACTATGTATATATTTCAAACGAATTATCTAACAACCGGTCACAGTTAAAGGTAATTTAAAAGACTAAAATTTATTACAAAATGTATTTATTTTTAGTATTATTCAAAAAGAAATAAAACTAAAAAACTTATATCAATAAATACATTACGTTACAAATATATAATCTGACCTATACTAGCCATCTTTTTTTCTATTTCACTTTTAATAGCATATACAATTTATTTATTTGCAAATACTTTATTAACAAAATTATTGATTGATTTATTTTATACATTGCTTTATAACGGAAATCAATAGTGTACTAACTAAAATAAATTATTGGATTTAAATATTTTGTTTGGGCACATTTATTTTACAATATATATGTATATATATATATATATATATATATATCTATGGCAATAATGATTATGTGAATTTTCTAAATATTATGTCTTTAAAGAAATCACTCGACATTCGGGACTGGGGATTCCATAACCAATCGGAACCGGCCAGCCAGAGGAACACAAAATGTACACAGAATTTTTTTCGATTCTTATCTAGAGAGCTTAGAAAATAAATAGGAGCGCTACGAATTCACGCTAATCAAATATAAATAAGGTTTTGCAATAAACGCAAAATCAATCTTTGAAAATTGTTTCTTCTTCCGACTTATGTAGATAGACGTCACGGTGACAGATGTCTAGTTTTATTTCTATCGCGACTGATGAGTGACATCGATCTAAATATATCTACAATGAGTGAGAAAATACGATCTCGTAATGTATCATCTTAATATCTACGATCGTTAAAAATAAAAATTTAACATTACATCAGTCCATGCAATAAAATATGACACAATGCCTATTAGACGTCGACAATGTTGCCTGTGTGCACATAAAATAATTTAATCTCAAGACAAAGCGTCGACCAATTTCTTAAAGCTATTTTAGATTGCGTCGGGCTTGCGACGCGTCGAAATTCGATGGGATGGTAATCATAAATACTGTGTTATTTCCTAATGTCGTAACGATGCTGCAGACCGTTCTTATTGGTATGATTGTTGCCTGAACATGGCGGAAATTTCTTCTAGGGACTTGTTCTTGGTCTCCGGTACCTTCTTGTAGATGAACAAGAAGAACAGAGCTTGGAGGACCACGAAAATCAGGAACACGTAAGCATCAAGAAGTTTCTGTAAAAAAAGAAAGAAAATGTTAATATTACCGCACTGTCACTTGTTTTATGTGTTTAAAATTTCTAGGTTATATTTTACGTTGGTGACAAGTTGTTAAAAATATCGAAGTAGCAATATTTATGTAAAACATTCTGTATTTCTCCGCTCTGTTAATAGATTCAGATTTTATTGCAAAAACTATTTTTTTCTCCCGTGTACTTCGACCGGTTTTATTATTTGTTTGTTGACCTTTTCGCCAATTTACACATATAGTATTTCATTACTAATTCATGACGCGACAAAAATAGAAAAAATAATGTTAAAGGTAAAACATATTTTGTTTTTATAGTCAAATAAATAAAAATGATAGACTTTTCAAAAAGAGGTTCGTAACCTTATTTAATATATGCCATTTTATGACGTTTGTTCTATTTTAAAGGTTCTATCACAATTTATAATATTTCTTTTACTAAGTAGAATAAACAATATAAGTGCGAAACTATAATTGTGATTTTTTAAAGTAGTGGCTAGTTCTGGAGAATCCTAACCTTATTCGGTAAACTTCGGTAGATTTCGCCTAATTATGCGACGTTGCCATTTACAAGCTATCGGAACTTGAATCCAGCGTACTACAGCAGCCATTTTGGATTTTAAGATATTTTTTAGTGCTTTGTAAGATATATTATTAAGTAATTTTAAAGATAAATGGATGCTTGCGTTTTTATATATTGATAAATTATATTTGTTACTTTGTATCTTTTATTTTCTCGTTTTCGTTTTCAAATTAAATATATTTATAAAAAGTTAAATAACTTAGATATAATATATAAGCTTAAAATAATAGACAGTAAACTTAAAATGTGTTTATAAAAGGTTCTTCAATTACATTTTTTACATTATAGGGGACAAAAAAGATAATTTATGTTATTTATGATATATTCCTCAAATATCCGTATAATTTTGAACAACTGTCAACGTTGTAAACTTGTCACTGAAGGCGTCATTAATGCCGCTTAGAGATGCGGAAATTATCGATATAGTTAAAAAGAAGCATCGATATTTTTAAGCATTTTTATTATCCATTATTCTATACTTTTTCGGAAACATCCAAGCCGTTATATCCATATGTCATTGAAAGTTATTTTTGAGAGATAAAAAAATTTAAAACATAAGTTAAAACATCGATAGGTCGATATGTCAATATTGTTCTCCTCCCTCTTCTTTTGGCAATTGTAATGACATATGTCATTGATGATTGACAAGAATGAGTGAAAGTAATCTAATTTATGTCAATAAAAATTAATTTGTGGAAAATTGTATGGTATTAACCGAACGCTACTTGCGCAGAATATGAAAAATCACAACAAGAAAAGGAAAAGAATTGTCTTCTGCATTAATTGAAGTTCTATAAGATATTTGCCGTGGTTTACAGAAATAAATAGAAAATATTTAAAGGTCAATGAATGTCGATTTACGATATTCGTTCAATACTTTCGAATATAATTATATACTTACAGCCAATGGCAGAAAAGCTAATCCGACTAAGAAATTGGCCGTCCAGTTCGTGCACACTGCTAGCGAGCTGGCCGTAGGCCTCGCCGATTGATTGAACAGCTCCGAAACCAAGAACCAAGGGATGGAACCGGGTCCAGAGGCAAACATGATGACGTAGACAAGCACCAATATCACGCAGATGATTCCCATGGCGGTCGACTGAGCCTGAAAACACATCCGAAGGGTTATCATCATGATGTCACCTTCATCACGTCCACTTACAGCGAAGAGCATGCAGATGGTCAGCAGGAGAGTGTCTATGGTCATACCGCCGAAGCCCAGCAGGAGCAGGGTCTTCCTTCCGGCCTTCTCCACCAGCACCAGCGAGACGATGGTCATCAGAACGTTGATTCCGCCCATTCCCAACGTGGCGTAGGTGGAATTCTCGTCGTTGAGGCCGGCCATTTTAAATATTTGCGACGAGAAGAACATAACCTAAAATAAGAACGAGGTCACGTCGCTGTGGTCTCGGTTTGAGGTCAGAGGTCAGTGTCACTTACCGCGTTGATTCCGGATAACTGTTGGGCCACCATGACGGTGAGAGAGATGATGAGGGGTATTCTGAGAGCGCTGTTGGTGACCAGTTCCCTCATGGTGACACGGGGTACGAGTTTCATGGCGTCGTACTCGGCACGCATTCCATCCATCTCCTCGTGCACAGCCAACGTACCTCGGAGCCAGGACAGGGATTTTTGAGCGTCCAAGTCCCTGCCTCTCGACAGGAGAAGGTACTTTGGCGACTCCGGACAGAATGGCAGTGTGACCACCTGAAGACGACAAAGAACAAGTTTCGTTAGATGATCCCGTAAGGATATCAGCGAATTTTTCCTACCTGGAAGATGGCTGGGATGATGGTGAGGGCTAGGAGGGTGGGCCAGTGATCCTCCGTGCCCAAGATCGATCTCAAGCTGACTATCTGAGCGATGAGGATGGATATGGTGATGACAAGTTGGTAGACGGTTCCGACGGCGCCCCGGAGGTTCACGGGCGATATTTCGGCCAAGTACATGGGAGCTAGGCCGGCGTTCAAGCCGGAATTGATACCTGGTGATCGCGAAAATAACGAGGTAAGTCGAGGAACGACGAAACGGTATTACGCGGGGGTCTTACCAATTAAGAACCTGCCCAGAATGATTAGTTCATATGACGCGGCGGCTTTGGATGACGACATGCAGATAACAGCTGCTAGTACCAGTACGTTGTTGAGCAAGAGTCCGCCTTTTCGTCCAAATTTCTCTGCTATGAGGCCTAAAGTAGATAAAACGGGATATTAGGATGATTTTCTAACATTCTAACCAAGAGTTGCTTATAAGATAAGTTGGCTCAAATCAGCAGTCCGTTTTTTAAGAATTGGAGATATTCAATAGATTCATTATTTTGACGCTATGAATCACAAATAAACAGATGTGTCTTTTATACTAATGCTTGGAAAATAGATTCATATTAGAAAAAATGATTCATTCATTGGGTTGATATCAAAATCTTTGATATCAACGTATTTCGTCGCTCTTGTTGTCCAAGTTTTGCGTGAAAAAATCAAGATGTAAATGTATTTTGAGAGACATTCGAGCTCCGATATTGCGATAATTTTGTCACAAATTAAGGATTACATATTTGTAGTCTGGCGATTTGTGGTTACTGAGAAATAAGTCGTTAAACATTTATAGCATAACACAGCACAAAAACATGCTCTAAATGATATTTAATGCAAAGTCGTCAGCTGACAGGTGTTAAATGAGTAACAGATCAGTTGAAAAGTCTCCGGCCTGACACATAGATGGCGCTACTAGAATTAAATCCATGTTTTTTAGTTAGCCCTAAGCCTCAAAAAATGCCTGTATAAATTTGACAGCTGTCGGATCATTAGTTAGTGAATTATGGCATTTTGAGTGAAACAACTTTTGATATTGTGAAGAAACGGATAAAAAGGAATTTCGCGTGTTGATAAAATATTGCTTTTTGAAGAGAAAAATAGAGTTGAAGCAAAAACTTGGCTTGATGCCAGTTTCCGGACAGTGTTCCAGGAAAATCAACCATCAAGGATTGATATGCTAAGTTTAGACGTGGTGAAATGAGCACCGAATACGGTGAACGTAGTGGACGCCCAAAAGAGGTTGTTACGGACGAAAACATTAAAAAAATCCACAAAATGATTTTGAATGACCGTAAATTGAAACTGAATGAAATAGCAGACACTCTAAAGATATCAACTGAACGTGTACATTATATCATTCACGAATATTTGGGTATGAGAAAGCTCTGTGCAAAGTGGGTGCCAGGAATTGAATGTTGAAGAAATTCAAGAACATATAGGATGTTTTTCTCGAATACTTCTAGCGAAACGATGTTTTTCTGCTATTTTATCGCTTTATACATAATGCATTAAATACATTTGACGATAATAGCTCATTAATATTCATCCTCATGTATATGTTTATTGCGAAGAAATAAAATTCCATCCATCGAATACTTGGATTTTATATGTTACCGCTTGTGGTTTCGAATGTCTGTTTCGATATCGATTAAATTGAACTACAATGAATATCTGAGAAAAACATTCTCCACGTTCTTGAATTCCCTCAAAACTCAATTTTTAGTTTCAACATTTGAATTTGTTGGTAGTTATGATCCGCCAGCATAATCAGTTATCCTTACTTTTAGCTGCCAGTATATAACTGTCAGTACCGTCATATTTCAATATTACTGACATTAGAATTATCTGTCGTGATAATCATCGATCCCAATTATGTTTGATGTCTATTTTTAATTTCAACCTTGTCATTGAAATTTGATTGCTCGGGTACGTTCTCATTATGTTTTTAGAACTGTCACTCGACCATCTCGGCATCAAGATCTAGAACGCTTAGAATTTGCTCTATTTATTTTGGCATTTATTGTGTAAGTAGTTGTTCATTATTAATTTATTTATCATTTATTTTGATCTATATTTTATTTAAAATATAATATAAATAAAATAATATGATCTATATTTTATTTAAAACAAAAGTTTGATTGGAAATCTGAAGTGTAAGGATAATAAACTCACTAAAACGTTTTAATTAATCTTTTAGATTCCATTTAAATAGTTTTGTTTTGGCATACATTTTGCGTAAATCCGCGAGGAATTCACATTTACGTTCACTATTCATTGAAAAGACATGTTCAAACCAGTGTAATCTGTGTCACGGAATTTGTTACTACAATTTATTCCTCAACTGTGCTTAATATGGTACAAAATGGGTATTTCATAATTTTGTTTCAGTAAGGTTTCAAAGTTGATAAAAACATAAAATAATTTATGAACGCGGATTCTTATTTCGCACTTACGAAATCGCGCTTATCGCACGATACCAAATCTGGTTAAAGTTTTCATCTTTGTCTACATATATGCTCTAAAATTGATTGTTAAACACAATCTTATTAATAGTTCAACGATCTACAGCATTTAATCTGTCTCGAAATCATCAATTCCATAATTTTGATGACAAACTACTCATGATATAAAGAGCGAGCGCTATTTAACACAAATTTAACTACGCTTTCCATTCAGCATTATATATCTGAACACAGAAATATATTGATGTTACTTTCTGGAAGTTTTACAGATGATATTTACCTGTGATAGCGCCACCGATCATGCCACCCACACAGAAAATGGCCACCATCAAAGAAAACACCAAGATGACGCCTTCCTGCGATGGAGCCTCTCCATATCGATCCACCATGGTGACATTGATCCATTGTTCGATGATCTGTAGACGTTACAAATAATAATTGTATGATGAACCCTTATTTTGATCAGTGAAGAGTTCGCCACTTACCTTCTGGGGATTGTTCAGGACACCAGTGTTGTAACCGTGTTGAAATGAGGATCCCAGCGCCGATGCGGCTATGGCAAAGGCCAGTCTTCCGTTAAAACCCTGCGAAAACAAGAGGAACAATAAGAAGCAGGTAAGAATTCAAGGTCTTTCGTTTCGTGTATCGAAAATTGTTCAAATTATCCTATAAATAAATTAAATGGACGCTAATTGACGCCATTACTGGTCATGAACTTTGGAGTACCGTGCGGTGGTTCCTGAAGGCCAAAGCCAAGGTTGTTTTTTGGCGAAACACGGACCGTGTAGACATTGACCGAAATGCGAAAAGCTGTGTTTATCAACTTTCGTTGATGATTTCCATCAAGGTTTATTACTGAGTTTTTGTCCAATAATAATATAAAGCAGCTTTATTATATTTATTGTTAACATCTGGCATTATTCTATAAATAATCAGACATAAAATGACATCACACATCCTAGATTTTTTATACAGAGGCAGGAAGTAAGACAGAGTGGGACAATGCGATATATCCCGTCTGGCAAACTTCCTTACATCAACTGTATATATCTCAAAAAACAGCGTCCGTTTGACAAGTTAAGCCAGGTCAGGGAACTTGCAGACAACAGGCACATTATTCTTCGTCAGTCTTTACCTACAACCGCGAGCGAGCTTGTTCTCTTTATTTCTTAAAGTAAATAAACTTTAACCAGAGGCCTTTTTGGTATTCTGTTTTTCATATAAACAATAGAAAAGCCATTAAGATTTTTTTCGAAAGAAGTCGTACAACCATAAATTTCTTATATTTTAATAGTTTAATATAAAAAACAAATTTAAAAAGTGTATTTGGTATATAATGGAAATTTTGTTATGCTTTGCCTAAATTAAAGTAAAATTTTATTATAATTTTACAGAAAATTAATTACAAATATATTATTAGGTCCTACGTGGAAATTTAAAGATGGTCTCCATATTCCTTGGTCGTACAGAACGAATTTACCTTCCATGTTTATGTCAAAATGTAGACCTGTAGTACAATGTTCTGTCAACTTGCGCATAAAAATATAAGTAGACCTTAAGAAGATTCTTGTTTATGATTTCTTAATATATATCGTTGATCAGAACAATACTTAACAATCAATTTCTTCTTCTAACTGAACTTCGAAATTCTCCTTAGCGTTTGTTTCTCTGAGTTCAAAAAATAAACAGAAATTACACAATACCAAATCTGGCTAGTAATTAAGTACCCAGATAATATTGGTAATGCTTTCAACACCATTTTCACCGTAGAGTTATCTTCGTTTTCATATATATGCTTCATGCTCTAAGAGTTATTGTTAGGAACAATTTTATTTATTATTATAATCATTATCAGTGACCTCGACATTATTACATTAGGCTTATTAATTAGTTTTAAAGAATTTTTTAAAATAATTTGAAGCTTTTTTTCTGAAAAATCGCTATTTTCTTTAAAATTTTGGGCATCAATTAAGGCAATTTACCGATTCCATCTCGAAAAGACGATGTATCTTTCAAGGCTGTCCACGAATCGAGCCATTTTTTGTCGGAACATGTAATAATCAGAAGAAGCAGGGTCGGGAGAATAGAGCGGGTGGGGTAATACATATGTAGCACCCAATTTAATGTTTCCAAGTATGTTTTCACCGGGTTTGCCGCATGTTTCTAGTGTTGTTATGTGGAATAACAATAATAATTGTTAATTGTTAAAAATTTATAATAAAATAATAATTGTTGTATCTTTGCTCGTATTCGATGGCGATCCCCATTGCTGATTTTGTCGAGTAATGCCTATAAATTCTCGTCTTCAAATGTTTTTGGTTGTTCAAGAAGCTCTTTATCTTCGGTGTTTAAATCACATCTTTTAAAAGGTTGAAACCGGCATTCATATGTTAAACTCGAAGTGAAATGCGATTTTCTCGAGGGATAGTACAAATTAAGACATTTTCAACGCACTGGAAAGTAAAGCCTGCCAGGAGAAGCGGTACCCGATGCGGTTTAATACACAATATCACCATCTGCTATAAATCATTTAAAAACAATTTACTGGCCTGATACAAGAGATATGTAATTGTGAAAGGGCTGCATACAAAAATTCAGAACCCAAAATTTAAATAATATTTGTGTAAATTGGTTCAAAATGTTTTACAAACATTTCGTTGATGATCAGCTCTTTTAGCAGATTATTAGTGATACAGGCTAAACTGAACAAGGTTAAAACAATAACATGTTGGTATAGTAATATTTTAGATCGATTATAGACCACTTACTCTCCAAATTTAGCTGCTTTTGATTTCTCTACGTCTTGTATGGTATTTTTGCAATTATAAACTAAACTAAAAAGAATGCGTTATTTAATAAGAATCATTTCTTGTGCTTGGTTGGGCAGTTAACATATCCTGTCTTCCCCACCACGTGACTCTCCTTGATAACAGAAAATGCAATTTATGATCAAATTTACCTCAGATTCGGTATAGGCTGTTTTAACGCTAACCAGGACACTGCAATCGTTCACTGTCGGTCATCGACACATCGACATCTTATCCATTTTCATTATCCGTTACTTCTTGTAAACGATCGTCGAATTCACTTGGTTTCCCCGATGTTTTGTGACGCGAATAAGTAATTTTTTTATGCAGTTTTTTAAAAGGTTTTTCCCGGATTAATTCAATATATTTTGGGGATTTTAAGGTTGATGTGGATAGGGTTATATACTGATGGGATATTTTGAACTGTGATTAATCCTTTTGCATAGCGCACGGAAAATTATTTCCTTCTAGTGTAATTTGATTCATACCAACATCGTTTAGTACTAAGTTTTACGCATCTGGGATAGTTACCCGGAAGATATATCATCACATATCATTTGGACTTATGGGGTGCAAATATGAAATTGCGCTAAAACATTAAACCGACTAGTAATCCAATGCTGCCAAGACATAGTTCTTCAATTAATTACTAATATTTATTTTTATGTAAATTAAAACAGGAAATTGTTTTTGATCCATTGCTTTTAAGATAAATAAGATAAGAAAGTAGTGTCAGTCTTATCACAATAGTTCACAAACTTATGAGTAGAATATCATGAAATTTTAACAGCTTTCTTTTGAAGGTTAGTAGTAACTGAAAAAGCGATGAACGCAATAAAACTACCGCCATTTATGTGTTATGCTCGGGACTTTTCATTTTATGTGTTAAGTACCAAACTTATAGATTTATTAAACATAATTAAAAGGTTTTTAAAATACTTAATCCATAATTCTAGTCCTAGAACATTATTTCCTTGCCGAAAAACCAGATATATCAATAAAACCACTCAAATCAAAGCAAATACGTTAATGTTTATGCGTAGAAAGGCTCGTAACACAACCAGACCAGATGTCAGAGGGACCCTTCCACGCCCGAAATTCTTCCCGTGTTATAAAAGCGTTCTAGAACGAGTTTAAGAATCCAATCAGGTAGAAAATAGTTTCGACACACCTGGTCCTTGATGCACCCGTAGGTCGAACAAAGTAAACACGGCTACCTTGCTGGTAGAGCTTCGTTTTCGAATACCCAAGCCGACAACCCATGACCGAACTCGTATTAAATATAGACTTTTTCAATGTTATTCGTTAAAATACTCCATTATTGTTATACCATTGAAATACTGTTTACTGGTACTGGTACGGTTCTGGTAGAAACTTTCGTTTTTTTTTTGTTGTTGAAGCTAATTTATTTTATTCGGTTATAGATTATTTTTTTAAATTTCCTTTGGTTTGATATTTGTCGTACTAAAATAAATACTACCGAACATTTTTTTCGATATATTGTAAATATATGTGCTTATTTCTGTCCTATTTATTTTGTCCAGCTAAAAAATCATAATAAAAAATACCTACAGAGGAACTCGAATATATTCTTGAAAGAATTCTCTAATAATAACAGGTCAACTGAAAAGTCCCCGGCCTGACACATAGATGGCGTTACTAGAATTATATCCATATGTCTTTTAATTAGCCCTGACATTTAAAAAATCCACAAAATAATTTTGAATGGCCGTAAATTGAAATGGAATGAAATAGCAGACACTCTAAAGATATCAACTGAACGTGTACATCATATTATTCACGAATATTTGGGTATGGGAATGCTCTGTGCAAAGTGGGTGCCCCGCGAGCTTACTTTTGACCAAAAACAAGGACGAGTTGATGATTCGGAGCAGTGTTTGAAGATGATCAAGCGTAATAAACTCGAGTTCTTGCGTCGATATGTGACAATTGATGAAACATGTCTCCATTGTTTCACTCCGAAGTCCAATAGACAATCATCCAAGTGGACTGCACACGATGAACCCGCTCCAAAGCGTAGTAAAACGCGACAGTCGTCTGGCAAGGTTATGGCGTATTTTGGGATGCGCATGGAATAATTTTCATTGGCTACCTTGAAAAAGAAAGGACCAGCAACAATCACGATTACATAGCGTTATTGGACCGTTTGAAGGACGAAATCGCCGAAAAACGGCCGCATTTGAAGAAAAAGAAAGTGTTGCTTCACCAAAACAATGCACCGTGTCAAAAATCCATGAATTGGGCTTCGAATTGCTTCTTCATCCACCGTATTCTTCAGATCTGGCCTCCAGCGACTATTTCCTGTTCTCAGATCTCAAGAGAATAGTCGCCGTTTTACTATGGTAGGCCGGGGACTTTTCAATTGACCTGTTAGCTACTATTTTTCCTTATAGTCACTATTTTTCTGGATTTTTTTCACAGATTAAAAATCGCTTTTAATCATCGCATCTATATTACATGGAATATTGCTCAAACAAAATGTATCATGGATCAGGCGAAACGATATCTGGTGAATAATATGGATGGGGAGGTATATCCCCAATGTTTACATATAGTTATGCACTCATCCTTGCAACCATCTTAACTATGTTTGTATAAACAACTAAAATCATAACACAACATATTTATTTATCTATCTACGCATAATAGGTTCATAGAGTGCTTGAACTGTTTTCAACGGAATGTTATTCTATTTTTGCACCAAAATATCATCTAGTAGTTTCAATGATGGAGACTGAAATCTCCACACTCCCGCTGGCTGGCGAGAAGGATTGCCTGTATTTATAAGCGCATTATCATCTTGGAATATGTCAGTGTTTGGCAAGAATATGATAATCATCGTAAGAACTTTGTCACTAAGGATGTCAAGATATTCATCCATTCGAATTTGACGTAGAGATATCGACTGAATTCTATTTTATTACCAAAACAATACCGAACACCTTGTAGCATGTTTTTATTCGTCGTACCAGCATTTTTTGTATTTTATCCTAGTACAAATAAATAAACGCAGATTATTTATGAAAAAAGATACATACCAGACATTGTACAGTAAACCGTTTATTTTTAATGACGTAATAAAACTAGACTCGTTTTTATATCCCTTTCCTACTCTCTGGGGAAATGTCTCCGAGATATTTTCTTATCTGGTTTATGTTAATGATTTCCTTTCTAGCTTGGATCAATATGCATACTGTATCCCATAGAAGCAAGTATCAATAAACGTTGCTTTTATTCCTCTTATTCGAATGGTGAAGACAAACGAACATTTATTCCGGAACAAGTTTTTACCTTGTTGGTATTTACTTTTGTTCTTGCGCAACCTTGCTGTTGGCGATCTAATTTTTTTATTATTTTGATATTTCGAGCGTATAAAATTCGGTTCATCGCTACTCTTACGTCTAGTTTCCGGGAAACAAATGAATCCAAAACCTACTTGTATAAATTAGATGTATTAATTTGTTCTTATTGAACATATTTCTAACCTAACACAGAAACTGTGTGGTTTGCTATACCAAAAATATTACTTATTTTGAGAAATAGATGTCTGTAAAGATTTGATGTGTTATATATGTAAACTTATATGTCATTTGACAGTACTTTGTGAATTTTATGTTTCTGCGTAAGCAGTTACATTAGTTAAACATTAATTAAATAAACTAAAAGTAAACGTTTATCATTCTAAAAAGAACACTTAACACCAAGGCAATAGCAAGAAATAATATTTAATCTTTTTGTATTGACAAAAGATATAGTCACTTCTACTAACTAGTATACGTTTAGATTCTTTGCTTTGCTTTTAATAATGTTCATAATAACAATGATAGTTATTATGAATAAATGTTATATATTTCATGATTTCTGTTCATTAAAATGTAACTTTCACACTAAAATATTTACGAATCAAAAACTAGTATCCCGATACTGCATATTATTTTTGTCGTTAGTTTTTCTGTATTTTCACTAATTATTTTCATTAGTTCTGGTTAGTTGGCACCCAACGACTGCTTTAAATGCTACTAGTAATTTGAATTTTGTGGACATTTTCGCTTATTATTTTCATTAGTTCTGCTACACTGACTTGACTGATTAACTGATTATTGTTTTATATTAATTGTTAGTTGAAAATGGTTGAATGGTTGAAATATGTTTGTATATAATATATATGTTTTGTATGTTTGAAATATTTGAGTACTTAATGTATATCTTCGATTATTTGAAATCTTACTTCTTGAAATTGGAAAACGATTGTATCACTCTAATGTTATCGACTATTTCTAGGAAGTTATGATATAGAAATACATCAGATATAATTTCCGAAAGGATTAGTTCCAATGTATACCAATAGAACGACATTGGACCCATGATTCCGGTTCCTGAACGCTCGCTGGATGTCGTTAAATTATTCAAAGAAAGTTGTCGACCTTTAACAACATTTACCCATTCAATTAGCGGCCGTAAACATCTCGGACTAGTTCTTCGTTTACTCGGCGATAGCACTCGAATTATATGAATGAAATAAGGGATAAAAAAAATTAGAAACTCACTCCTCGGACACCATCTTCCAAGCTCTCTTCGTCGATTTTCTTCGGCGTTTCGAGGAACTTGCCGTTCAACGTCTCCCCGTTGGTTATTTCTGTTTCCTTACCACCTTTCCCCATGGCAGGTGATACGCGAGAAAAAAAAAACGAATGAAACCTCTACGTTGTCACTTCTTTCACCACAGTCTCTGTGAACCTACTGCAGCTATACCGTGGCGTACGGTTACTTTTAATGAACATCGAGCGACGATTCTGATTGGTCGAGGTTATAGGCGTGCTGTACAACGTAGGCGTCAGTACAGCCTTATGTTAATACGTCATCATATTTAATACTTAAGTCAATATGTCTATATATATATATATATATATATATATATATATATATATATATATATATATATATATATATATACATATATATATATATATATATATATATATATATATATATATATATATATATATATATATATATAGCTGCAAAAAAGAAGAAGACCCGAAGGTACAAGAAGAAATTATTAGGTTTGTTCTTGTATGTTTTTAAATAATTCCAACAAACACTAAATAATAAAAACTTACTACTTCATTCAGTCAATCTAGCCTTGACTCGTTATAATCAATTTTATCGATAACATCTGCAAAACATCCTGTTTTGTTCTGTCAAACTTCAGCTCTTCAAAACTGTAACTGGTTAATAGTTCTTGTGTCAATGTAGTTCAGCTGACACCTTCTTAAGACTTCCCCAACTTGGACAGTGAGAGCACTGTCATCCAATCAAGAATAATAAAAATTTGCAGAAAGTGTAACATCAGTATTAAACCGTCTTTTTGACACTAGAAGCTTACAATCCAGATATTAAAAAAAATTAGCTGGTAAAAGTTTAATATTCTAACCAGAATTTTATTGAAATATATTTTGGGTGGGTTTTTCCTCATTTCTTTTGAGCAAGCAAGTAGCCGTAGTCGTCTTTCAAGGTCGCAATAATCGATTTTGGCAAATTCAGCTCAAGTTACTAGGAATGTTTAATACTTCTATAATATTTCAATGTTTACTATGTTACGTTTAAAAAAAATCCTTTCCTTATTGCATTCTCTCTCCCAAATACTTTAAATATTTACTGATTTACTGATAAAAATGTTTGTTCATTAATAAATTACGTGTTCTATATTAAATATTGAACGTTCTTAATAATCATCTGAATAAGCTTCTTCATCTCAATAAAAATCTCCTCCCATTGTTTCTCTTAAACCAGTCTCCCCATGTGTTTCGTCAATTATTTTATGTACGACTACTATTAGATCACATAACCGTAAAGACTCTTTGGCGTACGTGACACGTGATGCGTCACATGAATCGACCGTTGAGGAAGAATTTTATTTAATGGGTTTTAATACAAATATACTATCGTTCAGGTAAAAATTCCTAGTTCTTTGTGGGCACCCGTGTACCTGCATAAGAATGAATTCTTGAATAGATAACCACTAAATGTTCAGTAATGACAAGGGTGGTTTTATGTTTAGTTTATATTTATGGTTTATGGTGCCACTTTCAGGTCTTTTTTGATTCTATATAAATTAACAGTTCTCAGGAACAAAGAGCAATGTGTTGACTAGAGTCAAACTGTATTCTACTATTCGTGCAGAAGCTGTGAATAAGAAAAATGTACATACAGAATGCCATGGTTCGTTTTTCTCCATCTTCACCGATGATTATAAAAATGAGATGAATCACTGGTCACTGAATAATTTTAAACATTCTCAGTCGTTATACAGTCTCGTACTGGCGAGTCAGAGGCCAGAGCCATTGACCAATTACCGCCTATTAGAGCTCGTTATTAACACCTAAACACAATTCGCAAACATTAGTACCATCTCGTTAAAGAACTCGCGTGTTCCTACAACGTTAAATCGTGCTATATGGCCAACATTCGGTTATTTTTTATGAGAATAATTGACAGTCAATGGCCTTTCCTGACCTAGTTGATCCAGACGACAATTTAATAAGTCATCCCATTGACAATCGACCAAAAAATAAACAAACGATTGTTATTAGATCAACGCAATTGGATTTTGGTTTAAGCTCTCTATTAATTGGTTGATATTTTGAACACTTTCTTGTTGATGTAATTGTCACATAGTGTTATAATTTAAACGACGAAAGAAACGTTTTTAACCGAAGCAGCTATCTAAAATTAATTGTTGTATCAAAAAAAAAGATTCTATACAAAACCTGATAATAAAAGATCACTATAAGACATACTATGTGTTTGAAACAAGCTTAGGCGTTGGTTAATAAATATTCATAAAATATTACATAATCATTTAGATGTGCAAAAGTCTTGTTCTCCTTGAATTACACAGAATATGCAAAATATCAAAAACATACTGGTATCAATTGATTGTTTAAATAAATGTTCAAGAAATACAAGCATCAACATATGAAATATTCTATCTATCTGGTATCTGGATTTAAAAACTTGATCATTATATTGATGGAACATTTTTTTAATAAATAGTTCGATTGTTTGCAAAAGTGTATATAAACCATGAAAAAGAATATGTTGGAAACTAATAGAGTCGCTAATAATATTAATCCTCGTAAGAGATTATAATTTTCTGTATATATAAAACTTTTTACAAAGCAATAAAAAATGTATGATGTCTTATTGTAAAAGGACCCCAGAGTGCGTGTTGATTGGCTAGAACTCATGTAAATGCTCATGCGCATTTATTCTAAGCTAGCTTGACAAATTTTACAGCTACACGTTATTGTTTACAAGATTGGTTTATTTTTGCACAAGTTCAATAAACTTTTGTAAACATAAAATTAACTTAAAAAATACTTCCTAGCCCTAACTCTCTCAAATCTGTCAAGCTGGTTTACAATAAATGAGCATGAGCAGTTCTGGACAATAAACAAGCACGCTGAGGTCTTACTGTCGTTGTTGAAGTGTGGCGCTTCACAAAGAATCAAGAAACTCGATCATTCAGTGAAAATAGTAGATTAAGTCAAGTCCTTTAAAGTTAATAACGTAATTTTTTAACGAATTTCGAAAACGAACCTGGTTTTAATTGATATTTCCGCTAATCGCGTTTAAGAAAATAACGACACGGTTGGTGGAGGTTGTTGTTGTAACAATACTCGAGCTATAGATATTTCCGGTTTCTGTTGTATAATAATCGAGCAGCCACATGATACCATACTTTTTTCACGGATTAGTTGTTAAAAATACAGTGGCTAAACCGAACTGACGTCGATATAACCATAATTAGGGTTTTTATGATGAGACTCTCCTTTGTCATTGTTGAATTAATGATATTTACGCATATTTGGTTAATTTGTTGCATATATATTATTATGTAAATTATAATTACTCATATTATTGCGGCGGAAAAAAACATTGCTCATAACTAACAGGATTAAAAGCCAAAAATATGGCAGGGTACGATAAGAGTCCAAAAGATAAAGATAAAGACCAAAAAAAATTAGAAAAATCCTTGCCGGTAGCTATGTTTGACGTATGTTTGTCATATAAGTGGCGAATCAAAATAAATAACTTTTATCTGTTTACTGATTTCAATTTTTTTTTTTTTTTGATCAACCAAATATTATTGATTGAAAATAATTCGGACCCTCCAAGATTCCGATAAGCAAAAACATAGGTTTTCAATTAAACATTGTACAGGTTGAGTCATAATAAAGTTCCGGAACTTATTAACATTGCTTCGGGGGAAAACTGGATGATGATTTCGAGAAGGAGTGACTAACACAGATTTCCCATCCGATATCCTATAGCTTGAAGGTGAAGCCTTCAACAGTAATTCAAAAACGTTAGTTTGGAGGATTTAGATATGGAGGATTTAGTGATGATATAACTGTCGCCACAATCGGCCATCATAATTTATTAGAATTGCAGTTAATGAATTTAAACAACTATTTTGCAGTTACAGTTAACATAATAAAAATATCGCCTGTTTTCTTTTGTCTACTGGTGTCATGTTTTTAATGTGGATCACTGTAGATATATGGCGTACGAAACTGAGTCTATACCATAAGGTAAATGCTCATTTTATTTAATAGTCATTTTGTTGATTGTAGTTTGATATTACAGGATTATTTAAGCATCATATTAATTATTAAGCATTATATCAGTCATTTTTCTGTTACTCTGTTGGAGTTCCACAGGGTAGTATCTTGGAACCACTCCTGTATCTGTTTTATACTGCTGATATCCCAATAACAAAACTAATACTATTTGGAACATTTGTCGACGAAACAGTTATCATGGCAAAATATATATATCTGCCTAAGTCTGTAGGAAAAGTACAAGTAGCAATCAACAAGATATACAAATGCACTAGAGACTGCAAATACAGCTTAATAGCTCCAGATCTGTTCATATTAATTTTACGTTGCGGTAAAATAACAAAAATCTAATTATATCATTTGACGGATGCTCGATTCCCCAAGCAAAATCAGCTAAATACTTCAGCATACATCTCGATGGTAGGGTAAATTGCAACAAGCAGAGCACATTAGACTCAAAACAACTGTCCTGGTTAGTCGGGAGATACCCTTAACTTGACCTAAAATCAAGGAGATTGATTTATCAGTCAATTATAAAGCCATTCTAGTAATCAAACAGACCCAAAACAAAGTTAATTACCAATCTTTATTTACGAAGAGCTGCAGGATGACCTTGCAATCAAATGGAAGTACGAAGTGATCAAGATTTCGCCTTAAAATATGAAATAAGGTTGCTGAATCACAGCGACGTGGAAGCAATACAGCTACTGGACAACACACAGGAAATCTAAAAATTGAAGAGAACCAAACCACACGAACATGTTTAGTGTATAAGTGTATTCTTGTATATTAATGCAAGTGTAACAGAACAGTAGTAATAAATTAATTTGTAAATTAAGATTGTTGAACTTTCCATTTTCAGATTGTTTATAATGAGTTATTTCTCACATATTCTATACATCTCTCTAGTATATCTCAAGATCTTTCGTTAATTTTATAATTCTTGCTAGCTAGATATCAGGGAGATGTGTTTAAACCTCACCATAGCTGATGGTTCTATGAACGTAGTCAATGTTTATTTGGGGCACATTTCATCTATTTCTGCCTTACCACCAAATCTGTTGACTCGTCATAAAAACATACCTTTTCAGGCCATTGTTATGACCTTTTTTCGAATAACCATATCTATTTGGTTGTTAAATATTGAAACATTGAATATTTTTTTGGCATTATTCATCTATTTCCAATATATATATATATATATATATATATATATATATATATATATATATATATATATATATATATATATATATATATATATATATATATATATATATATATATATATATATGTTGAAATAATACGTTTAAATCTTAAATACGACTCTGTATAAGAAACCAGACATTAAATCAGCATAAATGAGCGAGGGCAGTGCAAGAGAATGCCTTCAGAACCACGCATTTTAGTCAATTGATCAAAATACATATGCTGTATTATATTTTGGGTCAATGTACCACTATTTTTATCGAATAACGGCCGTTTGTTTATACGTAAACTGTCTGTTTTAGAGTGGTGTTATTCAAATATACGTGAGCATCCATTGCTTGTCGAAATAGAAAGCCTGAAAAGATTCTTGATCGAATGTTTGTTGAAAAACGGTGCTTGCCCTTGCTTTCATAAGCTTCGAAATTGTTGATCTTTGCTAGGACTTGAATCTACATTCTTACAAGATTAGGCTAACTTAGGAATCCTACGTTAATAACCACAGATAATGCCGTTTGTTGTTTTTGCCAAGATATTTGGCCCAAATTCAAAGATATTGACGTGAAGAACATGAAACTCGGGAAAGTTGAACCTATGTGCTGCACAGCTAGTGGTGCGATGAATATTATACACTGTGGAGTTTTTAAGTAGTAAAAAAATATAGCTCAAAGTCAATCATAACCCAGACCATCACCCAAATCCAATAAGAACCATGACACCTCTGAAGCTTGTTTCATTCTAACAAGCACTGAATATTTTGACACTACTTGATTCAATCACTCTTTCCTTGAATGAATATCAATCATTCTTATCGACGAAAAAACCGACAACACCGCTGAAATACCCTGATAAATCAAAAACGACATATTTGTTTTAACAATTTTTACTGGCACTTAGAACGTTAACTATTTCTAGGTAAACACTCATTTTATGTCGGTATGGGCGGTCCTTAGGCGGCCATTTGATTGACACAGATTGGACTTAATGAAGTGTTTGTTCCTTGTTGGCATCAATAATATCAATCAAACGTGACATTCGTTTAAATTGGTTTCATTCTAGCAACAAAAGTCGAATTATATTAAGCCTCATGGGCCTGGGAAGATTTTTTTGAAAGTGGAGGACGATTTTTATTATAGCGATAGAGCTGAAATACATTTTAAATGAATTTAATTCGAAATTATAGCACACAACATATTTTTAGACGATTTGGTGGTGTTTGGTTAACTTCTTGAGGATTGTCAGTTCTCGTCAGATACCTCAGTTCAAATTCTATTTTTCACAACTTGTATTTGTACCAAAAGTACATTTCCTGATGACGCTGGCACCATTACTATTGGAAGCAATAAGAGAAGTATATAACATCAATACCAGACCAAGACATGGGGAATAAATACCTTACTAGACAGAAATTCTCAAAAAAAATGAAATGAATCCTTATTGAAAATTATAGCAGTCCAAATTTTCAATTGAGGGAATATTAAGGCTTCATTTCTACAGGTGCCATCTGAAGAATCATTATAGGGGGATACATCTACAGGGGATATACAAAATAATATGAACACCATGCAATATAAAACATCTTGTTGCATGTTGGCAGCACTGCGTCCATGTAAATAATACGACTCGTATGTACTACTCAGTTTACATGCCGTACTTTTGCTCTGCAATGGCTAAAGCAAGCGATTAGTGATATATATGATCCTCAGACTTGAAAAGGTTAATTGTTATCGTAAATCGACAATATCATTCACATCACTTGTCAAATTACAGCGGGTGAATATCCCGACATCCTCAGTGATGAAGTTCTTACTATTACTAGCATATTGCTGTCTAAAAGAAGTTAAAACAAGTGTACCATAGGGAGTGGCCCATGGGTCCTCCTCGATATATACCTAGATTTAAGTTAATGTAAAGACAAATTGTAGGTTAGTTGGCAACGACTAGTAACAATGTTATAAATAAATTTAAAAAGATATATGTTATTGCTATCAACCATATTCCAAGATACATATGCCCACATATATAGCTGAAAATGGAGTGAGAAGTAGACTTCATCTCCAACATTGTCGATGCAATTGGTGGATGTTTTGGTACAAGTATGAAACAACATTTCGTTGTAAACTAGTCGGACACTATTTGGCGAAGAATTTCAGTTGTTTTAAAAGCAAATCGTAGCTCAGCGCCTTATTAATAAATAAAAATTGTATAATGTAGAGTGTACATATAATTGTGTCTATTCCCTGTGACTATACCCAAATTATTTAAGGTCAACGTTATAAAATAAATTCAGCTATAAAACCCAAAATGAACTATTTGAGCTCCTTAAACCCGATTAAAACTCGTCCAAAACAATAGTGAGGCCTGTATAAGTCGTCAGGTCATTTAAAATAAATTGTTCATTTCCTTGTTGACATATTTTCGACCTGTAGAAGACAAAAGACGACAAGCGACCGCTGAAAATAGTTTTATTTATCTCTGGGGCTATTAGGAAGCATTATCTTGTTGGTCGGGTCATTAAAAGTGGACAATCAACCGCCTTTGCAAACGACACAATAATCACAAAGTGAATATACGTGAATGTTCAGACGTAATCAGTGCTATCATGGGACGATTTGGTATCGTTAGTCGCCAACAATCACTTAAATTGTTCTTTAATATATCTGGTAAATTATAACAATTCCTACTGAAAGTATATGTACAAATAAGTCTCTTACGACCAACAAAAGAACGGATATCAATTTAAGTCATATATAAATGTATGATTTTAAATGTCTTATCATAAAATTAGACATTAAATAACCTAACCTAACTGTTAAATTTGATGCTTTTGACATTTCTCAGCATAAAATAACGATTTTTCATTTAGTATTATTGAGTTATCAGTGTATACAGACGCTTAAAATTTTATTTGCAACATTTATTAATCTTATTAATTAATGAATTCAAAAAGATTTGATTGCAAGAAAGGTTTCGAGGTACTCAACAAGTGAGAAAATTACTTGCTACCAAGCCAGCTTCAGAAATATGGAAAAAAGTTGTAGTAAATTGCGATTTTTTTAAATAATTTATATCGCACCAATTTTTTGCAATGAGTGTCCTTTTAAATTGAAAAAAAGAACAGTATGCATGCCATCACTTAAAGATAAATAACAAAAGGAAAGACCAATTCCTTATATAAGCCGGCTTGGTAGCGCAGTGGTAAAGGCGATGGGACGGTCCTCCTACTGTTGCGATAGCCGCGGGTTCGAATCCTGCTGGGGCACGGTCGCAAATTTATGTTTGTGATTGTTTAAAATTTGTGAATGTTCTCGGCAAGAGTGTAAAATCTGACAAGGAAAATGATCCCAGTCACGCCAGCAACCAGGCTGGGTAAGACCAGATGTCTTCTGGGATAATTTCTAAAGTTGGTCACTGGCCAGTCTTAACGCTGAGGACCGCGGTTCGGGGCCCACGTTAAACTTTAGGCCCAGTGCAGATAAACTCATAGTTGGTAAAGGAGACTTAAAAGTTTGAGGCATCACAAGGGATAATGCTTGAAGACGTTAAAGATCATCGCGAATATGCCGCAGCATCTTTGAATAAAACGAAATATTAAAATGGTCCTCAGTTCTATTCACCATTTGTCCCGCCCTGTACAGACTGGTAATATCAGGAATATGATCAAAAATAAAGAGTTAGAACGGATATTTTCTGAAAGTATTTCATTGCAGTGACATATTTATGTGTTTACCTTGCCACTTATCGTACTATGTACACAAAATGTAGCGGTACAGTACTGTACGCTGATAAGGTTCTGACGGTGGATATTTTCGAGAATTTAGATCGAATGTTTCCTTGAATTATTACCCATTAAGACAGGTATATGAGTGAAAAATATGATCCCTAGTAATTGTAGTAGACACTATATCAATATAATAACGACATAATGACGATATAAAAATTAGTAAATCTATTATTTATCACTGTTCCTAAAATAAAACTTTAAGAATTTTATGCCTGAAAGTTATATCAGACTTCAGACAACAGCTGCTGCTACTTTTCGATTAAACCACAGCGGGTACATTTGTAATCAACATCATGTTAAAGCCTCACAGACAGACTCGCTCGGTCTGTTTCAAGTGTGTGAACGAAGTGTGAACGAAAACCTTTTTCAGTATATTGAAAATAGCTGAGTTTGTACCGAGTAAATCGCAGTTGCTGAATTTTTTTACGTACTTTTTACCTTAATGTGAAGAAAAAGGCAGCAGCAGATATAACAGTATAACAGATTTGTATAACAGGTGATTTATATAACAATGAGCGATGAAAACCATTTTCTTCTCGGTGGCCATGTCAATAAACAGAACAGTCGGTTTTAGGAAACACAGAATCCTCAATTTATTCATGAAACATCATTGCATCCACTAAAAACAACTGTATAGGTTCCTATTTTTCTGAAAATGACCAAGGGGTTGCGGTTACTCTTATTGCTGAACGGTACCAAAACTTAATTTGAAATTTTGTTGAAATGGAAGAGCAAGGACATGTAGTTTCAGCAAGATGAGGCCACAGCACACACAGCTCGTTCAACAATTCAATTATTGAATGACGTTTTTCCACGAAGAGTAATTCCGCGAAGTGGCGATTTAGCATGGCCAGCCAGATCTCCGGATTTAACAGCACCAAACTTTTTCTTATGAGGTTTTTAAGATCAAAAGTTTACGTGAATAAATCCCAAACGATTCAATATCTTATTGACAGTATTCCTCGCGAAATTGAAGAAAATGCCTTAAATAAAGATGACAGTTGCATAGCGAATCGCGGTCACCATTTAAATGATATAATATATCAATCATAACTAAAAAAAAGTTAAGGTTCAAATAAACTTAATTATCTTTTCTTTGAGCAAAGTTATAGGCAATTAAAACACCTTATACATATATGGTCCTAAATCTAATATATTTGACTAACTTATCTTGGAAAATACAGTTTGGTATTAGGAAAAAAGCAATGAATCAGAGAACATATTACAACAGCGTTTGCGAAAATAAAAGGGACTATATGGAGCGGGAGGAATTTTGGCAGCATGAATCACTGCTATCCCTATTATTGAACATGATAAATAATGAATTACGATGAAAAGACGACTTAAATATAAAAAATTTCGAAGAAGACTAAAACAAAATTTATTGTGAAAGAATGAAACCATCTGGTTTATTTAATCGCTGATCACTGTTTTCCTTTGGGCTTTAGCAGCCAGCAGATACTAAATCGAAAACATATTCCATCTATTTTGAGCAACATCAAGGAATAAATAATAGAATAAAATACGAAATTCCATTACAACAAATCTAATAATTAAACGTAGCAATGGGATGCTTGATATCAAAACAACTTTAATGCAACTTTCTGAGGCAAATAATTAATTTGAAACCAACTATAACGATGAAATGAAAGATCCAGAAAATACCCAAACCAGAAGCTTATCAGAAACCTAAAATACCTGGAGGACTACTGCAAATGAAAATCTCTCAAAACCTCTGTTTCCTCTAGACTTACTACCGATACGATACCAGTAAAACCAAGCTATTTCCTGTGGTGGTGACGGTAAAACCGACAAAATAAAGATTACAAAAATGAGTAAATATAAATCGTAAATCAGCACGTTCGTTGTACATATAGCACAAGCACTTTTCTCTCTTCGGTTTTTTATAACTTCTTTATATATTTGGAGCACTTTTTACAAGTAAAACTCCTATAGTCCAACTGAAGTTTTGCAGTAAGTCCGTTGGACCGTTGAAGTGCCTTTATTTCTATATAATTTAAAACAGTATAAAATCAGTTTCGTTTTATTTTAGTAAATATTGTTGTATTTGTATTACTAAATCCTTGACGGTATTTATTTTATTTTTTAAGATTTATAACCCAATTCAAAGTCAGATCGTAGACCTATTCTACGAAGTTGAAAACAATTATGCTTTTGTTTTTAACAAACCAACCAAATGATACCAAATTACTGTGCTGAAAATATAATATATAGTCGTCTTAATGAATAGTCTATTAATTTATTTTCAAAAAAATACTCCCATGGTCCAACCAACACGTCCGTTGTACCATGAGTGTGTTGGTTACGATATTTTCCGCGTACTTAAAGACAATCTATAACTACAATCTGAGAGAAAACTACATAAACTTACCAAGTCATTCGACTTACAGCTGGTATCAGCTGTCGAAGTCGATTCGTGATGCTCCTTCCCTTCTTTTTTCTCTAATTCCTTTGACTGCATGTTAAAAACAAGATATATCCAGTCAATATTACCCCAAAAAATGATAAAAAAGAAAATTGTACTCACTACAATCTACATTACGGAAAAAATCGCAAGAAAAAAAAGAAAACACGCTCAAGGATTATTTTTTCTTTAATTTTACTACGTTTTGAGACACTACTACAAACAAAAAGACAATCCTCTAGCTTTCACTCAAAAATACCAACAAAAACTCTACTCAAAATCGAGTTACCTCCGACTCCATGTCTGTTATCCTTTACGGCAGCATGAAAAACAAAAAAAAAGTGTAGAATAACGTGGGAAATGACGAAGGTTCGTGACATATAACGTCGATACTTTGGACCTTCATCTGTCTCCATTTATGTCGTGCGGATAATTAATCCATAAATTGTATTTTTATTAACTTATTAACTCTATTGACATTTATATGAGGGTAATCTGCTCACAACGGCGTCAGTTAAATTATATCAATCAATTTTAATTCTCTCTCCTCCTCTCTTTCTCTCTTTTCCACCCTTCCTTTGGGTAAAAAATATACCATCCCATATACGACGCTAACTTTAGTTTAACAATTTCTAGTTTATGTTAATTGTTAACAATTACGTTTATTTGAATTAGCATTAAGTTCAATGTCCTGTTGATAAGAATATAAGAACCCGAAAAATAGATATAACTTAGGACTTATATACAGAGTTTGAACTATAAAATACATTTTTATTAAGCTATAATGTAACAGGTCAATTGAAAAATCCCCGGCCTACTATAGTAAAACACAATTTTTTTGGCAAAATTAGTTTTTTTATTCGACATAATTCCCTTCAAGGGTGATATACTAGTTATAGCTCCTCCAACTTTTCCATACCATTCTTGTAGTACAATTTATCCTTTGCTTCAAAATAGGCCTCAGTTTCGGCGATCACCTCTTCATTCGACGAAAATTTCTTCCCAGCGACCATTCTCTTGATATCTGAGAACAGGAAATAGTCGCTGGGGGCCAAATCTGAAGAATACGGTGGATGAGGAAGCAATTCGAAGCCCAATTCATGGATTCATGACACGGTGCATTGTCTTGGTGAAGCAACACTTTCTTTTTCCTCAAATGCGGCCGTTTTTCGGCGATTTCGTCCTTCAAAACGGTTCAATAACGCTATGTAATCATGGTTGTTGCTGGTCCTTTCTTTTTCAAGGTAGCCAATGAAAATTATTCTATACGCATCCCAAAATACAGACACCATAACCTTGCCAGACGACTGTCGCGTTTTACTACGCTTTGGAGCGGGTTCATCGTGTGCACTCCACTAGGATGACTGTCGATTGGACTTCGGAGTGAAACGATAGAGACATGTTTCATCAATTGTCACATATCGACGCAAAAACTCGGGTTTATTACGCTTGATCATCTTCAAATACCGCTCCGAATCATCAACTCGTCGTTGTTTTTGGTCAAAAGTGAGCTCGCGCGGCACCCATTTTGCACAGAACTTTCTCATACCCAAATATTCGTTAATGATATGATGTACACGTTCAGTTGATATCTTTAGCATGTTTGCTATTTCATTCAATTTCAATTTACGTCCATTCAAAATCATTTTGTGAATTTTTTAATGTTTTCGTCGGTAACAACCTCTTTTGGGCGTCCACCGCATTCACCGTCTTCGGTGCTCATTTCACCACGTCTAAACTTAGCATACCAATCCTTGGTGGTTGATTTTCCTAGAGCCGTGTCCGGAAACTGGGCATCAAGCCAAGTTTTTGCGTCAACTGTATTTTTTCCTTTCAAAAAGCAATATTTTATCAACACACGAAATTCCTTTTTATGCTTTTTTTTCACAAAAGTTGCCTTCACTCAAAATGCTATAATTCACAAAGTAATGATCCACAGCTACCAAATTTATATATGCATTTTTTGAGAGTTAGGGCCAAATCATAAAAACATATGGATATAATTCTAGTAGCGCTATCTATGTGTTAGGCCGGGGATTTTTCAATTGACCTGTTATCACATACCTTTAGTACAATTATACATATATAATGAAATCAGAGGAAAATCTAAAGTATCATAAACCAGACTGTTAGTTTGGGAAGTGTCCTTAGAAAATTTTGGAATATGCTGGAATCTACCTTCATACACTGTTATGAAACATAGATTTTAAATGATGTAAAGATGACCCACTAAGAGGTCTGATGGAACTTACAGAGATTGATTTTAAAAGTATATAATAAAATTAAGGAAGATTCGTTATGTGCATTTGTGTATCTGGACGAAGAATATTGGACCACACATGACAAGACGCCAATAAAAAGGATATAAACACAACAAAAGTTGATGGAAAGAGGCAAAAGTTAGAATAATATTTCATTAGGTTCTGTTAATCATAATATTTTTTAATAATTCATTGCAGATATATAGCTCTTTATGCCGGATGGTTTTATAACTATAGAAGTGTTAGTGTTTTCCTCAAAGTTGAAGCGACTACCATGGGCAAATGAAGCCGAACATGTTTTTCGTCTAGATTGAAAATGTTAAAGAACTACTGAAGAACTTGGAGGAACCATCAGTTACTGTTATGGGAAATGCACACTAGTGGAAAGACCCCAACAGGTGAATGTAATTAATTAATGAATTATTTGAAAACATAAATTGAGTTTGAAGATACCCTGTTGAAGAGTGATCGATTTCAAATTATAATTCGGTAAATATTAATGAGATGTTTAATTTTGTTTTATGTAATTTACTTTTTCAGAAATAGGCCTGGAAGAAGATACCCTGTAGGTCAGATGGCTGAAAAATATGGCCACAGTGTGCCTTCTTCTTATCACTGTATATTCAATCCAGCCAAATTGACGTGGGATGTCACAAAGAACTACTACCATGGACATCCAGATCAGATCCAGATCCAGAAGGTGGTCATATCCAAGAATGTAAAATGAACTAGAAAATGACCTTTTAATTAACAAGTCTGAATTAATTAATCTTGTACTTTTTGATCTTGTCCTATTTAGTCCAATTATTACTCTATGATGTGCCTGAAACCAGAACTACACATCACCTAAGTTGACTTAAACGTTTGTTGTACTTAAGAATTTATTTCGGTTAAAGACTCCATAAAAAAACAGAAACAACCAGCTGTTGTGCTTATTAATATTTTATGCGACATAAAAAAAATCGATGACATTGCCAGAGAGGTCAAATGTCTACACGAAGCCACGCAATATGGCGAATATCAATTACAGATCTCGTGATCTTTGGTCCTCGGTGAATACTCGAATTGTGTATGCATAGAGTTTAAGATAGAATTTTCCAATAATTCGTCAAGTAATAAACAAAATCGAGGTTTTTCATGGAAATATGGATGCTATGCTCAATTGCGCACTGGGTTTATTGACTTTCAATTAACGTCAGGGATAATTGGGTGATTCACTGGAATAATTGCTACTACATCGTAACAAACTCCCTATTCATGTTCAGTTATAGGAATTATGAGAATGGCTGAAAGATTATTTAGGTTAAGAGATAAGAAATGAAAACGGCGTGGAAGAAGAATAATCGGGGTTCGGTGATTTTTATCCAGATCTTGATTTGTTACAAGCATAAATATTCTGCAAAATGATGTGAGATCGTCTCTTAAGATAAATGCCCTGCGGGCCCAGTATACGCTTTCCAGCAATTTGGCGTGTAACTTATACAATATTAGTAAGAATTGACTAGTGAACTGAAAGAAATAGTTCTATTGCATCATGATTCAATTTAATTTATTGGAATTTTTCCATAAACAAAGTATGAAAGATAACGCATAGTTTGTTAAATCTCCGGTCTTATATATAGATGACATCACAACTGCGAGCTCTCTATCATATCTGGATATTACTAACTTACAAAACGATTCCTGCTAATGATTGCGTCATAACAACTATTGCACAAGTTGCAATAGCTCTAGGGGAAGACCTATTATTATTTATATTATCTGTATGTTCACCACACATTATTTTTGGATGAATAAATTTGAAAATATGACAAAACCTTGAATTAAATGATGAAAAATGTTTAGTTTGATCGATCAGAAATTTATAAAAGTGTATCAATAGTAATTGCAGCCAATCTAGCTGCTAAAATTCTAATGGATGTTATATTGGATAATCTAATTTATTTACTCATAACGATTTATATGTTAAGCAAGCAAATCGACTGAATTCCACAGGTACCAAGCATAAACATGACGCTACAAGGGTTGCAGCATGGGTACATTATGTCAAAAAACAGGATGTCCTAAAGGACGAATATTTTCTGTTAATCATAATGAATGAAGGACAATATAAACTGTGAAAAAGATTATGATGATTGTATATGTGTAGATTCTATACGTGGTCTTAATGCATATTGATTTGAATTGCATCTCTTGCTTGTATTGAATGAATTGAGAGTTGGGTTTCCATATTGCTTGACTGGAACCATCTAGAATTTACAAGTACATAGATATATTATTCGGTAAATGTAAAGATAAATGGATGCTTGTGTTTTTATATATTCATAAATAAATCATTTTTTATATTGCCATTTTTATATTACAGGAGATAGAAATTGTACCAAAATTTATAACTTGAGTTTCAAAAATTTTAGATTAATTTGTGAATTCAAGATAATTTATTCTATTTGCATTATATTCTTGAAATATACGTATAATTTGCAAGAACCGGCAACGTTGCAAATTCAAAATTCCAGTGCACGGGTCTGATTCTCCAGAATTACACTCTTATACGAATCCGTGCCTTGTTGGCACTCATAGAGTAAATATTACAATAGTAATATTACTCTATGTCGACACTTCAGTGGTGAAACGAAAAAGACTACTTGCAGCAAGAAGTAAATATTCTATTTTAATCGCGTAGATATGGACCAGTATCGATTTATCTGCGAAAAAAGATGAAGAGTTTATTGGTACAGGGATTAGGGAACTGACGGTGACATATTGGGGATTTGCTTAAAATTATTTTTAATATTTATTCAAATATGTCGAGGATTAATATAATACCAAGTACGGCGATATACGTAAGAATAATAGATAAATAATATGAGTTTGTAAACGGCGTAATTCTTGATATTAACATTGCAAATGAACAAGATAAGGCATCAGTTTCAGGGTTTTATGTCGAATTTCTTGGAAAGAATGTTTTCCCTTCGATCGCATTTTCTTATCAGTAAAATTGAGGTTAAAATATGGACAAATTCGGTTTATAGCTCCTGGTTTCGGATTTTTAGATTTTAACAGTGCTGGATTTTTTTCACAGTTATTTATTGACACTCAATTATTTGTTACACATTAACACATTAGTTGTTAGTCATATCTAAGCGATAAAACCGAATAAAGAAATAACTAAGGTCAAAAAGGTCATCTAGTTACCAGCTTTCTTCATTCATATTTTACAAATCTTCTTAAATGATAGACCCTTATGCGGTTGGAGGTTCTATTTGACCACTGTATTTTCGTATCTCATCGTTTGAAAAATAAAAAGTGTTTTACGATATTTCAATCACTGCATAGTAATAAAGAAACAACCCTGAAACCCTTCTTACAAACTGCAGGTCCTCACGTCAAAAAGGTCATCTGGTCACTAGCTTTCTTTCTTGCTACCAGTTTACAAAACTTCATAGATAATGGATCTTTATACGGTTGGAGATTAATTCTGACCACTGTATTTTCATCGGTTGAAAAGTAACTGGCGTTTTTTATAAAGGGCAAGGGGTTATGGTTCTAACGATGTTCGGTGTTAAACATTATCGAACAGTTAGTCAGAATGGTTAAGGCACCCGCAACATTGCACAACTTTAGAGATTCGACTGAATGTTAATTAGGACCAAATATGGAAGAAGAGAAAGTATCTTTCGTGTAGGTTTCTTGTTCTTTACGGTTTAACCAAAAAACCAAGGAGGTTCTAAAACCATATGCGGATGAAAACCGAGAAACAATGTTCATGGAAGTTTACCATTTTATATATATATATATGTATATTAAATATAGATAATTAACACTAGTAATATTGAAAATAAGTTTGAGAAAAGCATTAAAATGTATTAAGCAACTTCTTCATGCTTCAATGATGTATATAAAAAGTCCCACGTGATTAAATGGTACCTGTTACATTCAACGATAACCAGCACTGTTTCCGTATTAAATTTATATCAAGAATACAAATTTTTACGTATTTTAACGCGTTTTTAGTGATGACCGTTTAAAATCTTAGCGTGTGCGTGATATTGACCGCGTTTACCAAAAATTTTGCAGCCAAAATCGATGTAATTTACCTAAAACTCAGTAGTGAAGTTTGTCGAAGAGCACCACCGATGAGGGGACGTCAGTTACAACAGAAACAAACACTCAATCGCAAGAACGGCGTGACACTATGCCGACTTAACATGTGAGAATACCCTTCAACTGTCCTCCGACTGTTCGAAGGGGATGCAAACCCCCCAGGACCGGCGCGGGGATATCGCCGGCCGCTCCCCCGCCGCCCGCGAGGCGATTTCGCGCCGGCTGGATCCGATCCTGTCGTCGAGTGACGTCATTTGGCGAACGAACCGGGCACACCTCCATAGAAACAAATATTTTTAGAAATATAGGCGTTTTACCGGTCGGACTAAGATCGGCAGGACCTGTCGAGACCTTATCTTCTGTAAATAAAACGGTGGGTTTATTTAGATTCATGTACTTTCGCTAAAACGCGCAATATTTTGTAATATTATCGCGAGAAGCGCGTGCACGAGAGAGAGAGGGGAATAGTTTAGAGGTTATAGAACGTTATACGATCCTCGTCACGTAGTATTTTGCCTGTCAGCGGGTCAATAAGTCCCGCCGCCTCGTGATTGGCCGACCGTCACGGGTGTGTTTGGCGTGAAACTCAACTACGTTGCCACATACCTTTTTATACGGTTTACGACACAATTCCGAAAAATACAGACAATATCGCGAATAATGCCAGCAATTCGTGAATAATAAACAACCTTGCGACGATAAATATTCATTATCAATCCTATGACGATAACATTAATTAGTTTTACCCCAAAGTATTAGTTCTAAATTGAAAATGCACTGATAACCAATTAACCGCGATATCAACATTATAAATATATTAATTTATATATTATATTATATATTATATACAGAACGACAAACAAAAATCTTCTTAAAACTATTAGAAAGTGTATATTAAATAGTTGAACATTTGGCAACGTCGGTATATTCCATAACAGACGTCTAGATACGTAATGTTTGATCATCTGTGGTTGCATAATTTGAGGAAATTATCAAATACTTGGAAACATATATTTCTGCAATCTACCTAAACATTCAATGTATAAAGTTCAGATATATACACAAAACCAATATGTGTAAACGTTTGACTGATACAATGATTAATAATAATTGGAAATGAACGCAATACAAAATGAGATCGTGTCACATATTCCAGTAATTATATTTTTAGCATTTCCTTGAGTGTGATTTCACCCCACCTTGTGACTTCTTCAAAACTCACCTGCTAATAGTATCTAAGCCTACTCCAGACAAATGTTATTCAAAATATCTAACATGTAACTGTCTACAACCTAACGTTGAAAAATGGATTCGCTTTGATGAAACCAATCCTCAATGTCATCAAACCAAAACTCCGGATCTGCAACTACGTGAATATCCACAGTCGCAAGCTCATTGAAAGAAACCAACAAGTTATATACTAGAACTATTAAAACGGAATGAAGGCATTAGGACAATAATAGCAATTAACAGATACAAAGTTATCGTCTTGCATGACAATACAGGCTACAACAGGTACGACTTCGGACTATTTTATCTATAGGTTCGATATCAAGACTGTATTTTGTTGTAACACTGTATAAAAGTTGAAAATACCTCGAGAAAACGTAATTTCTCATATTTTTTCAAGTATAAGCATTCATTTTAAAAAAATGGTACAAATTCAAACTGAAAAAATGAAAATTAAATATTGAAATGAATATGTCAATGTTAAATATTGACGTTACGTCAAAATAGCGCTCACTTCGAAAATAAATCGATAGATGACGTATGAATATAGTTGCCCTAATAGAAAATTAATTCCCGGAACGCAAAATAACAACAGAAATACGAAAATAGATCATGTTTTCTATATAACGTCGATTGTTTACCGCTCTAAACCCAAAAATAAACGACAATTACTAACGAGATCTTTACCGATGCACATCCATTAATATTTTCACTTTTCCGTCGTTGAGTTTTCTCGTTAAATCGCCATGCCAGCCCACGTATAATACATTTTCGGCGCTTGTGAACATACATAGCGCTAATTGCGCAAAACGCTCGGCTTGAAAATAAAAATTTTTGGCATTGGGCGCCCGAAGGTGTGACCGAATATTTGCTCTAGCATGGAACAACAACAACCAATTCGCGTCTTATATACATTAGCATAGCTTAGAGGTCGAAACCAAACAGCGTTTTTGTTTACACCACTTTTTAGAAAGTCCCCTGGAAAAGTCATTAATTTCAAAGAGAGGTTACAGTTGGTTGCCAACATATTTCCATATGGGCACTATATCCGGATATATTTGGTTGCATAATCTTCATATATTTTAACATTTATTAAAAATGAGACAAAAAATTATATGTAAATTTAAATTGCAGTACTATAACGGCACATATCGTAAATACTTTTTACAAACACACACAATCAACGAAATAAACTGGTTTAATTTTTTATGACTATTATTTACGACAATATTTTATTTCGGTATAGGAAACGTACAAACATTTGTACAAAAATTCAGCGAGTTGTAATAAACGTGACATGTTTATTACTGTGTGTATTTTACGTCTATTTAAGCTTCATAATGTTTTTCTACTAATTCAAGAGATTATTATAATCCTCAAGCATCCTGTATTTCTGTCATCGATGAATATCCCCAAATACAAATAGTTGCGAATGGATTCAAGGCAAGCTTGACATTTGTTTATCTGGTAACAATATCACTGCTGTACATTCAGACTCGATACAAAGTCTTGCCTTTGTTTATGTTTGAAGATTAACGAAAATCATTACTAATATAGGATAATCCCTTTTTGCTTTATTGGAAATGATATGATTTGATGCGGTTGTAACCATTTAAATATTGTGTTACTGGTAATGATGAATAAACAGTTTTATGGTCTACATTGCTTATGTTATAATTGCATCAATTGTGGATAGAATTGTGAAATTAATCTTTTTAAATATCAGAGTTTTCCATTATTATTGGACACCAAACTTGTAAAATTTAACATACTTCAGAATAAATTGTGTGTATAAAAGTAAACCACGTTTTTTTTTATTTGTAGCGACTCCAATTACTGATATAATTTATCTAACGAATACTTTTTACTCTGCTTTTTAACAAGTTGAAAATTGATGAAGTTGTAATTTATTATATATTTAATGAAGTGATAATTACTGTAGAACTGAGAAGCTGATGCGCACATTGCTTGTTGTACATTTTCCATAATCCTTATCTAATGATTTCGGATCTTGGACTGTTTATAATATATGTATAAGATCCCGTCAGTAGTTAGAATTTTGATGAAAAACTGGAAAATGAGCTCGCAAACAATTAAGTGTAGAAAATAAAATAATCTGTTGTATAATTGTTAATTATTGTATTTGTACCTACTCACTATTTATTGATCTAATTCTTACTTCCTAGAAGTTGGATTGTGAAAAATATGCACCTTTTATCATAGTTATAAAAATGTTCACCGATTTAATTTGTTTTACTCCTTTATAATTTGTATATCCTGCGTCCATCTCGAATAAGTAGTTCAACAGGAAAATTAAAACTGATAGATTCGCTTTTTAAATATTATTACTTTTGGTGTTAAATCATGGATTATTTGTTTCCACACTTGACTCAACGAGTTGTTGAGGCGAACTTACCGATCGCACTTCTCTTATAGGTCTGGTGGTCAAATTCTCCGAAGAGTATATAGGCACGTCCATGTCGCTCATGTTGGATGAAATGCTGCTGTCCTGACGCTCCATGCCGGGGACCTGGAGCAGTCTCATGGCTTGCTGCTCGGCCACGGTGGGACTCTTTAGGTAATGGCTCTCCGCGACGTACCCCACGCCGTCGTCGTCATCTCGTTCCATCTCAGAGAAGGGAATTGACATCTTGATTACTCTCTCTCTCTCTCTGGAACCAACCAAAAAATCAAGAAGTTTAGTGCGACCAAAAAGTACCACTTCCATTTGCTTACATTTAACGGTAAACATGCAACACGTGCGCAAACTGTGTTATGTAATGCCGGGCGAATTCCTTCGACGACACTTTTTCAAATTCCTTACTAAGTCCGAAAACTTTCGAACTCACAGTGAGAGGATAACGCCGTCAACTCGCCTTAAAACCGACTGAGTGACCTCTTCTCAAAGGCAAAAAACTGAAACGGCTATCCAGATTTATTTTTAAAAGCGTCGCGGCGCTTCTACGTCATCCATCCGTCCGTTTTAACGGCGTTGCTCCTCAAAAACAGAAAACATACAAGTTTACACATCAGCTGGCGGGCATAGATAGATGGAGAGAGCGGATAAACAATCCTCCTGACCAATACGGCGTCTAGGTGTGTGTTGGTTGTTGGCTATTTGCAGCTATAATATGTTCCTGGCCCATAAATATAAAAATATATCCAGGAAGTTTTGTTCATAAATTTAGGCGCCCCTGTATATTGGGTTGCCTAGTTCATTCCTTTCAGTACTTGTAGAAATAAAATTACTATATAGTTCAAAGAATATTTTGTTCATATATTTATTTGTAAAAATAGATCAAATCTTAATAAAAGGATCGATACTTATTTATTATTAAACAAAATAAATCGTTATACAACGATATCTCTAATAATAACAGTTAAAATATTTTTAATGCAATAAGGATTTTTATAATAAAAATTTGTATACTTGATTATCGAAATAAAAGGGTCTCAGTATTAAATAAATGCAACTCACTGTTGTTGAAAATAAAATTATACTATTATAGAAACATATCTATTATACTAAGGTTTAGGTTATTCTTATAGTAAGTTTGTGTCTATATTATTATAAATTGTGTAATTAATGTATGTAACAAGCTGAATAATTTGAAAAATAAGTTTTGATATCTGCTTCCTTTGTTTGTTTCCTCATTACCTCCATGGTTCATTATAAAAAAATGTAATTATTATAATATGACTTAAAACAATCAGTATCATGTAATTATCATATTTTACTCATTGCCCATATTCAGAAAATTAAATAAACTGGAAATAACTATCAAAATAAAAAAAAACACATTTGAATTAAGACCAATTTTATTTGAGAATGTCTTTATTAAACGTAAAAAACTGCCGTCATAGAAAAATATTAAGTTAGTTAAGATATTTTTATAATATTTTTTGAATTTGTATGAAAATGTTCAAAAAAATGATTCAAAACTAAACCCTAACCTAGGCAACTGTTTCTTCCTTGCCACAGTATGTTAAAGGATCGAAAAGGAACACATTATTGATGGGTGCCTCTTTCTGGGAAACACCTTTGATTACTTCCTGGGCTATGACTCCACCCACTACAGCACAAACAGGAACTACTTCGCCAAAAACAATATTGAACAAGTCATCATTTAATTTCTTCTCATCTACATTGTACAAGGTCAGGATCTCTTTTTTGATTTCCTTTAGTAGGTTTACATCTTTTTCTTTATGAGAAACATCAGGATTTCTGCCTTCTCTGTCTCTGAATTCTAGTAAAGCTGAAAAACACAAAAAAAATAAAACCCATGATTCAACCGCTTTTTTGATACTTACTGAGCATCAGGAAGAAATACTCGTTTCTCCTCTTAACTTTCTTAATGGGCTCAACACTCTGCTTGGTATTTGGAAGTATGATGACCTTATTCAATTCTGGATAAACAATTTCTGACCTAACCTTAACAGTCTCCTTGTCTGGTTTTTCTTCAATACCATCATGAGTCCTTTTCTTAGCAACCAATTTCAATTGGTCCCTTAAATTATACTAATGTTATTCAATAACAATTAAAATTAATACACATACTCAAAATATTCATGATCAAGGAAATCAGAAACTGAGTATCCAAAAGTTCCAAAAACATCTCCACATATGAGCTTAACTTTACTGACCCTACATATTTTGTCTATCCTTAACAACAAATCAGATTTGATACCCGTGGCTATTATTATTGTAAAGCTTTCAAAGAATTTTGTATCTTTCTTTACTGGATTTGATGTATCTGCAGATATTTTCACCAGAGGGTTTAGGGCTTGTGCTTTAATTAATACTTCTTCGGCTATCTGAAATTATAATAACAATTAGCAAAAAATATTAAAACAGAAATGTATTACTACCTTTTTTCCTATGCTATCCCTGTTTAACAAGAAATTTTTGTGTTGCTCTTCCTCCGTTACTACTCCATCATCTAAAATCACTAAAGAATTGATGCCGGAGAGTAAAATGTTCTTGGCTATTTCTGAACCTAATCCCCGCACTCCGATCAACAAGATATTGGCCGCCCTTAAACTACAGTGGATCAAAAAAAAAATTAAAACTCAACGTTAAGAAAAAGTAAAACACAAACGTACCGTTCTTGAGACTCTATACCCCACAGACGAATCTGTCGATCGTAAAGCTCGGCCTCTACAGCTGATAATTGTTTTTCAGACATATTCTCCGTAATTTAATAACACCGGTTCTTATTATTGTACTTAATCTAAAAGCGTCTAAGGTTATGTTAAAATTGACACTGTTGACGTTTTCTTTCATAAAAAACTAATCATACAATATTAAAATATTATTAAATAAACGACAGGATTCTTATTATTAAATTTGAATACGTCTTATTTGAATTTTGTTAAGATAGAATTGACTTGGAATTGTTTTCTATAAATAAAAGCTACCTGTTGTATTGCTGGTTGCCAAAATATTCAAAACCTCTACTATCTATTGATTTTTGATAAAAAAAATTAATTGATCCTTCTATATTGTTTAACTTCAAATATATTGATGCGTTTAAGAGTTAAGATAACGAGGCGTTAGCGTGCTGTTTGCTTAAATAACTAGCCCTTCGAACGCAAGGATAACAACCATTCCCTCCCCACGTCACCGCCCCGCTTGTCCTGTTCCTGATCCAGATAGGATTCGTTCGTGCGGTCCGGCCGCCTGCGACCAGTGCCAGCTGAATGTCACGCAACCAGTGCCATTAGCCAGAAATGGACAACATTTACCGATTCAAAAAGGTAAGCCAGTACTTTGTATTCCGCGTCGCTACTCTACTAGATTAAAATGGGTTAATTGTTGTTTAACTGCGGGTTTTCGGAGGCTTGATGGGTTTCAATCAGCCGATGGTTTGACGTTCTTTCGAACGCAAAAAAACAATCCAGTATTTAATGCGGTTTCTTGCGACTAGAAGGCTCAGAAGACATTGGGATATTGTATAGAGAAAAGTGGTTGATATCGTGGTAGTGTCGGTGTCATACGTCAATGTTTGATTAAATGTGATATTCAATAATATTTTGATTTGTTTATTTGGGTATAACGACCCTGGTTTGATAATCAGTTAACGGTAGGTGGTTATAATTGCTTGTATTATTCTTATTTTGATTTGCAAGTTTGCATTTGATGTTATATTTAAGTAAGAATGGCGATTAATACCACTGTGCTAGATGGCGTTGTTTGTTAAGTGCATTTTCTGTAGATATGTATAAAAATGTTTCTAACTTTTTAAATTTTGAACAGCATTTATTAAATGTATCTGAAAATATTGTTAAAATATTTTTTTATGTTAATTCAATTGTTTAATAGATACGGTTAGTTGTGAATATATGGAATACCTATATTAATAAATCTTTTTATAATTGTGTATACTAACTTTCAAAAAATAAATATTTAATTTGTGACTCATTTGAAAGGGAGAATGAAGCTGATTTTCATATTTTATACAGAAAACTCGTCTGTGTTACATAGTTTCGTAAATTTAATATACTGGGTGTGTGGAAAAGTAATCCATATTTTTTACAACGATTTGAAATTCATTAAAACAAACAAAGTGTTAAAACAACATTTGCCAGGTTATAACCTGTATTTGTTATAATTAATATTTTGAAGAATATCGTAGACGTTTGACAACCGGACGACTTTGACTGGTTGATTCGGTTACATGTTCGACAGCATTGTGTCTCTTTTTAACCAGAATAAAACGAGAAGGAAAATATTGCCTGAAAAAATTTCGGCAGGCAATATATTAAACACCTTGATGACTTGATTTTTTATTATTTCTGAATTTCATTATGTGAAGCATTTAAAAACCGTATCCTATTTATTCACGCTTAATTTTTTATTTAACAGAGCATGGTGTACCCGGAAAAACTAAATTTGGATCAGGGCGGCGGAAAGCCCAGCGCTCGACAGGCATGGTCAGACGAGCCCCTGGACAAGCCCAAGCCCACGACCATCCCCGACAGATCCAGGCTGATCGATGGAGATCGAGGGGGAGACAACGTCCCGGATGAGAGACGTCTGGATTCAGCCTCATCCGAAAAGTCTGTCCCAGTGGTTTTCGAATAATCCGATATTCTAGCGGACTCTTGCGTGTGTTTCAGTTCGGAACACCATCAGTTCATCCAAGATCGTATAAGGCACCTGGTGGATGCGTTTTCCACGAGGGCCCAGGCGGCCAGGCAGAGACTGGAGGGTCCGGAGACGCCGTCTTCGTTGAGGTAAGACACAATAGGTATTAACGTTCGAATCGTTCAAACGTTTCAGCATTTATTGAGGTTTTGGGAGATTTGGAACCAATAAGCAGTAATACAATTGGGAACTAATAGAGTCGCGTATCTCTAGTAATATTTATCCAATGAAGCCATACTATAGCGGGTTTGAAAGATAACAATTTTCGAGACATCTCAATCTGGAATACTCCGAAGGATATAATGAAGCCTCATTAAACATTACATGAAGTTTATGATGATGGCTGCTTAAGTAATTGCGAGTATAATAATTTGGTTGTTTGTTCTTCACTGTTCCTTCCAAATTGACCAATCAATTTAAAAAGTTGATGAAATTCCATCATGAGGCAGTGTTGTTGATTTATATAAGCCGTTCAAGAGAACAGTGAACTCACGTCATCTAAATTGGCAAATTGGTCATAATGTCACAGTGTTGCCGCATCAACTATGAATTTTAGTTGATTTTGGCTTTGGCATATAACACAATTCTAATCTAAATAAAACAATGAAACAAAAACGTTATCAAATACGATTTCCTATGTTTATGGTATATTAATTATATACGCACCTTTAGTTGTGTCCACCCTCATCATCCTGTCTTGGTAATTGTCAGCATTGAATCAGAATCCCATATTCAAAAAGTTTTATTTAATCATTGTCACTTTTGAATCGCTATTCGGGTGAATAACTAAATTGTTTATTTCCAATATATCTAACACTTGCTCAGGTTTCCACCATTTGTTCTTGTTCAGTTCTTGCTTGTATATCCTTCTCGACCAGAATATGTATTGTAATAATTCTTTGCTACACCTTATGTCAATTCGATTTATGTTTTCAGCCAAAAGAACAATATATCTGCAATGAATGATTAATAATTGATTAACAATAATATGACTAACAAAATCAAATAAAGTTATTCCAATGTTTACTTTTTTCCATCAACTTTTGTTCCATTCTGTAATATCCATGTCTCATCAAGCATTCCTTGATTTTATTACACGCATTTAAAAATTGTTTTCTTTTAAAAGTATACCATTTAAACCCTATATTATCCAACAGTGTATAAAGTTCTAATAATTTTAAGATTTCTATGAATACTTTCCAGACTAACAATTTCCTCTGAAATAATTGTATTACATTATGTATATAGTGCAAAAACTACTCACTGTTTTTACACATACTAAAACATTTTCAATAAAAATCGCAACAACTTGGTATTTAATAAAAGTAAAAATGTTTACCTCTGTAACGTATCTTACTGGTAAAAGTGGAAGATTAGACAACCGGACGACCTTTGTATCTCGTTTTAACTAGAATAAAATGAGAAGTTTCCTTTTGTGTCTACATTATCTGATTCTAAAACGAATATGAAATATCAGATAAACAAATTGCGGCAGGCAACACATTAAACATCTTGATGACGTCAGTTTACTGTTATTTTAAATAGACTATTCGTTCATCACCACTATAGTTTGTTCAAAGTTATTTCGTACATACGTACGTCTGAAACCGGACTACTTTGACAGGCTCGTTCGTTTACATGTTCGAACTAATCAGACAGCATTGTGTCTCTTTTTAACTAGAATTGTAGTTTCAGTTGTGTTGGAACCATGGCTTAACTAGAAAGATGTCAATATATCATCGATTGAAATGTTTTTCCTCAATCTTTCCTCTTATATAATGGTTTCTTGTGTTGATGATGGTGGTTTAGTTGTTTTTTTGGAATGATAGTTCTTCAGGTGAAATTGAGGGCACTCACAGCGCCGTCAGTTCTCAACCTCGACCCAGCGTGTCATTCTCGGACAAACACCTGGAAGAGGAGCCGGAGGTCGACATGGAACCACGTGGTGTTGTCGAACAGTGCATCAACCAGCTGGATATTATCGATCCGAACGGGAAAATCTACTTGTGCTGGATGGCTCTGGTGACTCTGGCAGTCCTCTACAACGCATGGGTAAGAACCATCACCTTTCGACGTTCCTATTTCTAACCAAGCCGGTGTTTAGGTCATCCTCTTACGAGCTACGTTTCCGTTTCAAACACGAGACAATCGCGTGTATTGGATGACCTTCGATTATATTTGCGATCTTATTTACGTAATGGACATCATGCTGGTCCAGCCTAGAGTCAAATATTTGAACGAAGGCTTCTGGGTCACCGACAAGAAGGCGCTGCGTCAGAACTATATCAAGAACAAACATTTTAAGGTAATCACTGTTGCAATAGAGATATTATTGAAAGAAAAACTCGAATTTATATATAGGCCGTTCAATAAAATAGTAAACTTACGTCATCGATATTTACGACGTCAAAACTTTGAGTGATATAATGCAAGCCATTACTTAATTACAGTCTTTGTTGAAATCTTTTCCACCGGTATAAAATATATTGTCCATAAGAATAACTGATAGTTGTTGTTTGTTGTCTCCACTCTATTTAGATTTTGTGTTTTATTTTAATATATTAATGTCTCATCGACATATACACAATTTGAAATCAGCTTTCCATGATTTTATTGTAAACTTTTAAAAAAATTATTCTCTTAAAAGCTTATAACTAGATGTTCCATCAAACATCTGAGTGATTTATCTTTAAAATTTTTAAGTCCTATAGTAGCCAACAGTGTATGAAGGGATGTTCTACATCCCTCAAAAAGCTGCATATATGTAAGCTTTCTGTGGATACTTTCTCTGCTAACAGTTTTCTCTCAAATTATTGTATTTAATTATGTTTATATTGAAAAAAACTACTCACTTTTTTATACATTCAATATATTTGATCTCTGATAGTGCTAACATCAAGCTGATCTTGATTTGTCACCCGCTTGGTATAAGGACGGTTTCTTTCTGGTATTGTAGCGACTGCTACGACCCTTCAGGCCACCATGCATTCAGTTACAGCAAGTTCAAAGTTTGGAAACGAAGGTGGATTGGTACCATGTAGTTCCCGGCTATAAAAGATCACCTCGACAACGTCTTGCTCTTTTTTCTTTTCTCTACCCCCTTGTAACAGTACCACTTCTACAGCGCTACCGAACTTCCTTTATCTTAACCTAATATCCTGTCAATTCTCCCGTCGACAACATGTTTGAATTTAAATCGAAATAAACAAGTATTTCTCCAACCAGTGTTTTGAGTTCTCGTACGAATTCCTTCCACAAAATAGTAGTGAGTGTTTGGACAAACAATCACATCGACAGCCACAACACATTGAGTGCAGCTGCAGCATGCTAAACAAATTTTCAATAAAAACTGCAGCGACTTTTGCAGACGAAGAATTTTGCAGACGTTTGACAACCTGACGACATTCGTAGTCTGATTCAGTTACATGTTCGAACGTAAGAGATAGAATAGTATCTCCTTTTAGCCGGAATAAAACGAGAAGGAAAATATTGTCTGGTACTAAAACGGGTTTACCAACTGCAATAGGCAACACATTATACATCTTGATGACGTGAGTTCTCTGTTATTTTGAAGAGACTATTTATAATTTTTATTATAGGTTTAATATACTTTTAAAGGAAAAATGAATTAAACAAACGATTTTTTACTCGATATTACTACACCTTTCAGTTAGATTTATTCTCCCTGCTACCTCTGGACCTCTTCTACTTCTTAACCGGTCCGGACATGGTGATCTTGCGGTTACCTCGCATATGCAAGGCTCACACCTTCTGGGAGTTCTTCAGCCTGGCCGATCGTCAAATCTCCAACCCCTACATCATCCGTTTCGCGCAAACGTTATTGTACATGATGTATCTGATCAACTTGAGCGCCTGCGCCTACTACGCCTTCTCCGTTTACGAAGGTAACGACGAAGGAGGCTGTCTTCGCGATACGGGATCATCTGATTTGTTGCAGGAATCGGCAGCAACAACTTTGTCTACAACGGAGAGGGGAACGCTTATTTGCGGTGCTTTTATTTCGCGACGAAAACAGCGACCTCTATCGGAAAGAACCCGAAACCCACCCAGGAGATCGAGTACATTTTTATGACCATATCATGGCTTATGGGTGAGTGACTTTTATAAGAAGCCCTTTTCTCCCTTTATTATTCTCTTTTGTCTTCTCTATTTCCTTTCTACTCTTACTTCCATTCTCTATTCGATATTTCTTCAGCTGTTCTAATTTCCATCCCGCTTCATCAATGATCAATTTCCTATTGATGAGAGTGTTTACTTGTTATTTATTTTACTTTCCACTACAATAATTTTCTTTTTCCCTTTTCAATTTTTTTTGTAGCCTTTGTACTTGCTTTTCTTACTTTATTTTATTTCTTTTGTTTTTTTTACTTTGTTCAATATAAGGCACGTTATATTATAAATATAATCATAGCTAATGGACTCAAATGAAGGTTTCAGAGTATAATTTATGTTCTGAACACTCAATAGACACATATCAAGTAGTTCGTTCAATAAGTTAGTGAAATACTATTTAATCGTCAGCAGCACAGGTTCTTTTTCAAATTCATCAAAGAAATATAAGGAATTTTGCATTTTAACTTTTTGGATACATTGAATTCGAAATAGAAAGAATAAATTGGCCATCAGGACAGCTCATCAATATCTAGTTTATTTGCTGGATCTAGCTCCCTCTCACTTTTAGCTCTTTTGAAGTATCAAACATATTTTTTCATGGCTATTCCTCAAAGACAAGCGAAACAATGACAGACCAAAATCAATGCAATTCTTATAAATGTAAATTCGTTTTGATGTTGATAAAAGAGATCTGGCCGGTTTGGAACGTGTTTACTTGCAGGAGTGTTCGTTTTTGCCCTCTTGATCGGACAAATCCGAGACATCATATCCACGGCTACGAAAGCGAAGACAGAGTACAGGAAACTGGTCGACGAAACGTTGGAATACATGAGGAGGCTGAACCTGCCTCAGGAGATGCAGCGAAGAGTTCAGCTTTGGTTCAATTACACTTGGGAGACCCAGCACACCTTGGGTAAGTTTACACATCAACTGGTATTCCCTTAGTATCTCTGTTTATTGGCTGACTTAGATGAGAACACCATCATGGATTGTCTGCCTCATAAAATGAAGACCGATATATCCATCAACGTCCACATAAACACCCTGAACAAAGTTAAACTCTTCGCCGATTGTGACGAAGCCCTCTTGAGGGAACTGGTACTCGAACTCAAGAGCGTGATATACCTCCCGGAGGACGTCATCTGCAAGAAAGGAGACGTAGGTACGGAGATGTACATCGTGCAGTCCGGGAAGGTGCAGGTGCTCGGCGGCAAGGACGGGAAGCAGGTCCTAGCCACGCTCTCGGAAGGAAGCGTGTTCGGGGAAATCAGTCTGCTAGGCATACCGGGCATGAATCGACGTACTGCCGACGTCAGGTCGTTCGGGTACTCAAACCTGTTCGTCTTGGATAAAGCCTCGCTCAATGCGGCTCTGTCCCACTACCCCGAAGCTCAAGAATTGCTCAACAAGAAGGCGAAGATGCTAATGAAGAAGAACGAGGCCCTGGAGGAGAAGAACAAGGCGGTGATCGTCATCAAGAATCCTAGTTCGCCAGAGAAGCATGCCAAACTTTTGGAGACAGTACTACAAGTAAGAATACCAATAATTGTTTGTTCGCCATTATCTCTTAAGTTACATAATTCCTGAGCCACTCTCTTTTTGACTTCATTTATTGATTTAACTCCATCAGAATATATATAATGTAATAATCCTGACACTGGATAATTCCAGGTTCTACCACCAAATTCCGGAACCAACCGCCTGCTACGCTACGGTAGTCGCCAGGCTCGCAGATCCAAGCCGGAAAACGACAAGTTTCGGTACAGGAATAGCCTTCCCGCCATCCGAAACCACGAGAGCTTGGACCAGTTCGGTCATGAGGACCTGCAACGTAGCTCCAGCGGCAACAACAGCGACCCCTCGGACGACTGCGACAAGGAGGCGAAGAAGATCATCCACCGATCGCTAAGTTAGTCCGCCAGCTTTCTCTAACTCTGTTGTCGTGCCGTCTCGTGTCGTCCCTCAGTACATCTGAAGGTCACCAGAGAAAATCCCATCTGCTTTGTTGTTTATTGTAGAGGGCGCGGACGTCAACGGGAGATCTAGGGAGATGCACGCCAGTGTGATGAAGTACGGGATAGTGTTCGAAGACGAGATCTGACAGACTCCGCCACCCAACTTCCTTAAAAAATTCAATTATTTTTCTATCAAGTTTTTTATGTTTTGGTAGAAAATATCGTTGTTATACAATAATTATTGTTTAAGATTTTACAATACAATACAATAAAATAATAAACGATAAGGTGTTTTTATTCCTTCTATGATAAGAAACAATAGTGCCAGTCAAACAGATTGAGTTAAACCAGACGTATTTAGTGATAGTTCTTGAGTTGGTCACTATTTTAAGATTCTTCAAAATATTATTTTTAATCTGTTTCAAATATAATACTTCAAATGTAGTAAGGCTGAGTTTGGTATAGCGGGAAAAATGGTTGATGAAGTAAGGTTTTAAACTTAATATTTGTAAGTTTTTAAAAAATCATTGCAAAATAATTTTTATACTAAGCGTATTTAAGAATTTATTAAGTGGGTCTCATACCTCTATAAATTAAGCTTGACACTTAAATTCTGTTAAAATGTAGTACAGCTAAGTTGAATACTTAAAGAATTAGTATTTTTACGAGATTCTCAATAGTAATACTTCCTGATGCTGAAATGGTTGATGAGATGAAATTTTAAACTTAATCTGCTTTCAATTGTAATCATATTTCTATAAATTATGTTTGACTCTAGAATTCAATCCAAATGTAGTATAGCATGAGTTTAGTATAACCGAAAAAGTGGTTGATGAAATAAAATTTTAAATTCAATATATGTAACAATGTTGAAAACTTTTAGAAAATATTTACAAAACAATTTTTATTCTATCCGTTTTTAAGAATTTATTAAGTGGTTATCATACATCTATAAATTATGCTTAACACTTAAATTCTGTTCAAATGTAGTACAGCTAAGTTGAATACTTAAAGAATTAGTATTTTTACGAGATTCTCAATAGTAATACTTCCTGATGCTGAAATGGTTGATGAGATGAAATTTTAAACTTAATCTGCTTTCAATTGTAATCATATTTCTATAAATTATGTTTGACTCTAGAATTCAATCCAAATGTAGTATAGTAGAGTTTAGTATAACGGAAAAAGTGGTTGATGAAATAAAATTTTAAATTCAATATATGTAACAATGTTGAAAACTTTTAGAAAATATTTACAAAACAATTTTTATTCTATCCGTTTTTAAGAATTTATTAAGTGGTTATCATACATCTATAAATTATGCTTAACACTTAAATTCTGTTCAAATGTAGTACAGCTAAGTTGAATACTTAAAGAATTAGTATTTTTACGAGATTCTCAATAGTAATACTTCCTGATGCTGAAATGGTTGATGAGATGAAATTTTAAACTTAATCTGCTTTCAATTGTAATCATATTTCTATAAATTATGTTTGACTCTAGAATTCAATCCAAATGTAGTATAGCATGAGTTTAGTATAACCGAAAAAGTGGTTGATGAAATAAAATTTTAAATTCAATATATGTAACAATGTTGAAAACTTTTAGAAAATATTTACAAAACAATTTTTATTCTATCCGTTTTTAAGAATTTATTAAGTGGTTATCATACATCTATAAATTATGCTTAACACTTAAATTCTGTTCAAATGTAGTACAGCTAAGTTGAATACTTAAAGAATTAGTATTTTTACGAGATTCTCAATAGTAATACTTCCTGATGCTGAAATGGTTGATGAGATGAAATTTTAAACTTAATCTGCTTTCAATTGTAATCATATTTCTATAAATTATGTTTGACTCTAGAATTCAATCCAAATGTAGTATAGTAGAGTTTAGTATAACGGAAAAAGTGGTTGATGAAATAAAATTTTAAATTCAATATATGTAACAATGTTGAAAACTTTTAGAAAATATTTACAAAACAATTTTTATTCTATCCGTTTTTAAGAATTTATTAAGTGGTTATCATACATCTATAAATTATGCTTAACACTTAAATTCTGTTAAAATGTAGTACAGCTAAGTTGAATACTTAAAGAATTAGTATTTTTACGAGATTCTCAATAGTAATACTTCCTGATGCTGAAATGGTTGATGAGATGAAATTTTAAACTTAATCTGCTTTCAATTGTAATCATATTTCTATAAATTATGTTTGACTCTAGAATTCAATCCAAATGTAGTATAGCATGAGTTTAGTATAACCGAAAAAGTGGTTGATGAAATAAAATTTTAAATTCAATATATGTAACAATGTTGAAAACTTTTAGAAAATATTTACAAAACAATTTTTATTCTATCCGTTTTTAAGAATTTATTAAGTGGTTATCATACATCTATAAATTATGCTTAACACTTAAATTCTGTTCAAATGTAGTACAGCTAAGTTGAATACTTAAAGAATTAGTATTTTTACGAGATTCTCAATAGTAGTACTTCCTGATGCTGAAATGGTTGATGAGATGAAATTTTAAACTTAATCTGCTTTCAATTGTAATCATATTTCTATAAATTATGTTTGACTCTAGAATTCAATCCAAATGTAGTATAGTAGAGTTTAGTATAACGGAAAAAGTGGTTGATGAAATAAAATTTTAAATTCAATATATGTAACAATGTTGAAAACTTTTAGAAAATATTTGCAAAACAATTCTATCCGTTTTTAAGAATTTATTAAGTGGTTATCATACATCTATAAATTATGCTTGACATTTAAATTCTGTTCAAATGTAGTACAACTAAGTTGAATACTTAAAGAATTAGTATTTTTACGAGATTCTCAATAGTAGTACTTCCTGATGCTGAAATGGTTGATGAGATGAAATTTTAAACTTAATCTGCTTTCAATTGTAATCATATTTCTATAAATTATGTTTGACTCTAGAATTCAATCCAAATGTAGTATAGCATGAGTTTAGTATAACCGAAAAAGTGGTTGATGAAATAAAATTTTAAATTCAATATATGTAACAATGTTGAAAACTTTTAGAAAATATTTACAAAACAATTTTTATTCTATCCGTTTTTAAGAATTTATTAAGTGGTTATCATACATCCATAAATTATGCTTAACACTTAAATTCTGTTCAAATGTAGTACAGCTAAGTTGAATACTTAAAGAATTAGTAGTTTTACGAGATTCTCAATAGTAATACTTCCTGATGCTGAAATGGTTGATGAGATGAAATTTTAAACTTAATCTGCTTTCAATTGTAATCATATTTCTATAAATTATGTTTGACTCTAGAATTCAATCCAAATGTAGTATAGTAGAGTTTAGTATAACGGAAAAAGTGGTTGATGAAATAAAATTTTAAATTCAATATATGTAACAATGTTGAAAACTTTTAGAAAATATTTGCAAAACAATTCTATCCGTTTTTAAGAATTTATTAAGTGGTTATCATACATCCATAAATTATGCTTAACACTTAAATTCTGTTCAAATGTAGTACAGCTAAGTTGAATACTTAAAGAATTAGTAGTTTTACGAGATTCTCAATAGTAATACTTCCTGATGCTGAAATGGTTGATGAGATGAAATTTTAAACTTAATCTGCTTTCAATTGTAATCATATTTCTATAAATTATGTTTGACTCTAGAATTCAATCCAAATGTAGTATAGTAGAGTTTAGTATAACGGAAAAAGTGGTTGATGAAATAAAATTTTAAATTCAATATATGTAACAATGTTGAAAACTTTTAGAAAATATTTACAAAACAATTTTTATTCTATCCGTTTTTAAGAATTTATTAAGTGGTTATCATACATCTATAAATTATGCTTAACACTTAAATTCTGTTCAAATGTAGTACAGCTAAGTTGAATACTTAAAGAATTAGTATTTTTACGAGATTCTCAATAGTAATACTTCCTGATGCTGAAATGGTTGATGAGATGAAATTTTAAACTTAATCTGCTTTCAATTGTAATCATATTTCTATAAATTATGTTTGACTCTAGAATTCAATCCAAATGTAGTATAGTAGAGTTTAGTATAACGGAAAAAGTGGTTGATGAAATAAAATTTTAAATTCAATATATGTAACAATGTTGAAAACTTTTAGAAAATATTTACAAAACAATTTTTATTCTATCCGTTTTTAAGAATTTATTAAGTGGTTATCATACATCTATAAATTATGCTTAACACTTAAATTCTGTTCAAATGTAGTACAGCTAAGTTGAATACTTAAAGAATTAGTATTTTTACGAGATTCTCAATAGTAATACTTCCTGATGCTGAAATGGTTGATGAGATGAAATTTTAAACTTAATCTGCTTTCAATTGTAATCATATTTCTATAAATTATGTTTGACTCTAGAATTCAATCCAAATGTAGTATAGTAGAGTTTAGTATAACGGAAAAAGTGGTTGATGAAATAAAATTTTAAATTCAATATATGTAACAATGTTGAAAACTTTTAGAAAATATTTACAAAACAATTTTTATTCTATCCGTTTTTAAGAATTTATTAAGTGGTTATCATACATCTATAAATTATGCTTAACACTTAAATTCTGTTCAAATGTAGTACAGCTAAGTTGAATACTTAAAGAATTAGTAGTTTTACGAGATTCTCAATAGTAATACTTCCTGATGCTGAAATGGTTGATGAGATGAAATTTTAAACTTAATCTGCTTTCAATTGTAATCATATTTCTATAAATTATGTTTGACTCTAGAATTCAATCCAAATGTAGTATAGTAGAGTTTAGTATAACGGAAAAAGTGGTTGATGAAATAAAATTTTAAATTCAATATATGTAACAATGTTGAAAACTTTTAGAAAATATTTACAAAACAATTTTTATTCTATCCGTTTTTAAGAATTTATTAAGTGGTTATCATACATCTATAAATTATGCTTAACACTTAAATTCTGTTCAAATGTAGTACAGCTAAGTTGAATACTTAAAGAATTAGTAGTTTTACGAGATTCTCAATAGTAATACTTCCTGATGCTGAAATGGTTGATGAGATGAAATTTTAAACTTAATCTGCTTTCAATTGTAATCATATTTCTATAAATTATGTTTGACTCTAGAATTCAATCCAAATGTAGTATAGTAGAGTTTAGTATAACGGAAAAAGTGGTTGATGAAATAAAATTTTAAATTCAATATATGTAACAATGTTGAAAACTTTTAGAAAATATTTGCAAAACAATTCTATCCGTTTTTAAGAATTTATTAAGTGGTTATCATACATCCATAAATTATGCTTAACACTTAAATTCTGTTCAAATGTAGTACAGCTAAGTTGAATACTTAAAGAATTAGTAGTTTTACGAGATTCTCAATAGTAATACTTCCTGATGCTGAAATGGTTGATGAGATGAAATTTTAAACTTAATCTGCTTTCAATTGTAATCATATTTCTATAAATTATGTTTGACTCTAGAATTCAATCCAAATGTAGTATAGTAGAGTTTAGTATAACGGAAAAAGTGGTTGATGAAATAAAATTTTAAATTCAATATATGTAACAATGTTGAAAACTTTTAGAAAATATTTACAAAACAATTTTTATTCTATCCGTTTTTAAGAATTTATTAAGTGGTTATCATACATCTATAAATTATGCTTAACACTTAAATTCTGTTCAAATGTAGTACAGCTAAGTTGAATACTTAAAGAATTAGTAGTTTTACGAGATTCTCAATAGTAATACTTCCTGATGCTGAAATGGTTGATGAGATGAAATTTTAAACTTAATCTGCTTTCAATTGTAATCATATTTCTATAAATTATGTTTGACTCTAGAATTCAATCCAAATGTAGTATAGTAGAGTTTAGTATAACGGAAAAAGTGGTTGATGAAATAAAATTTTAAATTCAATATATGTAACAATGTTGAAAACTTTTAGAAAATATTTACAAAACAATTTTTATTCTATCCGTTTTTAAGAATTTATTAAGTGGTTATCATACATCCATAAATTATGCTTAACACTTAAATTCTGTTCAAATGTAGTACAGCTAAGTTGAATACTTAAAGAATTAGTAGTTTTACGAGATTCTCAATAGTAATACTTCCTGATGCTGAAATGGTTGATGAGATGAAATTTTAAACTTAATCTGCTTTCAATTGTAATCATATTTCTATAAATTATGTTTGACTCTAGAATTCAATCCAAATGTAGTATAGCATGAGTTTAGTATAACCGAAAAAGTGGTTGATGAAATAAAATTTTAAATTCAATATATGTAACAATGTTGAAAACTTTTAGAAAATATTTGCAAAACAATTCTATCCGTTTTTAAGAATTTATTAAGTGGTTATCATACATCTATAAATTATGCTTAACACTTAAATTCTGTTCAAATGTAGTACAGCTAAGTTGAATACTTAAAGAATTAGTATTTTTACGAGATTCTCAATAGTAATACTTCCTGATGCTGAAATGGTTGATGAGATGAAATTTTAAACTTAATCTGCTTTCAATTGTAATCATATTTCTATAAATTATGTTTGACTCTAGAATTCAATCCAAATGTAGTATAGTAGAGTTTAGTATAACGGAAAAAGTGGTTGATGAAATAAAATTTTAAATTCAATATATGTAACAATGTTGAAAACTTTTAGAAAATATTTACAAAACAATTTTTATTCTATCCGTTTTTAAGAATTTATTAAGTGGTTATCATACATCTATAAATTATGCTTAACACTTAAATTCTGTTCAAATGTAGTACAGCTAAGTTGAATACTTAAAGAATTAGTATTTTTACGAGATTCTCAATAGTAATACTTCCTGATGCTGAAATGGTTGATGAGATGAAATTTTAAACTTAATCTGCTTTCAATTGTAATCATATTTCTATAAATTATGTTTGACTCTAGAATTCAATCCAAATGTAGTATAGCATGAGTTTAGTATAACCGAAAAAGTGGTTGATGAAATAAAATTTTAAATTCAATATATGTAACAATGTTGAAAACTTTTAGAAAATATTTGCAAAACAATTCTATCCGTTTTTAAGAATTTATTAAGTGGTTATCATACATCCATAAATTATGCTTAACACTTAAATTCTGTTCAAATGTAGTACAGCTAAGTTGAATACTTAAAGAATTAGTAGTTTTACGAGATTCTCAATAGTAATACTTCCTGATGCTGAAATGGTTGATGAGATGAAATTTTAAACTTAATCTGCTTTCAATTGTAATCATATTTCTATAAATTATGTTTGACTCTAGAATTCAATCCAAATGTAGTATAGTAGAGTTTAGTATAACGGAAAAAGTGGTTGATGAAATAAAATTTTAAATTCAATATATGTAACAATGTTGAAAACTTTTAGAAAATATTTACAAAACAATTTTTATTCTATCCGTTTTTAAGAATTTATTAAGTGGTTATCATACATCTATAAATTATGCTTAACACTTAAATTCTGTTCAAATGTAGTACAGCTAAGTTGAATACTTAAAGAATTAGTATTTTTACGAGATTCTCAATAGTAATACTTCCTGATGCTGAAATGGTTGATGAGATGAAATTTTAAACTTAATCTGCTTTCAATTGTAATCATATTTCTATAAATTATGTTTGACTCTAGAATTCAATCCAAATGTAGTATAGTAGAGTTTAGTATAACGGAAAAAGTGGTTGATGAAATAAAATTTTAAATTCAATATATGTAACAATGTTGAAAACTTTTAGAAAATATTTACAAAACAATTTTTATTCTATCCGTTTTTAAGAATTTATTAAGTGGTTATCATACATCTATAAATTATGCTTAACACTTAAATTCTGTTCAAATGTAGTACAGCTAAGTTGAATACTTAAAGAATTAGTAGTTTTACGAGATTCTCAATAGTAATACTTCCTGATGCTGAAATGGTTGATGAGATGAAATTTTAAACTTAATCTGCTTTCAATTGTAATCATATTTCTATAAATTATGTTTGACTCTAGAATTCAATCCAAATGTAGTATAGCATGAGTTTAGTATAACCGAAAAAGTGGTTGATGAAATAAAATTTTAAATTCAATATATGTAACAATGTTGAAAACTTTTAGAAAATATTTGCAAAACAATTCTATCCGTTTTTAAGAATTTATTAAGTGGTTATCATACATCCATAAATTATGCTTAACACTTAAATTCTGTTCAAATGTAGTACAGCTAAGTTGAATACTTAAAGAATTAGTAGTTTTACGAGATTCTCAATAGTAATACTTCCTGATGCTGAAATGGTTGATGAGATGAAATTTTAAACTTAATCTGCTTTCAATTGTAATCATATTTCTATAAATTATGTTTGACTCTAGAATTCAATCCAAATGTAGTATAGTAGAGTTTAGTATAACGGAAAAAGTGGTTGATGAAATAAAATTTTAAATTCAATATATGTAACAATGTTGAAAACTTTTAGAAAATATTTACAAAACAATTTTTATTCTATCCGTTTTTAAGAATTTATTAAGTGGTTATCATACATCTATAAATTATGCTTAACACTTAAATTCTGTTCAAATGTAGTACAGCTAAGTTGAATACTTAAAGAATTAGTAGTTTTACGAGATTCTCAATAGTAATACTTCCTGATGCTGAAATGGTTGATGAGATGAAATTTTAAACTTAATCTGCTTTCAATTGTAATCATATTTCTATAAATTATGTTTGACTCTAGAATTCAATCCAAATGTAGTATAGCATGAGTTTAGTATAACCGAAAAAGTGGTTGATGAAATAAAATTTTAAATTCAATATATGTAACAATGTTGAAAACTTTTAGAAAATATTTGCAAAACAATTCTATCCGTTTTTAAGAATTTATTAAGTGGTTATCATACATCCATAAATTATGCTTAACACTTAAATTCTGTTCAAATGTAGTACAGCTAAGTTGAATACTTAAAGAATTAGTAGTTTTACGAGATTCTCAATAGTAATACTTCCTGATGCTGAAATGGTTGATGAGATGAAATTTTAAACTTAATCTGCTTTCAATTGTAATCATATTTCTATAAATTATGTTTGACTCTAGAATTCAATCCAAATGTAGTATAGTAGAGTTTAGTATAACGGAAAAAGTGGTTGATGAAATAAAATTTTAAATTCAATATATGTAACAATGTTGAAAACTTTTAGAAAATATTTACAAAACAATTTTTATTCTATCCGTTTTTAAGAATTTATTAAGTGGTTATCATACATCTATAAATTATGCTTAACACTTAAATTCTGTTCAAATGTAGTACAGCTAAGTTGAATACTTAAAGAATTAGTATTTTTACGAGATTCTCAATAGTAATACTTCCTGATGCTGAAATGGTTGATGAGATGAAATTTTAAACTTAATCTGCTTTCAATTGTAATCATATTTCTATAAATTATGTTTGACTCTAGAATTCAATCCAAATGTAGTATAGTAGAGTTTAGTATAACGGAAAAAGTGGTTGATGAAATAAAATTTTAAATTCAATATATGTAACAATGTTGAAAACTTTTAGAAAATATTTACAAAACAATTTTTATTCTATCCGTTTTTAAGAATTTATTAAGTGGTTATCATACATCTATAAATTATGCTTAACACTTAAATTCTGTTCAAATGTAGTACAGCTAAGTTGAATACTTAAAGAATTAGTAGTTTTACGAGATTCTCAATAGTAATACTTCCTGATGCTGAAATGGTTGATGAGATGAAATTTTAAACTTAATCTGCTTTCAATTGTAATCATATTTCTATAAATTATGTTTGACTCTAGAATTCAATCCAAATGTAGTATAGCATGAGTTTAGTATAACCGAAAAAGTGGTTGATGAAATAAAATTTTAAATTCAATATATGTAACAATGTTGAAAACTTTTAGAAAATATTTGCAAAACAATTCTATCCGTTTTTAAGAATTTATTAAGTGGTTATCATACATCCATAAATTATGCTTAACACTTAAATTCTGTTCAAATGTAGTACAGCTAAGTTGAATACTTAAAGAATTAGTAGTTTTACGAGATTCTCAATAGTAATACTTCCTGATGCTGAAATGGTTGATGAGATGAAATTTTAAACTTAATCTGCTTTCAATTGTAATCATATTTCTATAAATTATGTTTGACTCTAGAATTCAATCCAAATGTAGTATAGTAGAGTTTAGTATAACGGAAAAAGTGGTTGATGAAATAAAATTTTAAATTCAATATATGTAACAATGTTGAAAACTTTTAGAAAATATTTGCAAAACAATTCTATCCGTTTTTAAGAATTTATTAAGTGGTTATCATACATCCATAAATTATGCTTGACATTTAAATTCTGTTCAAATGTAGTACAACTAAGCTTCATACTTAAACGGTTAGTATTTTACGAGATGTTCAATTGTAATATTTTATGGTGACAAAATGTTTGATGAAAAGAAAATTTGAATTTGTGATTTGCGATTTCAAAGCCCCTATTAATTACCTAAGGAAGAAATCGAATATTAAAATTGACCTGGGTCGATAATACTTAAAATTCAATTAAACCGCGACCGAGTGATCCGTGACTCCGAGAACCTATTTCCACCACTGGAGGGGACGGAGCGGGGTGGAGCGAACGAGACCCGAACCTGGCATTTCTCTAATTTATGTCTTTGTCGAGCTATTAACCGCACAAACCTTACATCACCCGAGTAATAAACAGACCTGGAAACATCAATTTCGTTCGAAGTCCCGCTTCGGTGCCCCGTCGCATGACCGGCCGGATAAGCGAATCCCCCCTCGTCCCCCCGCCGGGCAATTACGGATTGAAACATGCGATTCCCCCTTTATATCTATTAGCTTAGCGTTCGGTTTGTTTTTGCCCCGAAGCACCCCCCAGGGGGGCGGAGATCGATCTGATCACTCGACGTGGGATTCACGAGCGACGTTCGATTGTTTCGGATCGCGGTTTTTTGACGGATCGCCCGATCATCATTCCGCCTAGTACGACGACAGTCATTTGTTTGTCGGCGAAATCGCCGGACGGACGCACCCCCCGATATGTCGATCGTGTAAGTTGTTTGTTGTTTTGTTTTGCTTCGTTTTTTCGCTGTCGATCGCTAAGCCGGCGCTTCGCATGTGTTTCGACGATGTCGTGATATGTTAAGTGTGGGGGGGGGGGGTTGGGTGGAAATAGGGACGGAATGGAGTGGTTTATATGAGAGTAAAATCAAGTGATTCTGGTAGTTTACGTATATTGATTTGTATTGATTTTAAAGTTATCCGTATATATAAAAAATCATTGAGGTTCGTTAGTCCCGTTAAAACTCAAAAACGGTTGGACCAATTTGGCTAATTTTGGTTTTATAATAATCGTGAAAGCTCAAGGAAAGTTTATATAGCAAGAACATATGAAATAATTTCGAGGAAAATAGTAGAAACAACAATTTTGTTTTCCTATATAAAGTACCACTGTCATGGTTTTCAGTATTTATTTTGACACAAAGGCTTGGTATTTTTGTTGGTTGTTTTATTTTGTGACTATAACTGTTGAATACTGTTTAAAACTATCATCCACCAGTATCAAATCGCGATTGGAATATATAATTTATTAAACATTAAAGATAATTTCTCGAGCATACGATAATCTTCACCGATTCCATATTCTTGCGCATTCTCAATTTCCTGTATTCCTGTCGTTATATGTTATGCCCAATACCTACGCGTTGTTGTTTATGCGTGCAGTGGTTAGATGGAATATTCTTGTTAATATTATGTTTATATTATTTCTGAAATAGTTTATATAATTATTTATTACTTAACAGATAAAATTAGCATCAGAAAATACACCTATAAAGTATGAATTATAGATAAAATATTATAATTTAATAACACTAATTTTGTAGGTTGTTAAGTAATGAAAGTTTGTTTATGTTAAATAATATGAAAACACTAAAGAATATCATGTAGATTCGGTAAGTGCAATATGCGAAAAAGACAGCTGAGTAGGGTACTGCTACAAATAAAAATTGTGTTTAAATTTCTATATTTGCCAGTACCCTGGTAGCAATTATATTTTTCTAAATTCTGCTGTGGATGGATTTTTTTCCTATGATCCTGAATTCGTGCATTCTACTGGTCGAAATTATGTCAATAATAATATTAGTGTGACCTGATTTAATCCAAGTACCACCCACTAAAATTTCTCTTGCATTTCATAAAACAATTAGCACAAATTCGTTATATTTGTATCAACCTCAGTGTGTATTTCGAAGGAATGTTCAATTAGTCTCTCATTGCCATACATTTGTCCTTTGGATAATCTTAACTACTGACTGTTAGCTTCTTTGACCTTCTCTTATTTAATTAATCTTAATAAATTATGGCGAAGGACCTAGGATTTACTGGTAATATTTGGTGAAAGTGTTAAAATGATTGTTAATTATAATTTTCATGTAGAATTGATGAATATATTTGTACATGATAATTTAATACTAATATACAACTTTCTATAATATAGAAATATGTTAAATATTAATATATACTTAAATATAATTAATAATTAAATATAATAATATAAAAAAAATGGTGAAGGAGCTTAGCAATTATAAAAAATTAGATTTTAACAGTCCTGTCTCTCCGCTTTCAACCGTTCGATAATTAAATGAGATGGGAAGTAATTCACACCGTCTCGGAAACTTCCCCCATTATAGACATTAAGTCCGCCCGCTTGTAAACCCCATTTCAATCATCTATCCAATCGAGAAGAGATAGTTTGCGAACAATTTCGGTTGGGTTTGACGTAGTTTTGTTTCGTTCTCGTCGTTATCCATTGTCATCTTTTCCATTATGAGAACTGTGGCCGATGGGGTAGTCCACAGGAATGAATACGATCGATAACATTCGACTTTGTTCTTTGATAAGTGTATAATGAGTTCGTTTGTGCTGATGTTGTCAATGAAAAGGGACAAATAACTATTATATCTATAAATACGTAGGACAAATATCTATATTGTTCGATGAAAATCGCTTTCCACGTATGAATTAGTGTATTAGGAGGGAAATAAATCAGAAAGAACTAAATCTGGCGAATAAACTGGATATTACTATATAAAACTAACATATCATTATGATATTAAGGATAAAAAGAATATTGTTAATTATGGTAGACCGAACTGTAATTGAATAACCCAGAATTATATATTTTATAATTATTAATATACTATTGATAGTCATTACCAACTAATAGTTTGTACCAGCAGTAATTTAAAACTAAAAAGTTATATAACAAAGAAAATAATATGCAAATTAGTACCACTTTTCAGAGCTTTTATCCTTAGTGCTGCCACTTAGTTCATTGTTGTCCAAGAGTTACAATTAACATCGTAGTTTTGCAATTTTGCAGATGGGATCCGAAGGTCTCGGTGGAAGTAATTATTCTTACAGTATCTGGATGCATCCGCTATACTTCAAAGGACTGTTTCTGAACTACTTGTATTATGTTGATATTTTTTCTCGCAGAACATCTACATCACTTAATTCTATAGGTCCATTCTATAGGTACATATAATTTAAATTTTTTTCCAAATGACGAGTAATTTTTTTGTATTTTACTTGGTGATTTTTCTTTTCTTTCTTACATATTCCTTCCATCTACTTAACATTGTTACTGTTTGAGATAGTAGAAGGTTGATTGGCTGTAGGTGAATTCATTATGTACTGATTCATTCTCCATGTATTACGATTACTTATATGTTGCACTTTTTAACCAGAAATAATGAAAAATATAAATAAGAGAGTGGTAGAAGAATATAGAAAAAAATTGTATTGATTTATTTATTCTGTTTATTAGTTTTGTATCTATTTTTCTACACAGATGGCATAAATATAATTGATCCTAAATTAGAGAGAACTAACAGACTAAAGATATAACTGATTCGTTTGAATCATGACTATAATGGTGGATCATAATGCTTAGTCATCGTATACGTGTAATAAATTTAAAAGTTTCCAACAGAAATACTGAAAAATGCGATCTGTTCGTCGAGGAACTCGATTTTTATTTGCCTACCATTAATAAACGTTCTTTTCGCTAGCTGAAATTCATCACGAACATCTTTTAAGACCTCATTTTTCCGGGAATATTTCAAATTAACTGGAGGCCGTAGTCGTTTCAACTCCCCCAATAAACGTCACTTTTTTATCCGGCTTTTACTGCTTTTGTTTGTCGGATATATTTTCTTGCAAATAACATCTAACGTCGTTCGGCTACGAGGTATTCTTTAGAATGGGGGTGAGTGGCGAGTTGTTATTTTCATTCGACTGTAAAAAGGAGAAGATTTTTTCTGCTCTGAGATCATCAAACTAAACCCTGAAAAAGTGATGATAAATGAACTGGGTTCTCTTTTATGGTTTATGGAAATTATATTACCGGTTTATAGAAATGACATTTTACGACAATCTATAAAAACAATAGGAATTGTTTATGATGGTTCTTGAGACTGTGTTTTTTTCCATGCTCTGTTCTTTGTCACGCGATCTTTCTACTTTCGCTAGCTTTTTATATTGAATGTTTTACATGTTGTTTAATCAGATATGGAGTGTATTCATATAACATAAGCTTCGATAAAAAGTTGATATAAAGGTTTTATCGGAAAATGTGGCGCTTGCATAGCGCGAAGTTTGAGCAGCGATATCTATTGGCGAAAATGCAAGGTATTAATCTAAACAACCGGTAATGTGTTGACATAAATCCATTTAAAATCGTTGGGTATTCAATGTGTATAGACGCTACTCGTGAACCGCTCAAAATCACATTTCATTCATTCAATACATTTATGGTTTTATATGAAAAATCTGTTGATGAAGTCTATTTATTATTTATCGAATCATATAGTGATGATGCGTCATATCCTAGTCGTTAATATTATTAGTTTCAGCAATTTAAATATGATTACTTTGATGTCAATGACACAAAAAAGGCTGGAGAACCAAAAAAGATCCAGGACAATAAGTAGCAATACTTATTGGACTTTGATATCTTGTGAAATAACTTTCAAACAGCTCAGAAGTTACTAAATAAACTCTTTCTAACCTCTTACATTTGATGGAAAAGATTTTTAAAAAACAGCACCACATTTTTATCTTTTAATAATTAGATCTTACGTTAGATATTTTTAGTACTATCTTAATTTACAAATTAATTTATTGCTAGTGTTGATACACAAGCAATGCCTGTACGGGATTAATACATCAATATGTATTTCCCAAATTAAAATAAAAGTAAACTACTTAAGCTGAAGTTAATACACTTATACACTAAACAATTTCGTGTGGTTTAGTTCGATTCATTCTTCTGATTTCGTGCGTGTTGTCCAGTAGCTCTATTGCTTCCATGTTGCTGTGATTTAGCAACCTTATTTCATGTTTTAAGACGAAATCTTGGATCGCTTCGTATATCCATTTGTTTCCAAGGCCATCGTGCAGATCTTCGTTGGTTACGTAGCGATAAGCATAAGTAATTCATAGTAAAACTTTATTTTGGATATGTTGAATTACTAGTTGGTTTGATGTTTTAGTGCAACCCCATAATTTCACCCCCATAGGTCCAAATTTGCTTTATGATTAACTGGCAATCTTTTAGACTTTTAGGTCAAGTTGAGAGTATTTTCCGACTAACCAGTACAGTTGCTTGATTTTCAGTCTAATCTGAACTGCTTTTTGTCTAATATGATGTTTATAAAATAACCTACCATCGAGATATATTTCGAGGTAGTTATGTGATTCTACTTGGGGAATCTGGTATCCATCATGTGATATAATTAAGTTTTTGCCCCTTCCACATGAATTGATGACTGAAAATTCCACAGAAAATTGGCTCAAAATCGTTATTTCATTGTTTTACTATACAAAAAACCAAACCAAATCGGTCTTTCAACATAGGATTGTCATGTTGCCAAAACTATAGGAATATGTTACAGAAAATGGTGGAAAGTGTTTCATAATATTTAATATAAACAATTTTAAAGTAAAAAATGTTCAGGATACATCGAAGCGCTTAACAGAATAGTTGCTTCTAATTTCTTAGATTAATTGTCATATTTTAATGCCAGTTGTTAACTTTTTTTTTTTAAATCCGTGTATATTTTTAATACAAATGATTTTACAATAAAACTTCAATATTTTTCAGGTAAATCACAATGGGCGATAGCAGAAAACGACAGAAGAATAAATCGTCGAAGTTAACCAAGAAAAAGGAATCCAAACTTTGGCATGAAGAAGCCAACAGTCATTTAAAATCGGGCAATTTAGGAAAATCTCTGCTATGCTATGACAAAGTAAGCACAATATATTATACAATGATCGATTATACTATAATTGTTCAATATATTATTAAAATAGGATTAGTTTAAGAAATACGTTGATTATTTTTGTCATAAGTTCTAGAAAACTATCTTTAAAATTAGTGGATTAATAGAAGATGAAGCGCAGATACCTCTTAGGTATATTTTCCGTCCTCTGATGTTATAATATTGATGTCAATAAACTACAAGTTTCAATAATTCTATGAAGTTTTTACCACGGCGCCTTCACCATATTCAATAAATACCGATTTTGATAAACTCGGATAATATTAATGTTTACATATATATTATATTTAATACCAGTTAGGCACCATAAAGTGATATCATTGGTTTAATTATCCGTGTGGCATTTAAAACAACGTATAAATATCTCATCAGTTTCTTACCGGCGCATTCACCATATTTTATAACAAATTAAGTTGAAAAAAATTTACAATTCATTTTGATTTTAAGCTTTAACTTTAATCAAAAATTGTTTCTTTATTAGTTTGCACTATTAGCTTTCGTATGGCGTGTAAGCTCCATCTAGTATTTAGGCAAGAAAGCAGATAATTTTCGATTTTTACGAAGTTCTCTTTTATTTTTATGCGAGCCTTTTTTATAAAAATCTTGCTGCTCAATCTGCAACATTTTAAAATTGTTTATTATGAGTTAATTTCGGCTTCATTAATTTTTGTTTGTGTTATAAAATATTATTTTCTGTGTTGTATTGAAATTTTGAACTATACAGTTTTAAGCCCCCCATCGATTTTTCCGCGAACCAATGCAAAAAAAAACAGCTCCATGGTGTTCGCGTGCCCGGGAGACACCTTCCCCAACCATTGATTACACCTTCGAGGCGTTACTATAGCAACTAACAGCTAGAAGTGTTACATTCGTCACCTATTCAAGTGATCCACCATCTTTCCGTTATACTGGTCAGGTTTTCCGTTGGTTTTTCGCCGTTTTGTCCCTCTAAAACGTCAGTATTAGCCTCCTTTACGTTTCAAAGCAATCTACGAGCGACAGATCATGGGAGAACCGCCTAAATCCAAGGCCGAGAACAGGATAACCCGGGAAACTGAGTTGATTCAAAGTTTCGTACGCGTTAGTATCAACGAACCCTCAGAGGAACAGAAGGAAGAGGGTGAGGAGGTCAAGGAGGAAGGAGGTAATCATGGGGAAGCTGGTGGTGACCGTCGGATTAGACAAGTGCCGATGTCCGCCGAAACTAGCCGGAGGCTGTCGAAGCAGATCACAGAAGATCCATCTCGAAGAAAAGGTTAGTTCTGTACTTTTTCGTCTTTTATATTAATAGTTTTAAATTATATACACATATTTCTAGCAACAAATGCCTTTCTTAAGGGGGATATAGGTGTAGGGCGGCATATTTCGGGTAATTTTTATGATTTTTTTGTCCAATTAAGAATAAATTTATTTTATTCTTATTTTGAGAACATATTGTACATATTTTTAATAGTTTATAGACAAATCACAAAATTAAAATATCGGCTGCCGTGCGTTGTGAGTCTTTTTAAGATATTTTGAAGTTTTAATAATCTTTTACGAGATCTAGTACTACGATTTTAACCATCATGCTCGTTTTTTGGATACGAAGACTCTTTTTGTATAAATGAAACGTACACTATGAAAGTTATGTTAGAACTGATTTTTGAACACTATTGCAGTAGTCATTTTAGGTGCCAATATTTCTCATAAACTTTAATTAATTCTGTGTAAATTATTTGTTTTGTATGTTTATAGGTAAAAGGCGAAGAAGACGAAATCTGAGAGAAGAGGAGATCTATTGCGATAAAGACCGGGCTGCCGCGGTCAATCTGGGATCCAAGGATATCAAGCAGTCGCTAAAGATCAAGAGGAAGCAGGATAGGTCCCGGATCCTACAGATCCCGGAGGAGGCGGACTCCAGCACGTTCCTAGCCTTGGGGAATTACGAGATGTGCCGCGGAGATATCGCTATAGCTGTCGATTTTATTTCTAAGGTTTCCACGGTTCTTTTTTTTTATTTATTGAGATATAACTTCCAAGTGTCTAAAAATACATAAATTGGTCTACTCAATTAAGGACTGACAGTTTAAATAATTAACAAGAGTTTCTTCTCGATATTCTAGATCCCATATCTAGTTTATTATAATTTCAATGCCCTAAAGCCTCTATTTTTTTCGATTTTGATATTAGAGCGATATGATTTGAAAGAAATTGTGCATCATGATCTGCTATTGCAACTGAATAATGCGATTAAAAGAAACAATTAGGGTTACTCAATAAGGAAGTCATTGGTTTCCATTATGAGAACGCTAGAACACGTACGTCTTTAGTGAGTGGACAAAAATTGAGAGATATTGGTGGGAAAGTTTTAATGAATCCTCCGTATAATCCAGATCTTGTTCCGTTCGACTACCATTCATATTTATCTTATAACGATGTAGAGTTGACTTGGTTCAGTTTTTCTATCAGAAAACTCCGAAGTTTTTCGTAGAGGTGAAATAATGGTTTTAGCAATGGTTAAAGATGGGAAAACGTTATCGATCAAAAGGGTCCGTATAAGATAAACCCAAATTACGGTTTTTGTTCAAGCATTATCAATATATTTCGTAATTTTGTGGTCATGTGAGAAAAGACTCTTATTTAAAAAGCTCCAAAAGTGTTTTTAGTACTTAGTTCTGTCTTTTTGCTAACTTGGGTCAGTAGTTTGAACGAGCGAAAGTTATTTCAGTGTTTACTACATTTGTTAAATGACCATTTAGTCATATTTGGTATTTTTGATAATTTGTTTTAATTAATTGTATCTTACATTAGATATACTGAGTACAGTCTTAATTTACAAATTAATTTATTACTACTGTTCGGTTGTACTTCCATTAATACACAAGAAAGGCGAGTACGGATTAATACATCAATATGTGTTTCCTAAATTTTAAGTTAATGACAAAAATTATCAGCGTATTTGCGTATTTAGACTTAAATATAATCTAATAAAGCTGTAATAGTTCATAACATTGAATTAGGAATGTTGGCCATGGAAATAATATCGACATATCAATATATTACAAAATGACGGAAAAAGAATGTTTAAAAAATATTCAAAATGACATTTTAAAAAGTAACGATAATTTTATTAAATTTCTAAAATCAGGTACTGACATTTTAATATTGAACGTTTATGAAAATTACTGATAACAGTTTTAATTTTTTTTGGAAAAAAATATCGAAAATATTGAACAACAAATATATCGATATATCGGGCAAAAGTATCGATATTTGTTGAAAAAAATATGGATATATCGATATTTCTCGGCCTCCCTACACTGAATATTGCAAATGCATTATCTATACGATTTGCTTGAAATATTCCGATAACGTATCACTCGATAAAAACAATAATACAAAAAAGTTTCGATTTTTACTATTTTTAAAATATTCGGATACGTAAAAAAAATAGTAACAAGACCTGTCGTTTACACGGAATCCCGTAATTCGGTGAAAACATATTTGTTTGACTTTTTTGTTTAAGCCTCAAGAGTTTCTTTTTTAGATCGCGCGTTATTAAAACAGCTATATCTCTGAAGCTATTTAAAATTTGGAAAAATCCTCTGAAGGGCATATTCTTAGAGGGTTAAACTTTGAAAATATGAAAGAAAAAAATCGATTTTCTTCATATTTTTATACTAAAATACCCGAAATGAACCAATAAATATTTCCAAAATTAATGACAAAAAATATCAACGTATTAGACCCAAACATAGAGTTTTAAATAACCTTAAATTAAATACGTCTCACCGAAAAATCCTGATAATATTTCGCCAGACAAAAACAAGAAAATAAAACCCTCTCCCGGATCCAATATCGTTAAACTTGTATCTGATATTTAACCGCAATTTTCCCGCGGCCCTTATCGGCCATAGGCGACTCGCAACATTCCGGATAACTGGACCGATAATGTCAATCTGTTCCAGGCGCTGGAGCTCAATCCCGTTGAGAAGCAGTCTCTGGTGGCCCGTAGCAAATGTTACATCTTGCTCGGCCAGCCGGAGAAAGCCTTAAAAGACGCGGAATCCGCCCTGCAAGTCGACAAGGGATACATGAAGGCCATCTACCAGAAAGCCGAGGCTCTCTACTACCTGGGCGATTTCGAACATAGCTTGATGTACTACCACCGAGGATTACACATCAGGCCTGATCACGAGGGCTTTAAACTCGGCGTGCACAAGGCCCAGAAAGCCATCGAGAACGCTATTGGTTCCATCGGACGCAGACCGAAATCCGCTGGCCTGATATCTGGTGAAACCAGCATCACACAATCGCCATCTCCCAAGGACGTCGAAGACAAAAACAGCACTCGTAGGTCAACGCCTTTCAGTCAAGTCAGGAGTAAAACAAGCAAACCGAGCAGGTTACTGAGGGAACTGGCACCCGACAAAGATTATCTGGATAACCTGATGAAACATCCTAGTATCAAGTGTAAGTTTAAAGAGAACGATGACGCAATCGAGAAATGTATCCAGGAAACGGTTCAATATTTGAACGATAGGCAGGAATTTTGGCGTCAGCAACTGCCAAAACACTTGAAGTGATATAAATAAATATTAGTACTGTAATCATTGTGTTTTAATCAAATATGCAGAATCCATAAAGCATCTATCATTGATTGATGATGTCCACCTCATTCTTCAATTCCCGGTCTTCTTTGTTAACACTTACACTATACATATTTTCCTATATATTTTCCTTCCGACATCTATTCAAAGTTTTTTTGTACATACGTCATCAAGATGTTTAATGTATTGCCTGTTGCAATTTGTAAATTCGTTTCAGAGCCAGACAATATTTTCCTTGTCATTTTATTCTAGTTAAAAAGAGACACAATGCTGTCCGATTAGTTGGAACACGTAAAAGAATGAGCCTGTCCAGTTGTCAGACCTATGCAAAATTCTTGAAATAGTGATTAGAGAGGTTATAACTCTAACCTATAAACTATTGTGGTTGTATAATAAACTGTAGTTTGTAGATGTACTATAATGTTAAAATAAATTTTATTTGATAACATTTTTGTTTAATTATTTTATTTAGATTAGAATTTTGTTGTATGTTATAGCTATGAACTAAAACTTGGAGTTGATGCGGCAACATTGAGACGTTTTGATGTCACAGATTTAGACGACATATGTATAAAATAACTTTGAACAGACTATATGTACTCTCTCCGATATACTAGAGGCAGAAAAGTACCAAAGTTCTTCATTGTTAACATATTCACCAGACTTTTGTTATATCCTTTTATATCCAGTATTTTTATCAAGCATAATCTCTTTAATTTAATTCCTCCAGTTTATTGCCGTTGGAAGTAGTCATACAAGTTGCTTAATCGAGATCTAGTCACATATGATTTCATTTTCTATGAGTTATATTGTTATATTGCAAAATATCTGACTCAACCATCCATGTGAGCTACAAATATTTATAGAGTATAAAATATTATAAGGAAAGTGTTGTTTCTATTGATTCAGAGTCTTTATAAATATAAGTAAGTTAGTTAGAGATTATAAATTTTATATGAAGCTTTTCTGGCAATGCTTATTTCAATTTTAGCAGTTGCTATAGCTTTAGAAGTATACAGCACACCTTTGTAATCCCATCGGACACAAAGAAAAGGCCTGACAGCTTGTATATTTTTTCTTAGCATCGATTTTATTGTTTTATATATATATATATATATATATATATATATATATATATATATATATATATATATATATATATATACATTATATATTACATATTTTCGATTTTTGGTCATTTTCAAGGTTTTTCGCTGCAATTTCCATTCAAATAATCCTGAGTTAATGAAAATTCAGGGGATTACAGAACTTTACGCCGAATCGATTGGTAATACAGTAGACTTTGTGAAACTTCCAGTTCTTAGGTTGTACAGTAAAAAATGTATTTTCAAAGAAGTTGTGGATTTCTGTTTATGTCGCGTATCTTAAAAATTATACACTCTAATGCTATTTAACATAGATTTTCCTTTCTATCACCTCAAGATGCGTATATTATGAACCTTTATCCGAGAGATAAAAAAATTGGTACTTTTTCCATATCTATAGTCGAAATTTTTCGATCGGTAATTTTCAAGTTTTTGTTGTCATTTCCGTTCATTTAATCGCAGAATAATGAAAATTGCAGAGTTTATACATAATTTTACGCTGAATCGAAAGGTAGCAGTTTTTCTAAAGACCCTGGTTTTTAAGGCATACAATGAAAAGTGTATTTTCAAGAAAATAGTGCATTTCTATTTATTTCGCATATTTTAAATCTATACACTCTAAAGCAATTTAACTTAGATTTTTGTTCCTTTCACACCAATATACATACATTTTAAGACTTTTATCCTTATTCGAAAGGTAAGGAAAGAAATTATGTACATAAACATATGTAATAAATTGAATTATTTATTTGTCTTTATTCTATTAAAGTTCAAAGAATTTTATATTCGCCTTATTCTTTCGGCATTTTTTTGAGGCCTAGTTATTAGCCCTAAAACCGAAGCGCCTATTCGAACGAAACGAAATGAGACTCTCGTTCTTGTCTTTTTTTAACTCCTCTCAATCCCGGAGGTAACAGAGAAATTCGCGAGGGCCTTTTTCCATTTCAGGGCCTGTTAAACGTCTGCCCGTATAATCCGTTTTGCTTTCCTCCTCGGATGTGGAACCCGCCGTTCATTTTTTTTCGATTTTAACGAGCGAAAATATTGTAGACGAAAGCAATTTGCACCAACGGTAAGTGAAGTTTACTCAGTAGATAAGAGCGATAAATCTGATTATTGAAAGAAACTAATCTTTTTAAAGGCTCAGATTTTATTATAATTTCATATTTTATAATAAATTAGATATAAAATAAGTTGGGAAATATATATAGGGGAGAGTCCGAGTTCAATGAGGGTGTAAAGTCAATTGAATTTACAAGGAACGGGAAGTTGAGGGTGAATATTTTTGGTCTATTGAAGTTTAACGAAGTGGTCTTAATATTATTGTTAAAGGTCTAGTAATGCTGGTATTATATTCTAATATATATAGATTACAAAGGACTAGTTTATTAATATCATTAATATTATTTTTCATATTAAATCTTTTTTTTTAGTCAGAAGTTACAAGCCGGCTTTGTTGGCGCAGTAGTCAAGGCGACAGGATGTTACTCCTACTGTTCCGATAGTCGCGAGTTCGAATCCTGCTGGGGCATGGATGTACTTTATGTTTGTGATTGTAATTGTAACTATCATTATAGGCAACAGTTAAAAATTCGATAAATAATAACTATCCCAGTCACGCTCGTAACCAGGCTGGGTAAGACCGGATGTCTTCTGGAATGCTCTCTAAGTTGGTCACTGCCCAGTCGGTAGACTTAATGTTGAGGACCTAGGTTAAACTGTAGGTCCAGTCCAGATAAACCGTCGGTGGTAAAAAGGACACTTTAAAATATTTTTAAAAAATACAAAATACAATCATGGTTTATATTATGTAAATAGAACAGACCTAGTCCAGCCAGCATATTAATCAGTTAAAGAAGAATTTCATTTAATGAAAACTAGGTTTTTAAATGTAGTATCAGACAAACAGCCTCTTGTTGAGACACCAAAAGAAATCTTCTAAAGGAAACAATCGCTTTGCATGGCCTGATGAGAACAAACTTATTACAGGATAATATTTTATATTAATTATTTATTTATGTTGTTTAAGGATTATAAGCCTTTGGCTTTTATCATTTAGGAAGCAGACTAATTCTAACTACATTTTTGATGTCTGTGGTTGACCGCTGTTCCAGGCCGCAAAAGATAAAAAATCATCATCCTTTTTACTAGTAATGCTGCTCCAGTAACAACTCTCAGAGATTATTTCATGTTTTTCATAATTTACCTTTAAGACATGTGAGATTGATAAATGAACATCCGGTATTATGTTTAAATATTTTGCTGCGTTCAAATATAGATGTTAAAAACAACATTTGAAATTAATTTATACGCTGTTCTATTCATGCTTCATTACACAAAAAATTATTTTAAGAGGCCAATAATAAAAATGTCATAAGAACCGATATATTGTTTTGATGAAATTTCAACTTATTTTTTCAAGATCTGTGCAATATGTTGAAGGTTTCTATAGAATAACACATCTTTACAGATATTTTCATTTTCTTTTTTGTCATTTGCCCTTTTTATACAATGACATGCAATGAAGTGTATTTTCGAAAAATTGGTAGATTTCTGTTCATAACACAATTTTAAACATTATAAATTCTAAAACAATTTAATATGAATTTTCATTTCATTCATTTCAAAATACAATTATTTTGATAGTTTTATTTTTACCTTAGAGATTATCAAGATTGTGTTGGTGTTTTTTCCATATTAACAATTTTCGATATTTTTTCATTTTCGTTCAAATAATCATAGATTAATGAAAATTACAGGGTTTATAAAGAATTTTACGCCGAATCGAATGGTAGTATAATACTTTGTGTACAACTTTGAATGTTTAGGTTATACGGTGAAAAGTGTATTTTTAAATATTTAGGGGATTTCAGTTTATGTCACAGATCTTAAAACCTATAAAATCTAAAGCAATTTAAAAATGATTTTCGTTTCTATCACCTCGAAATACATATATTTTGAGAGATTCATCTTGATTCGAGAGGTAAAAAAATTTGGCACTTTTTCCATATATATAGTCGTGAAAATGTGCGATTTTATGCCTTTTTCAAGGTTTTTACTGTCATTTCGGTTCAAATGATCGCAGGTTAATGAAAATTACAGGGTTTATAAAGAATTTTACGCCGAATCGAATGGTAGTATAATACTTTGTGTACAACTTTGAATGTTTGAGGTATACGGTGAAAAGTGTATTTTTAAATATTTAGAGGATTTCAGTTTATGTCACATATCTTAAAACCTATAAAATCTAAAGCAATTTAACAATGATTTTCGTTTCCATCACCTCGAAATACATGTATTTTGAGAGTTTCGTCTTGATTCGAGAGGTAAAAAAATTTGGCACATTTTCCATATATATAGTCGTGAAAATGTGCGATTTTATGCCTTTTTCAAGGTTTTTACTGTCATTTCGGTTCAAATGATCGCAGGTTAATGAAAATTACAGGGTTTATAAAGAATTTTACGCCGAATCGAATGGTAGTATAATACTTTGTGTACAACTTTGAATGTTTGGGGTATGCGGTGAAAAGTGTATTTTTAAATATTTAGAGGATTTCAGTTTATGTCACATATCTTAAAACCTATAAAATCTAAAGTAATTTAACAATGATTTTCGTTTCCATCACCTCGAAATACATATATTTTGAGAGTTTCATCTTGATTCGAGAGGTAAAAAAATTTGGCACTTGTCCATAGTCGTGAAAATGTGCGATTTTTTGCCACTCTCAAGGTTTTTACTGCCATTTCGGTTCAAATGATCGTAAATTAATGAAACTTACAGAAGTTATAGAGAATTTTGTGTTGAATCGAATGGTAGTGAAATAATTTTTGTACAAGCTTGGGTTTTTACACTATACAATGAAAAGTGCAATTTCGTGCAACAAGGAGTGGATTTCTGCTTATAACTCATATCTTAAAAACTATACACTCTAGAGCAATTTAACATGGATTTTCGTTTCTTTCATCCCAAAGTATATACATTTTAAGAGTTTTTTCTTTAACTTAGAGGTAAAAAATTTCGGCGTTTTTTTTTCCATAAATAGTCGTGAAAATTGAAAAGTTTCCAAGTTTCTATATTTAGTACAGTGAGCAAACTTTTTTAAAATATTAGTATACCAGCTAATTACGATTGATTTCTTTATATCATCGCAACATATGTCCATATATCAACCGTTTTAATGGAACCTTTTGTTTTAAATTTTCAGCTATATTATTTTTGAATTCGAGTTTTGATTGTTTAAAAAATGTTTTTCTTTTAATGTTTACAGGTTTGGTAACTTACAATTATAAGTTTAGGGTAAATGATGTGGCTCGGTGAATGGAGGTAAATCGAAATGAAACAGTGGTGTTTACATGATGTGACCGTTATTTATTGACAGTATAAAAAATGAGAAAAATACAAAGATAAAAAGGATGGCAGCGGAGTTACCTGAAGACGAGGCTTGGGCAGTCGATGGTGGCACGTCTTAACCAAACGAGGGTTGAGCACTAAATGACCGAAATACCCTTCAGTAATATCCCAGATAAACGTCTCGGGGTTGCCGCCAGCTATTCGGTGTCGGGTTCCAATTGGCACCCCGCCCGTGTTCAACATCTGGGATTATATTTCTGGGTATTTTGTAGACCGTTATTCCACGATGTAAAATTCGACATGCCTCAATTCGCTACATAAGTAAGCAACTACATCAAATGTAAATTTTTTTTTAATTATAGCTAGACCGGATACTTTTCTACCATGACGTTTTGAATTGAATCACACATCATAATATGATACAATCTGATTCAGTTTAATTATAATATTATACACAAGCACAATAACAGCTGGCAGTCGAGGCAGTAGGAGCGATGCGTGCGAATGGCAGGCACAAAGGAATCATATTTACGAAAATAGCACTTATCAAAAACCGCGCTTTCTAATGAAAAAGGCCCGATAATGAATATGCCGAGGCCGGATTGTCGCTGGCGCATTTTGAACGATAGCGGTGGCGGCATAGCTTTCTTTTCGCGGCTTTATTTGCGCCTTACCACACACACATAATCGGAATTTGTATATCAGCGCACAGTGGCCTATCTATTAACATAATTAATGCCCACATTCGACGATTCCTTAATTTACTGTTTAATTAAAACGAAATTTAAGCAAAAACCCCATTAGTTTTCGGTTACTTATTGAATGTCATTCCTTTTACTGATAGTTAAGGTAAAGTACCTCTCAGTACCATTAATTAGACCCTGAAAGCGAGTAGAGTAGTGGTGAGAATACACGCTCTAGGAAAATATGACCAATCTAGAAAAAATAATATAAATAAATAGAAAGCAAATAGAAGACGTAGGGAGAAAGATCAAAAAGAATAACTAAACATGCTAACAGTTTATTACCACCTTACATATGCTTAGTACCATCTTAATTTGTTGCACTTGTACCAAAACACAACACAAGATGAGTGCGGAATGGCTATCTCAGTATGTAACTTCCAAATTAAAATTAAATTAGACTACTTATAAGCTAAAATTAAGACTAGTAGTTATATACAATACAAGTTCGTGTGCTTTGGTTCGCTCCAATCTTCTGATTTCCTGCACGTTGTCCAGTAACAGGGTTGTTTCCATATTACAGTGATTTGCTAACCTTATTTCATGTTTTAAGACGAAATCTTGAATAACTTCGTAGATCCATTTAGTCACTAGGTTATGGTGAAGATCTTCATTGATTATATAGCGATAAGTACTGGTAATTAATTGAAGAGCTATGTTTTGGCAGTGTTGCATTACTAATCCATTTTATATTATCATTGTTATATTTCAAATAGGTTTTATAATTGTCGATGACACACTTATCATGGCAAAAGATGTACCTCTGTCTAAGGCTGTAGAAAAACTACAAGAGAGCTCAAGAAGACCTATAAATAGTAGAAACTGGAAAATACACCTTAATAGCTCAAAATCTTTTAAATTATATCACTTGACGGATGTCTGATTCCTCAAGCAGAATCACCTAAATACCTCGGCATACATCTCGATGGTCGGTTTAGACAAAAAGCAGAGCAAATTAGAATCAAAGTCAAGCAACTGTAATGGTTAGTCGGAAGATACTCCCAACTTGACCCAAAATCAAAGAGATTAGTTTATCAGTGAATTATAAAGCCAATTTGGACCTACGGGATATAAATAAAAGGTTGCATTAAGACATTAAATCAACTAGTAATCCAAAATAAAGGTCTACGAGTAATTACCAATACTTATCGCTACGTAATCACTACATAGTATAAAACAAAGTCGCCTTTTCTGTCCCTATATCCTTAAGTGCGCTTAAATCTTTAAAACTACGCAACGGATTTTGATGCGGTTTTTTTCAATAGATAGAGTGATTCAAGAGGAAGGTTTATATGTATAATACATGCATAATATACTAAGGCAATATTGCTAATTTTAGAGGTTTCTAACGTGATGTCGTAAATTAACCTATTTTTTTAGGCTTATTTAGCAATTTGCAAAAACGCTGCCTAACCCTATGAGTTAGATCAAATTAATGTACTACAGTATTGTACACCATAAAAAGGTCTACAAAAAAGTCCGCGATGGTATATGTTTATCTTTTAGGGACAACCCACATTAACCATTTTTATTGTTTACTTTTTACGTGAGAAAATGGCTTATTTACGAAGCTATTTTAAGCAATACGGCATTAATCCTTATCGAATTAAGTACCTTAAATACAGTGTGCAATTAATATAGATCAATATGGTTCTTTACAGCATGTAAATTAAACAAATATTTTCGGAGATATTACAAATTTAAAATTTGCGTTTAAAAATGTGTAATGTAATAAAAATTGTATGAATTTAGATATTCCAAAGATAGCAGGAAATCTTCATAGTAAGTATAGGGGAAGAGGAATTGTTTTACTCCAAATTTAATGCGTGCAGGCCAAGGGCAGTAATGAATGAACCAAAAATACTGGATCGATTTTAATCGTGTTTTCATTGAGTGACATAGACATATATATTTTATGCCCGTGCAAAGTCGGAGTGGGCCGCTATGTTTTTATATACAACGTTCATATTTTTTTGTAGTGTATTTAATTTAGTATCAGCATTGCACCCGTGCGAAGCCGGGGCGGGTCGCTAGTCAATAATAATCGTAATTTTGGAAATACATACCGATGTATTAATCCCGTACTCGACTTGCTTATGCATTAATGCAAGTAGAACAAAACACTACTGATAAATTAATTTGTAAATTAAGATTGTACGAAACAAAATTGACGATTGAGATTTGAGACGAACGAATCCATATCGTAACGACCGCTGGCGCAAAGCGCATTCTCCCCGACCACTTGCCGTCCGCCAAATATCTCGCGCCGCACTCCCGCAGTTCCTTCCAGACCGTCGATCGTTTCTTCACGCCCGTACAATCGCTCGTTGCGATTCTAACGTGGTCAGGTTCGCCGTCACGCGAAATAGAAGGAGACGTACATAAAGAGAGCGAGAGAAAGATCAGACCCGTACCTGCCGATCGTCAGAGGTTCCTGCCGAAGCTGGTAAGTGGTCATCAAGTCTGCGGTTAAAGAGGTCGGGGTCGTCAGTGTTGTTATTCTCACGCGGTCCTCAGCATCATGCTTCTGCAAACGGAGCGTCAGAGCAACGGGACGGGCCTCCTCTACGGTCACAGCCTGCAACATCAGCAGCAGCATCACCACCATCACCATCACCATCAGCCCAGACTCATGGACTCGCCGACGCTCGCTAGGGTCGAACGCGCCCTGCTGAGACATGGGGAAGGGGAGAACAGGGAAGGACAGGACATCATCAGAGCTAGATACACTCAGGTAAGTTTCAATTTAAACTAAATTGGAAAAATCATTTTTTTCTCGGTGCTTTATAAACAATTTTGACTCCTTCGTGAACACGGAATCTAAAATTCTCCAAATAAATCCACTTCAAGTATTGTAAAACCCACCAAACTATCACTATTTGTTTCCTGTTGATTTTTCATACTCCATTCATAACTCAAATCTTTTAAGAAGCCCTTTTATCCTGTCTTAATATCGCTCCACACAAATAATCTGATATCATCACTACATAGTATAAAACAAAGTCGCCTTTTCTGTCCCTATATCCCTATCTGCGCTTAAATCTTTAAAACTACGCAACGGATTTTGATGCGGTTTTTTTCAATAGATAGAGTGATTCAAGAGGAAGGTTTATATGTATAATACATGCATAATATACTAAGGCAACATTGCTAATTTTAGAGGTTTCTAACGTGATGTCGTAAATTAACCTATTTTTTTAGGCTTATTTAGCAATTAGCAAAAACGCTGCCTAACCCTATGAGTTAGATCAAATTAATGTACTACAGTATTGTACACCATAAAAAGGTCTACAAAAAAGTCCGCGATGGTATATGTTTATCTTTTAGGGATAACCCACATTAACCATTTTTATTGTTTACTTTTTACGTGAGAAAATGGCTTATTTACAAAGCTATTTTAAGCAATACGGCATTAATCCTTATCGAATTAAGTACCTTAAATACAGTGTGCAATTAATATAGATCAATATGGTTCCTTACAGCATGTAAATTAAACAAAAATTTTCGGGGATATTACAAATTTAAAATTTGCGTTTAAAAATGTGTAATGTAATAAAAATTGTATGAATTTAGATATTCGAAAGATAGCAGGAAATCTTCATAGTATAGGGGAAGAGGAATTGTTTTACTCCAAATTTAATGCGTGCAGGCCAAGAACCAAAAATACTGGATCGATTTTAATCATGTTTTCATTGAGTGACATAGGCATATATATTTTATGCCCGTGCAAAGTCGGAGCGGGCCGCTATGTTTTTATATACAACGTTCTTATTTTTTCTGTAGTGTATTTAATTTAGTATCAGCATTGCACCCGTGCGAAGCCGGGGCGGGTCGCTAGTTACTCTATATAGTTTAAATATTACTTTTCCACACTTTGCTGACCAAATAGTGTCTTATTGTTCAAAACATTGTTCACTTCCATATAAATTGTAATCAAATAACGACAATTTAGCAATATATCAAAACCACAGTGTTTTCCTGTTTATCATAAGATGTATTGTCACCAGCTTGATGTGTTACAGAATAACACAACTGATTTTTTATATTCCATTTGCATATATAAACTAATAATCATATATGACACAATCCAGTCGAGTACTGTTACTAAAAGAGTACTAACTAACATAGTTGAACTAAATATTTTCCAGTTTATATAGAAATTAAATACTGAATAACTTTTTTTTTGATAACATCTTTATTAGATATGCTTAGTACTTGGACTACTTGTACTGATTTGTACTTGGATTAATTCATAAGCAAGAGCTCTACAAGATAAATACATCAATATGTATCCCTCAATTATAAAATTATAATAACTTAAGCTATAGTTTACATTAAAGGTATACACTTTATATAAGTTCGTATGGTTTTGTTCGTTTCAATCTCCTGACATCCTGCGCGCTGTCCAGCAGTTGTATTGCTTCCACGTTAGTATGATTTAGTAATCTTCTTTCGTGTTTCAAGGCGAAATCCAGCACAACTTTGCAAATCCATTTGATTTCCAGGTCATCATGCAGTTAGTTCTTCGTTGGTTACGTAGCGATAGGCATTGGTAATTAATCGAAGAATTTTGTTTTAACAGCGTTGGATACTAGTTGATTTGAATTTTTAGTGCAGCCCCAGATTTGTATCCCATAGATCCAAATTGGCTTTATGATTGTCTGATAAATCAATCTCTTTGATTTTAGATCAAGTTGAGAGTATCTTCCGACTAACCAGTGTTGTTGTTTTATTTTGGTTCTAAGTGTTTTGCTTTTTGTCTAACATGCCGAGGAATTTAGCTGATTCTGCTTGAGGAATCGGGCATCCATTGAGTGATACAATTAACTTTTTATTATTTGGCCGCAATGCAAAATTAATATGAACAGATTTTGAGCTATTAAGTTGCATTTTCCAATCTTTCGTCCATTTGTAGATTTTGTTGACTGCCACTCGTACTTTTTCTACTGCCCTAGGCAGATATATGTCTTTTGTCAAAATAATTGTGTCATCAGCAAAGGTTACAAGTAGTGTTTCTTTTATTGTTGGAATGTCAGGAGTGTAGAGCAGGTACGCGAGAGGTCCTAAAATGCTACCTTGTAGAACTGTAGCCCAAATAGTTTTAAATGTCGAGAATGAATAACTTAATAAATATCGAATATTTAAAATAAATTTCAGTGATTCTTACAAAACATTTAATACCCGTGGTCATTAATGTTGTATCTGGATCGTGATAGTATATCTTGTGAATGAGAAATCTTTTAATAACATAGTAATATGTAACAGGTCAATTGAAAAGTCCCCTGCCTGACACATAGATGGCGCTACTAGAATTAAATGCATATGTTTTCAGTTAACCCTAACCTTCAAAAGATGCGTATATAAATTTGGCAGCTGTCGGATCGTTAGTTTGTGAATTACAGCAGAGTTACAGTATTTTTAATGAAGTTTTTGAGTGACTTTTGTTATTGTGAAAAAAAAGGATAATAAAAAGGAATTTCGCGTGTTGATAAAATATTGCTTTTTGGGGTGAGAAAATACAGTTGATGCGCAGTTGTTTAGACGTGGTGAAATGAGCACCGAAAACGGTGAACGCAATGGACGACCAAAAGAGGTTGTTACCGACGAAAACATTTAAAAAATCAACAAAATACTAATTTTGCCAAAAAATGTGTTTTACTATAGTAGGCTGGGGACTTTTCAATTTTCCTGTTGTAAGATTTTTTTATTATTATTTGATTAATACATTGTTACTAGTCGTTTCCGTCTAACCTACAATTTGTCTTTATGCTAACTTAAATCTAGGTATATAACTAGGAGGACCCATCGGCCCTATCTCAGTCTCTAGTGAAATAATGTTTATACATGTCACTGCTGAATTTTTTAATATATGTGCCTCATTACACAACACTACACAAGATCAGATGGTTTGATTCTTTTGAGTCCTGTTCTGGTGGTCTCCAAAAGTTGCAATATTTCAATATTTGTATGAGAAAGGAGTCTTTCCTCATGCCCCCTTGGAATTATCTTGATTTCTTCTTGTATTTGGGTGCACCCACAATACCTCTCAGGACTTTGTTATGAAAAATTTGTATTTTGTTTATGTACTGTTGGCAGAACATCCCCATAATTGAACTCGGTATGTCAATATAGGTTTCAATATTTGCTTATATAATAGCAATTTATTATATACTGATAATTCCGATTTTCTTCCAATTCTTTCCAATTCCTTTTCTATCCTTCTTTATATGTTCCTTCCAGCGAAGTTTTGCATCGAGATTCATTCCGAGATATTTAGCGTTATTGCTATATGGAATGATAGTGTTATTTAACGTTATTGGTGCTTGTATGGTCTGTTTATAGGTGAACTGCACATGTACAGATTTACTTTAATTAATTCTTATTTTTCAAGCTTGTGTTCAATTATTTATATTGTCACTTGCCTTTTAATTTTCGTGAGTAGAGTGTAAGACAAACCAAAAATATTAAATCATTATCATTTGTCGAGATAGTTCAATAATTAAGATTATATCAATTTATTTATTTACATTTATTTTATAATATAACCAATTTTTTTAATTTGCGATAAAAAATATAGTCATAACCTACAAAGAAAAATAAAAATTAATTCTTCTTTGCTTACATTCCATGTAGACAGAATAATAACCATATAGGACACAGTTTAATTAAGTACTGTTACTAAAGAAATACTAACTCTACTAACAAATACCGATATTCTTAATAAATGTCAAATATTTTAAAGAGTTCTGTCTTATTCTGTACGAAATATTTAATATATGTTGTCCTTGGTGAAATAAACAAAAAATACTAAATCCTTATTACTTATCGAGTTTCAGTAATTAAGATAACATCAATTGATTTACTAAGAAGTTCATTATACAATTTATTTCATTATATAACTGATACTTTTAAGTCACTCAGTGGCCTACAAAGAAAAATAAAAGTTAATTGTTCTTTTAACAGGCCTATATCAAATAGGTGAATTATAATTAGGATGCATTAAACCATGCTCTTAATTTTAAGCGTTTAAAGTTGTTACTCCGACCGTCACTGCTTGATAATTTAACAGTAGTTCTCGCTGTCGGTTTTAGTTTTAAGGTCGAGACATCCTTTCTGGTTATCGTTCCCGTCCTAAACCATTCCGACGGTTTCATTATGGTACCGCTACGTTTCCTGTCGATGGTGTCGGGAACTTCACAGAAAGCTCGCCCACATCCACGATATTCATTCTTGGCACATTGTTCATCAGCTACCGTACATGTGCGCAATATTAACAGCTCGTTAGAGGATTACAAGTAATGTCGTCGATGTTACGTCATCGTTGTAGATTTAGAAATGTTGTAGTTGTAGTTTAGTTTCCAGCGTTTCTTGACTTTCACTATTCGTTGTCATGGCATGATATTTTGGTGGGCATGATGTTGTATACAAACATATAGGAGCACACGAAAATCACGAAATCTGGGTTTAGATATGCTTTACAACATGTTAAATTCTCCTATGAATTATTAAATTAGATCTCTTCTTAATTTATTTTATTTTAATTGACTTTAAAGACCTAAAATTTCGGTTACTACATTTTTTATACGTATTGTTCGAAATGTTTGAAACTTCTATCTTCTTCTATCTGTTATATTGTATATTTGGGTCTATGTATCTGTAAATATGTATCTTAGCCTTGTGATCATGATAGCCTCATTGAACTATGATGTACAAAAAAAAACATAATCGCTGATTTGTACTAATGGCTTCATTTGTTTTTTGCTTTATATCATTATTTTTTAAATAATAATATAATAATAATTGAAGGTAAAAACGTTTTGGTTAAAATCTCCATATTTCTTTGGGTTTTTTATGCAAATTACAGGATATTATTCTTTATATCTTTTATATCGTTATAGATCTTGAAATTTTGTAGCTGTAGTTTTAAAGTCTTTCTATATTTTCACCATTCATCATTGAACTCTTACATTTTTCTCATTTATTATAGTAAAAATTACAGGAAATTATTTATTTTGTCCTTCGAGAACTGAAAATATCAGCGGTAGCCATTTTATTTCTAAATATTCGACATATAATAAAGTACAGTGCCGGTAAAACGATTTTTATGAACTGTCTCCATACTAGTAAACTAATTAACTATTACCTAATGTTTGTATTTAACACCGTCAACCTATACGCAGGATAGCGTCAGTACCAAGGTAATACAAATTAACTAGTAGTTTCAATCAAGATATCTCAGAATGAACAAAGAAACGAAAAAAAAAACGAATAAATCACACAGTCAAGGCTGTCCAGGATTTCGTGTTCATGAATTGCTCGTAACAAAGAAGAAAATATATATGCTATTCGTTGTTTAACGAAGAAAATATTTACACTAACCGGCAATGATCTTCCTATAATATCATTGAGCACTATCCATCGCAAAGATAACGCTCAATGCGTAAACAACTAAAAAACAAAGAAAATAAAATGGTTCTGCTTCGAGAATATTTTGAAAAATCGTAATAAATGATGAAACATCTATGTTTCTTTACAGAAAGAGATAACATACTTGAAGAAAGAACAAGCGATAAAAAAATCTTGTTGTCTTTAGTTTATTTTTTTAATTACCCAATTTTAAAATACATGTTTATTTAACAGTATCTACTTAGATGTAGAACCAGTTTTAATTAAGCTAACTTTCTTCTACAGATATAACGTAAAAACAGCCACAATTTATTTAAAATCATTTGAAATCGAAATTTATCTAAATTAGAGAACAATTCGAAGTATTATTAGCAAAAAGAGTTCATTTCACGTATATCTTTTTATTGTTTTACTCTTGAAATAAGTAATTATAGAGGATGGACAAAATAATATGAACATATAAAAAATATTTATTTATTAATAAGATATTGAGTCACCATTTGTTTCTAAACCAGCTGTAATTCTTCATGAAATAGATTCATAGAGTATCTGAATAGTTTCCAGCGGAATGCTGTCCCATTATGTTGAGGAAATATGATGATATTTTGATGTTTCTCAAACCAAGACCGATCATTATCATCTTGGATCATCGTAGAGTTTGGCGGTAAAATGCTAGTCATAGTAAGAATTTTATCATTGAAGATGACGAGAAAGACCTCGTATGTAAACTGAAAACCAGAAGCAGTGTTACCAACAGGCAGCAAGATGAATAGCATGATGTTCATATTATATGTACTTTCCATAGCAACAAAGATATTTTTATGTTCTGGTATGGTTTGTGTTTATTTTCACAATATTGTTGGATATCATATGTAGTGTTGGAAACTACCGACTGAAATCGACTGTTTAGTAATTGACTACTTTTAACTATCAATTGTTTCAGTCGCTATTTTTGGCTCGACTGGTTTTACTACTTTTTACCAGTAACTGTTTCAGTCGACTGTTTTCAGTCGCTATTTTCGGTCCGACTGATTTTGTTACTGTTAACTATCGACTGTTTCAGTCGTCTAGTTTTAGTTACCATTTTCATTCGACTGATTTGTAACGTTCTGGCTCTGTCGTCCTAGTCGCGACCTTGACAAAAATGTACCCATTTTATGCTTACATAGATTTACATGTAATATATATACTTTTATGATTTTTTTGGTAGTTTGCTTGATATTTAATATTTTAATATTTTTCAAGATTGTTAATCTAATAGGATAAAAAGATGTAAGTACACATAAAATTAACTGTTCCAAGCAATTATCTCCGTCCTTTCCTATCTCACAATTTATACAAGAAAGGGCTTCTTCGTCAGGCATCACAAATTAAAAAAAAAAAGTGGAACCGTGCATTTGATTGAAAATTGTAATTGCTATTTTCAGTTGCTAATTTTTTAACTATCGACTGTTTCGACTGTTTTCAGACGATATTTCCCAACGCTAATTATATGACATAGGGTTGTGGTATGTCAGCTATTCTATACACATCTTTACATTTTATCAATAATTATGTTCTTTCTTATTTATTTATGTATTCGTATAATGTTTAAACTTCATTGTTATCAAATTGTCATTTATATTATTTGTAACATATTTCATTGTCATTCAAAACCCACACAGGCTATCATTATTTCTCAAAACCCTATTTATATTTTGCCTGATATATATGTATCATTTATTTAATACGTTCAGATATTGCTTTAAAAGTTAATAATTCAATCCCTCATGTGATTTTAAATAACATGAGAGAATGTTTAATATTAATAAAAACTAGGAGAAAGTCTGACGCAACCTGTACCATCAGTATTAGATGAAAGAGAAACGATTAACACGAAACCTAGTGATGCTAACAACGTAACACACGTAACCGATTTTTGTTCAGTTCATCATAACTGAGGATGCGAGTGATGCAAGCAACAAAGGATTAATAGCAGAGCTGTTCCAGGTTTAATTAGTCAATAAATTTGTATTTGCGATGGGCAAACAGTGTTCTGATTTTAACACGGTTTGAACCAGAAAAAAAACGAAACCAACTCGATACTGTTTGCTTTTTTTGGGTCGAAATTCGACGGCACCGCATCCATTCATCGATGATTAATTTACCGGCGACCGTGTTCTATATTTAAGAGGCTCCTTGCCCCAGTACGTGTGTGCAATGTTTGGGAATAGTTGCAGCAGGGAAATGGATTCCCTGTTAGATAATGTAAACGTCGAGACAATGAAACGTCACGAGCCAAGTATCCGTAAACATCCCGTCTCAAAAAGGTTCATAAGCGATTTTAGTGGTACATGTTTGTATTCCTCGAAATCCTCCGTTTATTTGTTTTCGTCTAATATTAGGAGGGGAAACGAGGGAAATTTATTTGTTTATAGAAATCCGTCATACTGTATTCAGTCATGCTCCTCTCATATCTGTTGAAAATTGTTCTGGCCTGATCTTATTGCGCTTAGAATGTTTATGAACTTTCACTGAAACCACTTAGAATTTTAATCTCTCTTCGATCATATATCTTATATCTTTTTAAGAATATTGCGAACATGGAAAAGTGTGAGATTTAGCATAATGGAAGTTTTTGTTTGAAGAAGAAGTAACAGGTTAAATGAAAAGTCCCCGGCCTACCATAGTAAAACATATTTTTTTGGCAAAATTAGTTTTCTTTATTCAACATAATTCCCTTCAAGGGCGATACACTGATTATAGCGACCCTCCAACTTTTCGATACCATTTTTGTAGTACGATTTGTCCTTTGCCTCAAAATAGGCCTCAGTTTTGTCGATCACCTCTTCATTCGACGAAAATTTCTTCCCAGCGAGCATTCTTTTAAGAGCTGATAAAAGGAAATAGTCGCTGGGGGCCAGATCTGGAGAATACGGTGGACAAGGAAGCAATTCGAAGCCCAATTAATGGTTTTTTGACACGGTGTATTGCCTTGGTGAAGCAGCACTTTCTTTTTCTTCAAATACGGCCGTTTTTCGACAATTTCGTCCTTCAAACGGTTCAATAACACTATGTAATAGTCGGTGTTGATGGTCCCTCCTTTTTCAAGGTAGTTAATGAAAAATATTCCATGCGCATCCCAAATTACAGATGCCATAAACTTGTCAACCAAGAGCCATGTTTCATCCATTGTCGCATATCGATGCAAAAACTCGGGTTTATTACGCTTGATCATCTTCAAACACTGCTTCGAATCATCAACTCGTCGTTGTTTTTGATCAAAAGTGAGCTCGCGCGGCACCCACTTTGCACAGAGCTTTATCATACCCAAATATGCGTGAATGATAGGATGTACACGGTCAGTTGATATCTTTAGACTGCTATTTCAATTTACAGTCATTCAAAATCATTTTGTGGGTTTTTTTTGTTTTCTTCGGACGGGAACAACCTCTTTTGGGCGTCCACTGCGTTCACCGTCTTCGGTTCTCATTTTACTATGTCTAAACTTAGCATACCAATCCTTGAGGGTTGATTTTTCTGGGGCAATATCTGGAAACTCGACATAAAGTTTTTGCTTCAACTGTATTTTTTCCTACAAAAGCAATATTTTATCAACACGCAAAATTTCTTTTTATCAATTTTTTTAACAATAACAAAAGTTGCTTCATTCAAAACATATTTATACACGTATTTTTTAGGGTTAGGGCTCAAAAAACATATGGATTTAATTCTAGTAGCGCCATCTACGTGTCGGGCCGGGGACTTTTCAATTGACCTGCTACCGGTAACTAAAGTTTATATATAATTTAGGTTTTCTTCACTTACATGAAAGTTTTTTTATGTTAGTTGTAGAAGTTACTTTTATAGATCAAAATATAACCGCCAGACTACAAATATTGAAATTTCTAAAATGCATTGACCATGTCATACTCGTTTTTTTGTTTTTTTTTGTAGTCGTAGAATATTAGGAAGTTCTGTAGGGATGTGGGACCTATTCATAGGAGATATGTTCCTTTAACATATTCTTATTCCGTGTAGTATTTGGTTAAAGAAATGCGATTATTGCGATTAACTGTGTAAATATTCGAAAAGAAATATTTTTACATTATAAATAATACGAGATGTTAAACGGATAATTTTAATTAACTTCTGTCTGGCTTAATGGTTTCTGTCAAAAGGAAACAGTAATTAGGTTGGTAGTTTACGAAAAGTGGGATTAAACATTGTCATGGATGATTTTTGATGATTTAAATCAGCAGACATCTTTGCAATTTACTGGTGTAAATAGTTTTACTATCACAATTTTCGGTTATTTTAAAATAAAGACAGTTTTTATTATTCTATTTCTATTATACTTTTTGATAATATCTTTTGATTGCTAACGAATTATTTAAAGAACTCTTTCATGAGACTTTTTTCCATAGACGGGACAATTATCATGAAAAAAACAATGAACGTTAATTGTCATTCATAAACCTTTACTCTGATCACCTATGCAATGTTCTTTAAAACATCTTCTTCGATTGAATGTAAAAAATCATATGATTCTTTCTGTTTTGTTAAGTTTGAGTTAGAATGGATTCTTAATCATTTCCGATGGTCAGGACAAGTCATAGTTTTTTCCATTATTTTCAACATTAATACATTATTATCGTACGTAACAATTCGACTAATAAATGAATCAATTTGCTGGTTACTAATTCAGGAAAATTATTCTTGGAATAGTCGATGTAGTACCTATTTGTCATATAGATATGTCGTTCAATGTTTTCTATAGATGATTCATCGCTGTTTAATAAATTGATGGAATAATATATCAGTCCTTCTATCAGTTTCATCCTCGTCTACCTAGTAACTGAATAACTTTTGAACTTTCATGGAGATGCAGCTTGGTTTGGTGTTTCCCACTACTAATCTAGTGATTTTTTGTCTATAGAGATGGTCTCTATGCAAGTATTCATTACGTACACACCAAGATGAATTGACATGTTCTGAAATTTTGACTTTGGTACTGAATTATAACAGAAAATCTCGTTATGTATTAATATTTTGGATTTCCTCACAAGATAATAATGTAGCTATCTGTACTTTATTTGATATTACAGCTAAATATTTGATACTATTTTCCTGTGGTATAGTTCTGATTTAGTTACAGTACAGTATTTAGCTGTATTTGCATTTGTTTGGTTTGGTCTATCGTAAGGTGTCGTAATTCCTTAAAATTTAGATAGACCACCAGTAAGAATACCTAGATCATTGGTCTGAATGATGGTACCTTGTGTCCCTACTGCTTCTATTTTTTTTTATTCAGAATGTTCAATTTATTTAAACAAACTGATAATATAGTATGTTAATAACTCTATTTTATTTCCCTTTGATTTTCTATTGACCTTTGATGTCATAAAAACTTCCGCGGGGCATCATGTAGGCACATATTGTAATCTAAAGCCTGCGTTGAACAATTTTTTTAAATAGAATTTTCAGCACTTATATCGAATCTCTTAATTAGTTGGAGAAATCAATAAACAAAATTGGTTTAGCAATACGTATAATTCTGAATCATCATGAACAACGAAGACATAAAAATTCATCCAGTTCTACAACCTGTCCCACCGGTGAATACTAAACGAAAACCGCGCACTTTCGCAAGACGAAATACTTCTTGCGTGAATAACATTCTTCGAGTTCGTACGACCCCGCAAGTAGGTACTACGGTACTACTTTTATCGGTACTAGCACTAATAGAACGCGAACGTTTCTCCGAAGCTCTGAAAGAGATAATGATAAAGATTGACAATAAAAGCGGTTGTTTTTTTTCGTTAATTTGTTATAAATTGCCCCGGTTATTTGTAATAACCGATTTTTCTCTGTCTCCGTACAATGATTTCATTGTTAAAGCGAATATGATAGACGATTGACCGGCATCGGTTATAGATAAAAGCCTATGTTCAACAGGATGCGATAAGATACCCTGGAAACATAGCATCTGTGATTATAGTGTTCTCATTGATGTATGAGTACCATCTCGTATTTACCATGAAACATAGTGACTAATCCTGAAAATATGTAAATATTATCGCCACAACATAAAAAATGTCGAGTTTAAGGGAAAATTAGAAAACTAGCAACTATTATTTAAATATCAGGTATACAAATAAGTTACTTAAGTAGCTGAATAGGCTCCTATTCATTCACAAGGATGCCTAAAATTTGTTTCTGTCACTTTGTCAGTTAAATTATATGTATATTTCAGTAATAGATAACATCTTTTTTTGGATTCAAAAATGTCAGGTTGTGTGAGGCTGGGTAAGACGGGATGTCTTCTAGGATGATTTCTAAAGTTGGTCACTCGCCAGTCGGTAGGCTCAATGCCGAGGACCGTGCTTCAGAGCCCACGTTAAATTGTAGGTTCAGTTCAGATAAACCCCTAAAGGTAAAAGGAGACTTCCAGAGCTTATTATAAACATATAATGAATATATTTTATCTTAAAATATTTTTTATTCTAGGAAAAAACTATAAAAACAAACAAATATTACAACAACAAACTAAAGTTATGTATACTATATATATATATATATATATATATATATATATATATATATATATATATATATATATATATATATATATATATATATATATATATATATATATATGTAATAGAAAATTAACTAGGAGTTTTAAACACACATCGTTTGATGTAATCTTGTAATATCTGCTGGATAACAAGCAAACTTAGATATTAGATATACTACAATTCTTATTTAATATTATAATTCATTATTTCATATTTCACAATCTTCAAAAATCACGTCGAGTTATATACCTGCGAACTTTTATATTTCCAGGCTTAGCTTTATCTAAAATAGAAAAATAAAATAAACAATAAAATAGATACTCACTAGTAAGAAATTTCGTCATATACATGTGTGATGGTTTGATAATATTCACAGCTAAAGTCATTTATTCATTGCCTACTATATAAAACTGAAATCTGAGTGGTACAAGAATCAAGAACAATATAATGTTTGAATCTATATGTAAAATAAATAATATGTAAATAAAAACAATACATTTGATATGAAGAAAATCAGGCACGTAATTTGAATAAAATATATAGTATCAATTTTTCTTAATAAACCGTTAAAATAGCAATACAAACGTCAAAACACGACAATAACTATATTCAACACATTTTTACTAATAAAAAGTTTAATAGTTAATTACAATACGAACATTACTGTATATAATTTCATCGAAGAGACTGAAAATGCATATAAACTACACGGAGGTTGTTGAATAACGGGCTTATGAGTCATGAAAATATTTATAAGCAGGTATTAAAGAATCTATTGCCTGGTATTAAAAAAGACCGATGCACATTCGTACAATGAATAAGTGAAAACAAAAGGTAATAAGAAATGATCGTCAACAATTTTTTTCTCGAGACAGCGTCGAGGACAATAACGCACTTGTCATGATCATCGAGTAGGCGTTTATTTCTGCATACAAACATCTTTTATTCGCGGTGTAATATTTACGTTCGGAGAAAACGACAAAATTATGGATATAACCTACTATAAACCTAATATTGATTAATAGCAATAACCTTGGTCAATAAACACACCAAAACAACTGCGACTGGTACGAACAGTAACCCCATAAAGCGGCAGGAAATTTTGCAACGAACCTCGTACGTACACAGTCATGTGTTTTGTGTTGAGCAACTTTTCTCTTTTTTTTTTCGCTTTTAGTTCAGCAAAGTTCTTCGATTAATCACCGACGTACCGGCCTCAGGGTTCTTAGAATGGTCGATTTACTTGCTCGAATCCGTTACCATTTACAAAATGACGCATTTTATCAAGAGACCGCGAGTCTGGAAAGTAGGACCGCATCGATATCGATGATTAAGTTGTCTGATTAATAAGTATGTGAAAACGTTTTGGAGAATTGCAGCACTTCGGCGTTAACATTGGACTGAAGACCTTTCTCATATTTTGTTGCGAGTCTCTTCATTTCTTGACAGTTGAAATCCGAAAGTCTCTGTGTAAGTAAATGCTCCTATGGTACAACGCGGGGCAAAAGTCCCGCTACGACTTTAATTGCGTATAACTTTGTTCAAAGAAAATATTAGTAAGTTTAGTTTTCATAAAAAGTTTATTTGGTCTTTACATTTTCTTTTTTCGTTATGGTTGAAAAATTCTATCGGCTAAATGGTGACATGTGGTCATGTCTTGGTACCGTTCAGCAATAACAGTAACTACAACACCTTGGCAATTTTCAAAAAATAGGGACCAATGATGTCTTCAGCATGAATACCACACCATACAGTTGTTTTTAGTGGATGCAATAATGTTTCATGACTTAATTGAGGATTCTGTGTTCCCCAAAACCGACTGTTATGTTTATTGACGTGACCGCTGAGAAGAAAATGGGCTCATCTCTCATTATGTGATCTACTGTACAACTTATAATCTAAATCTTATTCTAAATACTATTCTGACTTATTTTAAAGTCTATCCTAACTTATTCTAAAAACTAAACTAGCTTATTCTGGAGCTTATGAAATCTCACTCTGTGTGTCTATTAATCAGTTCGAAGATCAGTTTGTGTTTGAGTCTATGCACTACACTGTCATCGCGCATATTTAACTGTTTAGCGAGAGCATTGGGATGCACTAATAGTCTTTAGGGTAAATGATGTGGCTCGGTGAATGGAGGTAAAACGAAATGAAACAGTGGTGTTTACATTATGTGACTGTTATTTATTGGCTATATAAAAAAATGTGAAAAATACAAATGATAAAACGGATGGCAGCGGAGTTACCTGCTGATGAGGCTTAGGCGGTCGATGGTGGCACGTCTAAACCAAACGATGGTTGAGCATTGAATGAATCGAAATACCCTTCAATAACATCCCAGATAAACGTCTCGGGGTTGCCGCCAGCTATTCGTTATCGGATTCTAGTGGGCGCTGCTGGCACCCCGCCCGTGTTCAATATCTGGGATTAGATTTCTGGGTATTTTGTAGACCGTTATTCCACGTTGTAAAATTCTACATGCCTGAAGGTTGCTACAAGTCTCTCAGAGTACTTCCACTAACATTCCGAATCAGACAGACAGTCTATTGGACACGTAATATGGGACATCGACAGTGACTCGCAACATTTTATTCTGGAACCTCTGGAGTATATCTATATTAGATTTGCTAGTAGTACCCCACAGCTCAATACCATATCATTTCTGTATTGCTTCGGTAACATTTTGTGTAGTTTCTTCTAAGAATATAGCTGAGCAATTTTTTTTCTTTTCGTAGGCTTTTTCTATGTCTGTGATTGATTGTTTGTTGATAAAGCCACAGTAACACGCAGGTATTAGATTTTTTCTGTGATTGGTTTTAACGTTTTTAACATCATAAGATCATCAAATTATTTAACATTGTTTACATTTTTAAGATTATTGTGTCACCTGCAAATGTAGCTATTCTAATCACCAGTATACAGTAGATGCAAGTTAAGTTCTACCAATTCAGTTTGATTATCAGTTCAATTTTTCGAAATATAAACTACTAGCGACCCGCCCCGGCTTCGCACGGGCATAAAATATATATGCCTTTGTCACTCAATGAAAACATGATTAAAATCGATCCAGTATTTTTGGTTCATTCATTACTGCCCTTGGCCTGCACGCATTAAATTTGGAGTAAAACAATTCCTCTTCCCCTATACTTACTATGAAGATTTCCTGCTATCTTTGGAATATCTAAATTCATACAATTTTTATTACATTACACATTTTTAAACGCAAATTTTAAATTTGTAATATCTCCGAAAATATTTGTTTAATTTACATGCTGTAAGGAACCATATTGATCTATATTAATTGCACACTGTATTTAAGGTACTTAATTCGATAAGGATTAATGCCGTATTGCTTAAAATAGCTTCGTAAATAAGCCATTTTCTCACGTAAAAAGTAAACAATAAAAATGGTTAATGTGGGTTATCCCTAAAAGATAAACATATACCATCGCGGACTTTTTTGTAGACCTTTTTATGGTGTACAATACTGTAGTACATTAATTTGATCTAACTCGTAGGGTTAGGCAGCGTTTTTGCTAATTGCTAAATAAGCCTAAAAAAATAGGTTAATTTACGACATCACGTTAGAAACCTCTAAAATTAGCAATGTTGCCTTAGTATATTATGCATGTATTATACATATAAACCTTCCTCTTGAATCACTCTATCTATTGAAAAAAACCGCATCAAAATCCGTTGCGTAGTTTTAAAGATTTAAGCGCACATAGGGATATAGGGACAGAAAAGGCGACTTTGTTTTATACTATGTAGTGATTAGTATGTTTACATACTGTTTTACAAGTCTTTATTTTAGTGTATATATTAGTCTTTATGGAAGGAATTGGCGGAGAAACTTGACAACGTTGTTTTTCGTTAAACTAACCTCCATCATAAAAAAGCTTCATTTAATTTGACGTCTCAATTAACCCAGTAAATAAATCTACAACGAAAATCCTTTAAATAAAATGCGAGCAGAGCCCTAGTAGCATCTCGGCCGCTTCATAAATATATCAAACGGGATCTCCGGGGATGCGACAAAGCTACCCGGAAAACTTCCTTATTAAAGTTGAAGCAGCCGGAGAAATGCCGCTGACGTTAGACGCGACGAACTTTTAGCGAAATTAAATTATTGATTCTCAAAAACTCTTCAATAGTTAAGGCGGACGGACGCCTTCAGCCTGTTTATTATTTAAGTTTTGTCCCGGTACCCGTCATTTTTTAAGGTTCGGCGTTGCCGGTTTTACCGATATTTCTCGGAAAGCCTTATATTTATTATTTATCAGAAATACGCAATGTTGCCTGTTGTATTAGTTTTTCTTCGATTTTTTTCCCACGCCTGTTCGTGTGGTGGATATCGTTCGCGACATTCGCGGAGAAAATGCGGGTTTCGCGAGGCGAAACTGGCGCGGCAAGTGCAATTTTCTGCGTTCAACTCGTTTATTTTTTTTTATTTCGTCGTTTACGATTACGTCGGAGAGAAAGCGCTTCGTAACCGCCGTGGTGGATTTCTTTTTTTATTATCCCTATATTTATTATTATTATAGCTGTTACGCCGGTTTGGTACTGAATTGTGGTTGATATTTCGATACCAGAATACTGTCATTGCTAAGTAAAATCGTCAGATGCTGTTGTTAAAAAATAGCGGTTTTGGGGAAAAATATTAACAACCGGCAATATTCAGCTAATTTAATGGCCGTTATATCGGTAATTTATATACGAACTTCTTCGCATTCGGTAATAGCAACATGTAATAAACCCATTACGTTGCCGGCTTTAAAAAATTTTCTTAAATATTTATTTAACGCAATATATTCGCGATGTTGCCATTTTCTGTTATTTCGCCAGATTCCATGATTTCGAAATACCCTTCGAAATAGAAATTTATGTAAGTAAATAATAGACGACAATAAAAATCCCACGGTCCGAGATGATCTCAGAAGAGGTGGCGAGGACTGGCTATGAATATTTTCGAGTTACAGTCATATAACTCCATATGGTCCGTTTTGTCGGTAATTTATGTTCGCATATCTTACGAGCAGCGGCGTGGAGGGTCTATCTGGTGATGTTCGAGGAAGGAATATGTGGGTTTGCACACCGCGCCACTGTTCACAAATTTTCAACATATTTAAAATAATAAGGCGATGGTGTTGCTTCAGTTTTGCACAAGTCGAACGAGTGTGAAATAGCATTAATATGGTTACATCTTTTTCTCACACCGTTCCTTCGATACATGTAACTCTAACAGCCCGTTATTTGTTTTATTTTTAGTTTTAATTATATCACTGAAAGAGGAGGGATTACATAATTTTAATGGAGACCGGATAGGTTTACAATTTGTTTTGAAGCTACATCTTACATTTTGCTAATATAATTTTCATTTATAAATTTAATGTATTACTATTGTTCTATTGTATTTGCATCAATATACAATCTGGACGAGGGTAAGATAGTATGGTATAACTTCGTAAATCCATTTGATTTCAAGGACATTATGTAGTTCTTCACTGGTTCCGTAACAATGAGTATTGATAGTTAATCAAAGAACTTTGTTTTGTTATCGTTGGATTATTAGTTTTTTATAATTACTAAAAACCAATCTCTTCGATCTTGCAATATATATATATACTCCAGTTACAAATACAGTTCCTTAGTTTTTTGTCACGTTAGACAAAATGTAAAATGTTGGTGTACGTATGACGAAAATATTATACGATAGTTTACAAGAATGCAATTATTGTGATAAAGTGATTTGAGATTTCGCTGGAGATTATTTAACTTTATTACCAACATAATTCGATATCATAATTGGGTATACTTTTAAAAATCAGATCAACTGATATCATATCAAATGACATCAGTCGGTATAAGCTGCTCTCGGCGCCAGTAAATATTTGAATTTGAAGTTCAATGGAAAGCGACAAATCCAGGGCTGTACATTTCATTATATCGTCATTAAATTGTTGCAATATTTGTTTTATTGTAATTATCATAGCTTATTGGAGTAAAAATTACGAATCCTAGACATACATAAAGATGTCTGCGTTTCTTATCGTCCGTTAAAAGGCTCTGACGCCATCTGAGAAATGTAGCTTGGGTAATATTAAAGAACAATTAGCCATTTTTATCTATTATTATAACTAGTCTGGTTTTCTAATGAGCTAATCATCTAAAATATGTTGGTACATTTTATTGGTGTTAAATGTACTATAATAGACTGGTTTTATGACAGGAAATGAAGAGGGACTAACGTTATAAATCAACCACAATATTATCAGTTTTCCTATACAGAGTCGTCTTATATTTTTCTTCATCGAGAAATCCACAGATATAGCGATGTTTTATTTCCGGTTCTTTTTTGTACAGAACAGACAGGATGTCTGGTCAAACAGAAGTCGAACTTTGTGATAAAAGCCACTTTTTGTCGGCTTGATGGCTTTCTGTCATATCTATTTATGACGGACTTGAAGACAACCAAAATAATGGGTTGATAACAACCGCACTTTTTTAAAGACATAGATAAAGACAAAAATAAATATTATATCAATTGGAATAATCGAATAAAATGAGTATGTAGCCGAATGGAGTTTAAAAACACTCAGTAGCAAAGTGTTAGTAATAAAAACATTATTTCCCAGTACGATGACTTTTCTTCAAAACAAAATGAACACAAAAATATCGTTTTTCAGAAACCAAAAACAAATGAATTATAAAACTAAATTTTCAAGAATTGAACATGGTTATTTTAAGACATATATAAGCAAACATCATACAATAAAATATGTATGATGATTTTGGGAAATTGTTCCATAATACGCTATGTTTTTACGATTTTCTAAAAATATATTATTAAACCTTACTTATATCATTGCATGGCTTGGAGTATCTTAAATAAAGAATCCGATGTATAAGCCTGTGTTATAGTCAACAAAAACGACTAAAAAACATAACAATTAAACCAGTTAAGACCAATAATTGGCTTATAGATGTCGATTGATATTTTGCTGTATTATTTTATCAAGTATTGTCCTAAATTATTGTCATTGTTCAGTTCTTCGTTGACTATATAGCGATGAGCATTGATAATTAATCGAAGAACTTTGTTTTTACAGCGTTGGATAACTAGTTGATTTAATGTTTTTGAACAACCCCATATTATAAATGTATTAATTTTATTTGATCAAATAATGGTGACTACTATTATGATGACTGTTATCGAGCTTTTAGTCGAAATATTTCTTAATGAAATGGAAAATATATATTACAAAAAAGTATTTGTATTAAATTTTTTCTTTTTTTTTGTAGTTTTAAGATATTGTATTAAACTTATAAAAGGATAGTTTTGTATAATTACTGATAATATTATCTTCAAATGCATATGTAATCATCTTCTGTATATAAATGTAATGTAAAGTTCGTTTAAAACTGTCGATAAATATACAAAAAAATCCGTTCCTTGACGATTGCTAAAATCCCAACAATACAATTATTCGAACAAAACAATTCTGTATACCACCAAATTAATTTCGTTTATTTGTTCGATTAATCGAGGTTGGCGGCGGATAGCAGTTAATTGTGTGTATTTTCCTTTGCGGATCCTTCGAGCATTCTAAACAATTTTTTTTTGTTTTGTTTCGTTTCGTACGACATTGGACGCGAAGTCGCCTGTGATGCAATCGAGGTTGGCGCTGCCGATCGATAAAAAAAAAACAAACAAACAATGCGATCGAGTAGAAGAAACAAGCGACGGTCGGTTTTTGTTCCCGTTATGATAGAAAAAGAGCGAGTTGCCCGTCGACGGATCGCATTCTATATTTTACTACGTCGATTCAAGACAATCACGTTTTCACGGTTGCGATTCGGTTGATGCTTCGGATCGATAACGATAAATAGACCATGGAAACAGCAACATTTCGCGCCAATTAACGTAACGATACCGCGCTGACCCCCTTCTGTACGTCTTCGCTGACGTAGTGGTGCTGTCGCGCGTACGAGTACTAAAAGGTAAAAAAGCAGGTTGAGATAGTTGATCTGCATTCGCATTAAAATTTAAATTTTAGCGATTTCTCCTCGAAAGGTTAATTAATCAAAGTTGATGAAAATATCTTATATATATAAAATTCTCACGTCACAATGTTTGTTCCCATACTCCTCCGAAACGGCTTGACCGATTCTTATAAAATTTCAGCAGGTCTGAGAATCGGCTACTATCTATTTTTCAAACCTCTAAGTGGTAAGGGGTGTCCACCCCAATTTCTTTTTATTATGTGGCATTAAAAAATACATACAACCCTAAAATTTCACTTTTCTATCATCAACCCCTGCTTTTTCATAGTCATTTTAATAATTTTATCATTTTTTATCCCGCTCGATAATATCAATTATTATCACTTGGTCAGGCCAAACAATGTCTGTTTGTGACAATTATACATTGCATGCTCTCGAGTATGCATGCTCTAGTAAACCATCAGGTTTGCTTGTATTAGCTAAAGACGGGCTAATAAAAAATATTGTTCACACTATAGCATTGAGAGATTAATATTATATAATGAATTAATGATATAAATAATTATTACTTAAAATAAATTATAATAAATTAAAAAAATTAATGTTTGGTGTTTTATTATTTTTATATTCCCTCATCGCTCACAGCGCTCCATGTCATCACTCATATACCACACATGCTTACACACTTCCAATAAGTTAGTTATTTTTTTTTTATATATATATATATATATATATATATATATATATATATATATATATATATCACTACATAGTATAAAACAAAGTCGCCTTTTCTGTCCCTATATCCCTATGTGCGCTTAAATCTTTAAAACTACGCAACGGATTTTGATGCGGTTTTTTTCAATAGATAGAGTGATTCAAGAGGAAGGTTTATATGTATAATACATGCATAATATACTAAGGCAACATTGCTAATTTTAGAGGTTTCTAACGTGATGTCGTAAATTAACCTATTTTTTAGGCTTATTTAGCAATTAGCAAAAACGCTGCCTAACCCTACGAGTTAGATCAAATTAATGTACTACAGTATTGTACACCATAAAAAGGTCTACAAAAAAGTCCGCGATGGTATATGTTTAGCTTTTAGGGATAACCCACATTAACCATTTTTATTGTTTACTTTTTACGTGAGAAAATGGCTTATTTACGAAGCTATTTTAAGCAATACGGCATTAATCCTTATCGAATTAAGTACCTTAAATACAGTGTGCAATTAATATAGATCAATATGGTTCCTTACAGCATGTAAATTAAACAAATATTTTCGGAGATATTACAAATTTAAAATTTGCGTTTAAAAATGTGTAATGTAATAAAAATTGTATGATTTTAGATATTCCAAAGATAGCAGGAAATCTTCATAGTAAGTATAGGGGAAGAGGAATTGTTTTACTCCAAATTTAATGCGTGCAGGCCAAAGGCAGTAATGAATGAACCAAAAATACTGGATCGATTTTAAACATGTTTTCATTGAGTGACATAGGCATATATATTTTATGCCCGTGCAAAGTCGGAGCGGGCCGCTATGTTTTTATATACAACGTTCATATTTTTTCTGTAGTGTATTTAATTTAGTATCAGCATTGCACCCGTGCGAAGCCGGGGCGGGTCGCTAGTATATATATAATTTTTAAACATAATTAGATTTAACAATAATGAACATTCAAAATTTATACATATTTTTAAAAGTTTAGTGCATTTTGGTGCTTAATTTTAAAAGTTTATTAAATATATCTCTATTTTTTAAAAATATTTGGACAGAATTGATATTATTTTGGCCGATATATCAATATTTCAATTTTTTTTTCTTAAAAATATCGATATTTTTCTTTCTCGAACAAAATATTGAAAACGATATATGGATATATATTTTTTAACATCGATATATCGAAATATCTCGGCGGCTGACACCCCTAATTTAAGTTATAAATTACTATAATGAAAAAAAACTAAAGATTTTCGTATTAGATCAAATATTTAGTCAAACTTTATAGTGTGTTTTACTTTAACCCAAATAATTCGTTGGTCAAAGACATGTGCAAAACGTCTGTGAAAATCGAGTCATCTGGCAAATATGTCGGCAAAGGATCAAACCCGTGATGTCATAATTTAGCAATATGGGAAACTCTCATTACGACAAGAAGTCGAAAAACCTTACAGAAAGTACCTAAACATTCTGGGAATTCGTCAGTTCACATTTCCTATAGAGGTAGGCAAGTCACAATTAGGTTGCATAATTTATCTTCTTATTTATTATACCCATCTCTTAAATATAGCATAATATATAAAGTAAATATATATATATATATATATATATACATATATATATATATATATATATATATATATATATATATATATATATATATATATATATATATAATTAATAATTAAATATATATTTACAGTTTTTTCTTTTATCAAATGATAATAGGAAAAATCATTCACATTTTATCTAATTTAGTGTTAATTATAAATTATTACTTTAAAAAGTATTGTACACTGTAAAACAATGTAAAAATGAAAGAACTTTTCTCGAGACAAAAACAAGTTATATCATTCAACAAATGGCCAGCGTGATTTTTAATTTTTAGCACTATTTCTTGGTAGTATATTTATTTAACACCAATAAAAATTAGTTCGTGTTTCGTTAATTCATTGGTTCGACTTTATAGTTGTCATTGCTCGCCGAATTTCGTCAAATCGTTTGCATTTGTTGGATTCCCACGACTCGATCACCTTCAACGCTTGTTCTTTTCAGTTTTATGACGAATACCGATCATTATCGCCATTGGGTTGTGTAACTTTGATGAAATGTCAAATTAAAAATCCATTTTCGCTAGCATTTTGTATTTTACAAAGTCATAATTTTATTATGACTAGATCCAAGGGATTTAGGAACAATATTTATTATATTCAACACTCCAAGAGATTGGTTTATCAATCGATTATGAAGCCTATTTGGCCTTATGGGGTTCAAATATAATATGGGGTTGCACTGAAATGCTGCCAAAACTACATTTATCGCAATGTAACCAACGAAGAGCTGCACGATGACCTCAAAATCAAATAGATGTACGAAATTATCCAAGATTTCGCATTAAAACATGAAATAAGGTTTCTAAGTCACAGTAACGTGGAACACAGCTGCTGAACTGGACAATACGCAGGAAATCAGAAGATTGAAGCGAACCAAAGCACACGAACTTGCAGAGTTTGTAAGTGTATTCTTAACTTTAGCTTAAGTAGTTCTAACTACCTTTGCAGTTTTTGCTCAAAAACGATAGTAATATATTAAGTTTATCAATTAAGATTCTACTATCTAAGATATCTAAAAAGGTATAAGATTGTAGAAGAATTAATAATGGTTTGAAAGGACTGTTTTCATTTGGGCATCGTTGTTGAAACAAACCGAAATCGTGTTATTTTTAAAACAAATGATTGCTGGCGATGAAAAATTGGTCACGTACGACCCATTAGAATTTGTTCCTGTCTTTCAAAACTCTCTTAATTTTTTTATTATTATTTAATTAATATATTGTTACTAGTCGTTTCCGTCTAACCTACAATTTGTCTTTATGATAACTTAAATCTAGGTATATAATTAGGAGGACCCATCGGCCCTATCTCAGTATCTGGTGAAATAATGTCTATACATGTCACTGCTGAATTTTTAATATGTACACCTGACTACACAATACTACACAAGATCAGACGGTTTGATTCTTTTGAGTCTGTGTCCTGTTCTGGTGCTATCCAATAATTTCAATATTTCAATATTCGTATGAGAAAGGAGTCTTTCCTCATGCCCCCTTGCAATTCTCTTGATTTCTTAACTGACTTTGTCGAGTCTCGATGTAGGTAATCAGTCTTATAGTATTTGGGTGCACCCACAATACCTCTTAGTACTTTGTTCTCAAAAATTTGTATTTTATTTATGTTACTCTTTCCAGAACATCCCCATAATTGAACTTCGTATGTCCATATAGGTTTCAGTAATTGCTTATATAACTCTCTTAATGATATAAAGCTCCAACTTCAAGCTCATCTCCAAGTTATTTACGAGTTCGAGTTAGTTGGATTTACGTTCAATAATGAAATAACTTCGTTGTCTTGGAGTTTTCTTGGTGACTGAAGACTATTTCTGTCATTAATATCAAAATGTATCCTTTACTGATGATTAAAATTGAACTAGCCTGCTGCGATTAAGCCTGAAGCTTGAACTTAACATATCTTTGACCAAATTCATTTATCGTCCATACGTCATCATTCTGAAGAAAATGTAAAGGAACGACGTCCGTTTGTCAATCAGATAGCCGCCACCATTTCGCAATTAATTAAACCTATAATGAGCGCTAATTACTCACCAGAAACTTTTTCGCCATACCAAAATTAGTTGTCTTTTTGCAACGTGGAAGGAAGGCGACCACGCTGAATGTCAATGAGGCCAATCTGCACGTTGACGTTAGCGTATCCATTTATATCGTCGTCAATTTCCTGCTAGGTGCGTGACCATACTGCATTCGATGTTAGGCTTTATTGAATTTCACTTTGGGATACTGTGGAATATTCTATTTTTTTTATCAGTCAGAAAATGATTTTTTATATAATGATATCGTTGCAGTTAATAGAAACCTTATCATATCTATTGTTTTTAATCAACTGTTAATGTCCATCAATATTCAATTTTTTTTTGTAGATATCTATATATTGATATATTGTGATCATTTAATGATGATGGTAGTTTGTTAGGTGATCTATTCTGCAATTTTTTCAATATCATCTACTTACATCAAGAAGTGTATAAGATATCTTGATTTACTTATATGCAAAGATCTATTTGTTACTAAATATGTAAATGTGAAACTGCATAGTAGAATATTGCAGGTGGGTTGGTTAGTTTCGATTTTGAGTTTGAAAACTGACTTGAAGGAGAAACCAAGTTTTCTGATATCCAGTCCAGAGTGACAACATAACGAGTTGATCTACATAATCATGAAGTTCGATGAGCTGACTTTTTTGCTCATATTAGGAATCAATGAAAATATAATTTTATTGCATTCTTATCATTCCATCACACATGTAAGACGTATAACTTGTGAGGAACACTGGTTTCTTGTTCTGCCCTGTAGTTTTTCATTATTTCACGTGTTCTTGGTATGATTTAACTTCAACAATCAAATAACTAATCATCAATATCAATGTAATATATTCTTAGATTTATAATTGTTATTTAAAGTGCTTTCAGTAAAATTATTGATATTAGTATATACTCCATTTATTTACGGACTTGTGGCGAAATGATGTTGAAAATTCATTTATCAATGACAGTGAATGACCTGAAATATTTTTTTATTATTTCATTAATATATTGTTACTAGTCGTTTCCGTCTAACCTACAATTTGTCTTTATGATAACTTAAATCTAGGTATATAACTAGGAAGAACCATCGGCTCTATCTCAGTATCTGGTGAAACAATGTCTATACATTTCACTGCTGAATTTTTAATATATGCACCTCACTACACAATACTACACAAGATCAGATGGTTTGATTCTTTTGAGTCTGTGTCCTGTTCTGGTGGTATCCAATAGTTGCAATATTTCAATATTCGTATGAGAATGGAGTCTTTCCTCATGCCCCCTTACAATTCTCTTGGTTTCTTGACTGACTTTGGGTATCTGAAGGTCTCGATGTAGGTAATCAGTCCTATAGTATTTAGGTGCACCCACAATACCTCTCAGGACTTTGTTCTCAAAAATTTGTATTTTATTTATGTTACTCTTTGCAGAACATCCCCATAATTGAACTTCGTATGTCCATATAGGTTTCAGTATTTGCTTATATAATAGCAATTTATTATGCACTGATAATTGTAACTTTCTTCCAATTGACCAATAGATTTTCCTATATTTCAATTCCAGTTATTGTCTTTTCTTCTTTATATGTTCCTTCCAGCGAAGTTTTGCATCGAGATTCATTCCGAGATATTTAGCGTTGTTGCTATATGGAATGATAGTGTTATTTAATGTTATTGGTGCTTGTTTGGTTTGTTTATAGGTGAACTGAACATGTACAGATTTATTTTCATTAATTCTTATTTTCCAAGCCTATATCCAATTATTTATATTGTCACTAGCCTGTTGTAATTTTCGTGAGGCTTCTTCACTATTGTCACCGACAGCTATAATCGCAATATCAATTGTTGAGTGCTTGTTAATAAACCCAAACTGGTGTGTTGGTATTAGGTTTTTTCTCTCTATGATCGGTTTTATTCTTTTCAAAACAAGGGAAACATGATTCTTCCGTAATAAGTGTCCAATATCTGATAGAAACAGCAAAGACTTATTGATACCCAATGACAATCGATGTAATTTTACTAACTCTGAAGAACTCTAACTCTCGTAGAACTGTATCTATTGTTCCTATTTTTGTAATAATACAAGATTGTTCAACGGAAATTAAAGTACGATACAGATAATGATCTAATAGATAAGATAATAGATAAAATAATAGATAAGATAATATTTTTCAGCTCTTTGCAGCTAATGTTATCTATTCATTTAATGAAAATCGCCTTGCATGAAAAGCTTTTAGAAGTGTGGGAAAAGCCAGAAGGCAGAGGCAGCTGAATCCGATGAATGAGCTGAATATTGACAGTCCAAACTTCCACTGATTTTACCAATGGTTTTCTGTCTGTGTCTGTGTAATCAACTGTATTATCTAAAAATATATTATTTCTGTAATCTGGGTTATTTTTACGAGTTATTATTATTATTTATTTACTAATTCAGAGTTAACCTACAAACCAAATTATTTTTGAGCGTTTTTTAATAAAATTTTGAATACAAATTAATAGTGATAAACCTTAATCTGCATCGTAGTTGCAAGAATTGCAAAACTTTGCTGTTGAACTGAACTGAAAACTGCTTCTCAAAGTTGAGTCTTTCCTCATGTCTTGTTGTAAATTTATTAATTATTATTTTGTGAATGTATCTACATACTTAGAGCTTTATTCTGAAATATTTGTATTATGTTGATAATACAATGTAATGAATTGAGACAAAACCCCATTTTAAAGCTTTTTAAAGCTGTTTTCAACTTTGTATGTTTCTAAATGAAATATAACTTCACAGATTTCTTAGTTCTTCTATTACTCTGCGATTTTATTGAACATAACTACGAACCTCTAACCTATTGCTTGGAAAAAATCATCATCCTTAACAAATACAATGAATAATTCCATTTTGAAGCCTGGTATTCTGCAAGGCAAATCGACGAGGGTGTTGACGTAACAATCGTCGGAAATAGCGCCATTAAAGCGCCCGTCCCGAACCATCCTGTCGCCTTTCGGTGCGGCCCGACGCGTAGATTTGATTATTCCGTGTGACAGAAAGCGTGCGTAGAGTCCGACGCTAACTCACTCGGTAATTGAATGCGAAAATAGACTGAACTATGACATAATTCATTAAAATTAATACGCCAGTTTACGGCACACTCATTGTTGTGACTCACACGCGCGCCTTCAGTTTTTCTAACCATCAATCGCCGGCCGAAATGATACATTCACCGAGACATTCAACAATGCGGTTTATTATTCATCTCCTCGGTACCATGGCTTCGTACTGTTATTATTAAACAAAATTGCTTAAATAGTCGATATTAAGCTGTTAGATTGATCGGCATTAAATTATTCCTGAAGCGTTCGAATGAATTTTAATTTATTTAAATAACGACATCGTTTGTCTCTTTATGTTTCATTCATTGTCGTTTCACACACACAAACACGTTAATGCTAAATGATATGCTGATACAATAGCATCAGATATATTTGAAACCAACTTCATCAGCTTTTCAGTATGTGTCATTTCGTCAAAGTATGAAAAATATAATTTAACAGTGCGCTGAAGGCTCTAATTAAAAAAACAGACCACCGAATAATTTAAAAATGGTAATTTTGATCAATGAAGTAATAAGCTGAATGTATCCAGGTTCTGGAGCTTTCGTTTTCTTAAAATGGTGCATGTGAAAGAATAATAGGACATGCCTTCCCAATTCCAATTTTATCAAATTTTTGAATGGTTTCGAGTTTCGAGAAGAGAATTATTCGATTAAGATGCAACAATCATTGCCCAATTAACGATAAATATTTATTTTTATCCAATTAATCACTAATAGATCGACCAAGATATTAGAGAACTATTTCCAAATAATTGCGTAGTTTACTTAAAGTCGAATCTTCAATAGTGACCAAATTTGGTGAAGCGTGTTCAAAGTCCTGCTGCACTACCACATCCTTTACACCTCATGTATAAAGAAGCACATTCTGAACGATATTCATCAAATTTTAATAGAATAAGGACAAGAGCCGAATAAGCAGAATAAGGACAAGAGCAACAATCACGTCATAGCATACTGACATAATTATTATAAATGCAATAAAATAAGAAGCTTTAGGCTAAATGGTGTGGCTGGGTGAATGGAGGTAAAACGAAATGAAACAGTGGTATTTACATTATGTGACCGTTATTTATTGGCTATATAAAAAAATGTGAAAAAATACAAATGATAAAACGGATGGCAGCGGTGTTACCTGGAGACGAGGCTTCGGCAGTCGATGGTGGCACGTCTAAACCAAACGATGGTTGAGCACTGAATGAATGGAAATATTCTTCAATAACATCCCAGATAAACGTCTCGGGGTTGCCGCCAGCTATTCGTTATCGGGTTCTAGTTGGCGCTGCTGGCACCCCGCCCGTGTTCAACATCTGGGATTATATTTATGGGTATTTTGCAGACAGTTATTCCACGATGTAAAATTCGACATGCCTCAAGGTCGCTACAAAACTATTTCTGTAAGATTTCTTTTAAAACCAACCAATAATTCAAACCCTTTTAACCTTTTAGAATTAAATCAAATTAAGTCCGATTTTTTTGTCAATTACTGTATATAATGACTTACATTGATTTGTTTTTGCAATTGATTGATTACTTAACCCCCTTAACTCTAAACTATAAAATAAAGGAAATAAACCTGTTATAAACCGTGTTATTTGTTTTCAAATATAGCAAATAATAATAGGATTTTTTAATCAAAGTGTATGCAAAGATGTTGAAAGTCTTGTTCCCGATAAAAGCGAGAATAGCGTTCCCGATAACAGCTTGTAAATTGATTTATCGCCTGTTAACATAACAGAGCATCGTACTGAGGAAACCTGATACCGAGGAACCTTGTTTTTGTTTTGAAAAACAACTCGCTAGCGAACCGCCATTAGAACAAAAAAAAGGAAAGCAAAAAAAGTATTATCGGATACACCCGAAATAGACTGCTGTTATCTCATAACTGTATATATATTTATATATTTTCCTGTATCGTGTATTTGAACCGACAGGAATTATATAATGCTGCTGTCGTTTGACGTCTCTTGAATGATTAAAACAACAAATATGTCTAACCACGTTAATCATTGCCTTGCAGTGTTTTTTTAAAATATATTTTAAAGTCTCTTTTTACCAACTATGGGTTTATCTGGACTGGGCCTAAAGTTTAACGTGGGCTCCGAACCACGGTCCTCAGCATTAAGCCTACCGACTGGCGAGTGACCGACTTTACAAATCATCCCGGAAGACATCCGGTCTTACCCAGCCTGGTTACTGGCGTGACTGGGATCATTTTCCTTGTCGGATTTTACACTTTTGCCTAGAACATTCACAAATATTAAACAATTACAAACATAAATTTACGACCATGCCCCAGCAGGATTCGAACCAGCGGCTATTGCAACAGTAGGAGGACCGTCCCATCGCCTTTACCACTGCGCCACCAAGCCAGCTTGCGAAGATTTCACATTAAAATTTAGAAAATCAGAATATTGAAACGCACGAAAGCACACGAATTTGTTTAGTGTTCTTAACTTTAGCTTAAGCAATCTAGTTTTATTTTAATTTTGGAGATACAAACTGTATTAATCCCGTACTCGCCTTGCTTGTTTGTTAAAGCAAGTACAACAGAACAGTAATAATATATTAATTAGTAAATTAACATTTTTCACCGAATGCTTCTGGCAAACAAATGGTTGTGTACCAATCAGAATTTACTGTTCTACGATCCTCTAGAGGCAGTGTTGCAATATGACCAGTTTTCCGGAAGAAACAGGCCACCATTTTCTTCGAAGTGCTTCGTGCGCGAACAACTTTTGTTGGATTTGGTTCAACTTGGAACACCCATACAGTCGACTGCTACTTACTTTCGGGCTCATGCGAATATATCCATGATTCGTCACGTGTCACGATTTTAAAAACGTCTTTCGAAACACCGCGATTGACACGAGCCTTTTTTTGAGCGATTGTAAAATTTTATGGGATCCAACGCGAACATAACGTAAAATCGCATATATGCTGGTGGAACTAATGCTTAGGAATGCCTCAATCTCACAATAGGTGACATGACGATCTTGCTTAATCATTTCGCACACAGCATCGATGTTTTCTGATACAACGGCCGATTTTGGACGACCTTCACGAAACTCGTTGGATAGCCGACTACGACCACGATTGAATTTACTAAACCACGAGCGATACACGGTGGTTTTTGATGGAGCTTCATCGCCAAAAGTCAAATTAAGTTGATTGATGCACTCTTGTTGTGATAATCCACGTCGAAAATCGTAAAAAATCATCGCACGAAAATCGAAACGAAAAACAAATAGCGTCCGTGCGACAAAATGTTCCGAGTACGTATATCGTCATATTTTACGATGGAACCGTCAGATGGACTCATATGACAACAGTGTTGCTAATATAAATAGTGACCCTCGTATTATTTTATCTTATACATAAGCTCATCGATGTGGGAGTCCAGCTCTTGTCATTGATTGTAGATGAATTAAAAAGTTCACTTTATCTAATTTTTATTGAAACAGTTACTAGTAAAAGGTGACGGCTTAGTCATGTTAAAGGAAAAAAGGTATATAATTCCGTTATTTCTTATACTCTGGATATCCATAAATGGTAATAATTACAAACACTTGTAGACACAAACCACTTGTAGTTTTCGTGGAAACAATTGCGGAGAGAATTCTATTGCAAATGGTTTTTTTTAATAAATATTCTGACTCATCGAATGCATTGTTAAACATGTCAAATATTTGAATTACCCGTAATACGCTGTGATTCAAACATTGTGATTTATATTATGTACTGTATACGATAATATTATATCAATACTTGATGTAATATGAATGTAAATACAAGCTAAAATATAATATAGTTCATTAAAAATACCCTTTATGTACATTTCTATTTCTAAATATTTACGGCAATAAATTAATGTATAATTAAAAGATTATTGTTAGTACTTGACTGAAATCGTATTGTTTTTATTCTCTTATCATCATTTTTATATAATGATAATTATATAATACCCTATAAAAAATTATATGAGTGGATTTTTATTTGTCACATATCTTAAAATGTATAAATTCTAAAGCAATTTAACATGGATTTTCGTTCCTTTCACATCGAAATAGACATAACAATTTTTGCCGCTTTTTCCATGTATATGATCGTGAAAATGTGCAATTTTTGGTCATTTTTAGTTTTTTACTGTCATCTCTGTTCAAATAATCGCAAATTAATGAAAACTACGGTGGCTATAAAGAATTTTATGCTGAATCGAATGGATCTATATAGCTTATATATTTTTGTATAAGCTTTAGTTTCTGAGGTATACAATGAAAAGCGTATTTAAAAAAAATTCCAACCGAATCTCTGTTTCTGTCATATATCTCAAAAACTATAAATCCTAATGTAATTTAATATAAATATTCGTTTCTTTCGCTCTGAAATACCTATATTTTGACATTTTTATCTGAATCCGAAAGATAACAATTTTTGGCACTTTTTAGATACATAGTCGTGAAAATTTGCGATTACTTGCCATTTTCAGTTTTTTACTGTCATATTTGTCGAATATCACATATATCTTAAGCACACATATCTTAAAACAATCTATTAGTAGTATTTTTTTACGACTAATATGTTCCACTTGTATGAATACTTTTTGAATTTGTTAAAACATGATACCAAGATCTTTGGAAGATTATTAATTATTATAAATATGAATATATTGTTGATACATTCTGTCCAGTCCTATATTTGACGATCATATACACTTTTCCCCAGTCAAATTCGATGTGATTTGCTATCAAAATATCAATATTATCAAATTTAAGCTATGATAACTTGTGCTAGTTGTAAAAAAACTATCGAAATAAACTGATAAACTACTAGACACGTACGGTACGTAACAGCTATTAGGATAGTTAATCTTATAATATAAATATGAACTCCCTACCTATAATGGTTTTTAAAACATTTTTCTGTATTTCCTTCGTGACATATCCTTTTTCCAGTTAGTCCCGTATATTTAGAAAGGGGTTTTGTAACAACATATTCCACTATATATTTCACGTATATGTTTGCAAGGTGTTCTCTATTCACCAATTGGGAATAAATTAATAATAATTTCACGCAATATTAATGAATCATCAGTCGGGTCAAAAGTGGATGCGTCAACGACCTGGAAATTAGGGGAAAACAATCACCGTTATGATATCTATACAGTCTAAAGCAATTTAACATGGATTTTAATTTCTTTCAGCCCAAAATACTTATGGTTTTATAGTTTTATATTTATCTGAGAGGTAAAAAATATTGCCACTTTTTACATTTCTTGCCATTTTCAGTTGTTTACTGCCATTTCTGTTCAAACGACCGTAGATTAATAAAACTTACAGGAGTTATAGAGAATTTTGTGTCGAATCGAATGGTAGTGTAATAATTTTTATACAAGCTTGAGTTTTTACATTATACAATGAAAAGTACAATTTCGAAAAAGGAGTGGATATCTGCTTATATCACATATCCTAAAACCTATACACTCTAAAGCAATTTAATATGGATTTTCGTTTATTTCACCCCAAAATACATGTAGTTTCAGAGTTTTATCTTGCTGACCACTTTTTGTACACATATAGACCATGAAAATTTGCATTCCCTGGCCAATTTCAGTTTTCATTCTGTCATTTTCGTTCAAATAATCTCAGATACAGGGATTTTAAAGAAGTTTACGTTGCAAGGTGTTCTCTCTATTCACCAATTGGGAATAAATTAATAATAATTTCACGCGATATTAATGAATCATCAGTCGGGTCAAAAGTGGATGCGTCAACGACCTGTGATTGTGTTCACCGTTGTGATAATCTTGCCTGTAGTTCTACGAAAATTATCCTCTAAATACCAGAGAAGTACGAAAAATAACATGAATAACATGTTAAAGTCGAATTTCCTTCATTCGACATCAGCACCATTGTTTATCAACAACCTAGACATAAAATCCGATGTATTGTTCTTGTTTCGGCAAAAAAACACCGAAAAACACACGTCGCTACTTCCTTCGATGCTCCAATTTCACTTTTGTTAACTAGCGGCTTTTTTCCGGCGTCCGACTTCCTTCAAGCGTTTCATTAAACCGTAGAAAGTTTTATTACCTTTTATGGCCATCGTACCTGAACGAATTCACAAGTATTCCGATTGATTTACAACGTTTCGGTCGTCATTTCAATAAATCCCATGTCGGAAACACGTATTTTGGTCCATATAATGTCTGAAACCGCAAAGAAAACATATTGTGTATCACGGAGATAAAATATTGAATATAAAAGAAGATATTATGAAACTGTTATCAGGGCGGAAGGATGTGGGAAGATAATGGGGAGTAGCAGATGGTTTCAGCGTTGGGTAAAGTGAAACAACTATCTGAAATTCCCATTAGACGGGGAATTTTATCCAACTATGTGGAGCAATATCCATTTTCCGTTAACAAGAATGCATTATTGAATAATTGCGGTATATACGGGGGGAGATTAGATTTCTTATTAACGTTATTTGGACGGTGATTTAATGATTTTAATCTGATTATGCTCGCATGGCCTCCCAGAGAAACATCATTCATTATTCCCGATATTAAAAAGACAGATACAGATATACATTTTGGGCGCTTTGTCATTAAGTTATTACTAACATATTCGTTGATAATTTTGATGAGAAGATAATTAAATAAATCAAAAGCTGATAAAATTAGTAATAACAGGAAGATTTATTGGTCGATACTTTTCAGCTTTATGTTCATTAACATTTCTCTAAAAATTAAAAAAAAACGATATTGTTGTATATAAATGTTGATGTAAAAATGACACAGGCTTACATATTAAACCTGATATAACATTTCAAGTAAATCGCTTTAGAGAATACATGAGATTGAAACATGATTTAATGAAATTGACTGGATTTTTAAATAATTGGAAAATCTAACGCAATTTAACGATGATTTTCGTTTCTATCACCTCGAAATACATATATTTTGAGAGTTTCATATTGATTCGAGAGGTGAAAAAATTTGGCATTTTTTCCATATATATAGTCGTGAAAATGTGCGATTTTATGCCTTTTTCAAGGTTTTTGCTGTCATTTCGGTTCAAATGATCGCAGGTTAATGAAAATTACAGGGTTTATAAAGAATTTTACGCCGAATCGAATGGTGGTATAATACCTTGTCTACAACTTTGAATATTTGGGTTATACGGTGAAAAGTGTATTTTTAAATATTTAGGAGATTCCAATTTATGTCACATATTTTTAAACCTATAAAATTTAAAGCAATTTAACAATGATTTTCGTTTCTATCACCTCGAAATACATATATTTTGAGAGTTTCATATTGATTCGAGAGGTGAAAAAATTTGGCATTTTTTCCATATATATAGTCGTGAAAATGTGCGATTTTATGCCTTTTTCAAGGTTTTTGCTGTCATTTCGGTTCAAATGATCGCAGGTTAATGAAAATTACAGGGTTTATAAAGAATTTTACGCCGAATCGAATGGTGGTATAATACTTTGTGTACAACTTTGAATGTTTGGGTTATACGGTGAAAAGTGTATTTTTAAATATTTAGAGGATTTCGATTTATGTCACATATCTTTAAACCTATAGAATCTAAAGCAATTTAACAATGATTTTCGTTTCTATCACCTCGAAATACATATATTTTGAGAGTTTCATCTTGATTCGAGAGGTAAAAAAATTTGGCACTTTTTCCATATATATAGTCGTGAAAATGTGCGATTTTATGCCTTTTTCAAGGTTTTTACTGTCATTTCGGTTCAAATGATCGCAGGTTAATGAAAATTACAGGGTTTATAAAGAATTTTACGCCGAATCGAATGGTAGTATAATGCTTTGTGTACAACTTTGAATGTTTGGGGTATACGGTCAAAAGTGTATTTTTAAATATTTAGGGGATTTCAATTTATGTCACATATCTTAAAACCTATAAAGTCTAAAGCAATTTAACGATGATTTTCGTTTCTATCACCTCGAAATACATATATTTTGATAGTTTCATCTTGCTTCGAGGGGTAAAAAAATTTGGCACTTTTTCCATATATATAGTCGTGAAAATGTGCGATTTTATGTCTTTTTCAAGGTTTTTGCTGTCATTTGGGTTCAAATGATCGCAGGTTAATGAAAGTTACAGGGTTTATAAAGAATTTTACGCCGAATCGAATGGTAGTATAATACTTTGTGTACAACTTTGAATATTTTTGTTAAACGGTGAAAAGTGTACTTTTAAATATTTAGGGGATTTCTGCTTATATCACGTATCTTAAAAACTATACACTATAAAGCAATTTAACATTGATTTTCGTTTATTTCACCACAAGATACAGGTAAAAATCCAAGAGTTTTATCTTGCTGGGCACTTTTTCTACATATATAGATATAGAGATGAAAATTTTCATTTTCTTGCCTTCAGTTTTCCTGCTGTCATTTTCTTTCAAACTATTGCAGATACAGGGATTATAAAGAATTTTATGTTGAGACGAATGATAATAAAATTATATTTTTACTAAAATTGGGAAAACGTGTAAAAAAACAAGATTTTGTCCCATTAAATTTTACAATAAAATTAATACATATCTAAATCAATATGGACTACGTTTCTGAATTCTCAATTTTTGATAATTATTTTGTAGACCTATTATATCCACTGATGGCAGTGTTAAAAAAATCGATCTTTTACAAAAAAATATATCGATATTGTTAAAAAAAAGTACCAAAATTAAGTACCAATTTTAAAGGTTTATTATAAGAAAATATCGAAAAATATCGGCCAAAAATATCGATATTTCTTCTTCATCCCTATGTTAGTGTATTTATTTATAAAAGAGAGATAGCTGATATCTATTGAATCTATTTTATGTTTATATGGACTATGTAAAACTTTTTTTTGTTCAGTTGATTGCAATTTCAGTTCATTATGATAATATATGCTTTCACCAACATACAGACTGTTTCATTATTGTTAGTCTCCTTTAATAATATTTTCCAGAGATTTCATCACGACTCTCCATTGTTCACTCGTACGTCTCGCAAATACTCTCACGCAAACCTGACGAATGATAACGGCGTACTAATTAAAGTTTCTGGTGGCTGATTTAAAAGTAAGTCTCGGGTTATATCCCGATCTGAAATACGCCCATTCTGCTATCCAGACGCCAAAAGGACATTGTGCTAGCTGGGGCCTTTGTTTGGTCTGTGCTCGCCACAGAAAGACGACAAGAAGGCCATTTTATTTCGGTTTACATTCCATGCCTTTGTTCGCGGGGGATTTTTAGCGAGGGTTATTACGTCCCATTGTTGGGGATGTTTTTGTTTAGTGATAGTGTAGAAAATGGTTGCAATTTTTAGTCTTATATTAATAAAAGGGACAGATTAAGATTGTCTTTTTGGTTTTTAAATTAGAATTTAAGTATTTTTATTCGTTTGATTAACATTTTTTTAAATGTATTAATATATTATTATTACTTGTTGCCAATTAACTTACAATTTGTCTCTATACTAACTTAAAATTATATACCAGTCTAGGAAGACCCAGTGGTTTTTACTAGGGTTGGGAACTATCGACTGAAAACAGTCGAAACAGTCGATAGTCGCAAAACAGTCGAAACTGTCGGTTCGACTCTTCTTTTCGATTCGTGATATCAAACGAAGATGTACGAATCCTAATCCTCTGAACTAAAGATGTACAATAACCAAAAATACTATATAAAAATTAAACATGTACATAATCATAGAAAAAAAACTAATCCATGACATAATTAAAAATGATCTGAATGAAATGATGTAAATGTTTTATTTATTATTGAACTGTCATGTTTTTACTGTCATTTCGGTTCAAATGATCGCAGGTTAATGAAAATTATAGGGTTTATAAAGAATTTTACGCCGAATCGAATGGTTGTATAATACTTTGTGTACAACTTTGAATGTTTGGGTTATACGGTGAAAAGTGTATTTTTAAATATTTAGGGGATTTCAGTTTATGTCACATATCTTTAAAACTATAAAATCTAAAGCAATTTAACAATGATTTTCGTTTCTATCACCTCGAAATACATATATTTATAGACAATATAGACAATACAGTAGAACTTAAACAAAACCTAAAAACTAAAGATGTACAATAACCAAAAATACTATATAAAAATTAAACATGTACATAATCATAGAAAAAAAACTAATCCATGACATAATTAAAAATGATCTGAATGAAATTATGTAAATGTTTTATTTATTATTGAACGGAAATATTTTGTAACGAAAATCGAGAGAGTAATCGAAATATTACGTATTACTGCCATAAAAGCAGTCCAAATATTTTACTAAACAATCTTGAAAAATATCGTACCAAAATACTGCTATATTAATATACAATATATTGTTATTTACAAGCAAACTACCAAAAAATCACAAAACTATTACATATAAATCTATGTAAGACGGAGCCAGAACGTTAAAAATCGGACGAATGAATCTAGTAAAACCAAAAATAGTAACTAAAAGTACAACTGAAACAGTCGATAGTAAATAGTAACAAAATCAGTCGGACCGAAAATAGCGACTGAAAAAGTCGATAGTAAAAAGTAGTCAATTATTAAACAGTCGATAGTCAATTTCAGTCGATAGTTTCCAACACAATTTTTACTTTGTCTTAATAAAATAGTATAAATAAGTTAGTAGTGCTCTTCAGTGTTTTTATTATTTAGTACACTAACTGCACAACATACATAATATCACACGGTTCTTTTTTGGTTTGAATCTGCGTTTTCAGCGTCTAGTTCTTCTAGGTAGTTGACATTTTTACTGTATGGGATAATATGAGTTAATGTCTGGGTCCACTTATTTATATTATTACTAGCGTGTTTCTTGTTGTTTCTTCTCTATTGTCCCCGATAGCAAATATCGCAAAATTGACGCAGTTAAGGTATTTTTTTTAGTTTTCTGTAACAGTGACTAGATTTGGTGGATGATATTCGAAATGCTGTAGCAATCATAGCAGCGTATTAGTCGTGAAACATGTAGATATAGTTCTCAATAATTAGTTTGACGTTTTTACATCAATTTAAACAATATATTTAAATTTCCATTTAGCTTATTTGTTTCTAGTAATTATAAATTCTAGAAAAATACGAAATCATTAGTTTTTATTAATTGGTAATACTTGATTTGATTACAGTTCCTCAAACTAGGCCAGTTAATCTTATCTCATTGAAATATATCATCATTTATCACGAATTTAATACATTCTAATTATAAAAATCCTTTGAAATTGTTTCAACTCGTCTCGACTGACACTGGTGCCACTAGTCTTATCAAGAAACAAAAATACCTACAAAGATAAACCTGCATAGGTGTTCACGAATGGTATTTCGATTGTTGTGTACTTATCCCGATATTTATTTATTACTGATTTTGCAGAATTATGTTGTGTTCATTGTTGTCAAAAGCATCTATAATTCGGACTGAGATTTTTCAGAAAAATTTCTTTTCGTAGATGTAATTTGGTAATTTGTCCTGTATGTGTTAATATAATCTAATCACATCACATAAATATAATCACACCACAATTAAGTATATAATCTCGGATATTACTCCACTTATATTATGTAACTTTAATATAAACGCATAATATATGCTTTTTTCACAAATTCATTTTGTTACCGTTATCTGTATTGGCTAGAGAGAAACAACGTAATACCAACACACCAGTTTGGGTTTATTAACAAGCATTCAACAGTTGACCAGGTCCACGGAATAACAGATGTTATTGAAAAAACCTACGAAAGTAAAAAAGTATCCTCAGCTATATTTTTAGATGTAGCACAAGCCTTCGATAAGGTTTGGCATGAAGACCTTGTTCATAAACTACAGAAAATGTTACCAAAACAACACACCGAACTATTAAAATCGTACATTGCAACCAGAACATTTAGAGTCAAACAAGAAGAAGCTTATTCTACAATAAAAGAAGCTAAAACAGGTGTACGACAAGGAAGTGTACTGGGACCAATGCTTTATCTATTCTACACTTGTGATATACCACAAATGGAGAATATTACGATGGCTACATTTGCTGATGATACAGCGATTATAGCTGTCGAAGACAATAGTGAAGAAGCCTCCTCACGAAAACTACAACAGACAAGTGGCAGTATAAATAATTGAACATAAGCTTGGAAAATAAAAATTAATAAAAGTAAATCTGTGCATGTGCAGTTCACCTACAAATAGACCGTACAGGCACCAATAACATTAAATAATACTATCATTCCTTATAGCAAAAACGCTAAATATCTCGGAATCAATCTTGATGAAAAACTTCGCTGAACGGAACATATAAAGAAGAAAAGAAAAGAACTGGAAATGAAACATAAGAAAATGTACTGGCTAATTGGAAGAAAATCACAATTATCAGTACATAATAAATTGCTATTATATAAGCAAATATTGAAACCTATATGGACATAAGGTGTTCAATTATGGGGATAAAATACAAATTTTTCAGAAGAAGGTCCTGAGAGGTATTGTGGGTGCATCCAAATACTATAGAACTCATTACCTGCATCGAGACCTTCAGATACCCACAGTCAGTCAAGAAATCAAGAGAAGTGCAGGGGGGCATGACGAATGATTCCATTCTCATGAGAATATTGCAGTATTGCAGCTTTTGGATACTATCAGAACAGGACACAGATTCAAAAGAATCAAACCATCTGACTTTGTGTAGTGTTGTTTAGTGAGGTGCATATAATAAAAAATAAATACAGCAGTGACATGTATAAACATTATTTCACCAGAGACTGAGATAGGACTGATGGGTCCTTCCTTATCAAGTCATCTTAATCACTTACTATCCACAATGAGTTCCTACATAATAGAGTTAACAGGATTTTAACATAATTACAACGATAGAGGTATCTGATGTGATACATCTTAAATTAAGAAAATTAATTCATAGTCCTGACTAAAGAGTTCGAAAAGTTTTAACGCTGTTTGTCGTCTATTGTTTCAGTCTCTTTGGCCGAACACCAACAGCGCCAATCAGTCCTCGACGCAATTAATCAAGAAAGGCCTCTTGTGGCAACAAAGAGACAAGCTGTTCAGCCGATGGAAGGAGAGATACTTCATTCTGACTCGAGACTATCTACATTGTTTCCGGAGAGCATCTGGCGCGGACCGGATATCGGAAATGGGCCAGTTCCTCTTCAAAGTGAAACTGGTAGATGTCGACCGAGTCGAATGGGAAAACAAGAAGACCTACAGCACCGTGGCCCTGGTTATCGGTCGAGATGGCAAGATTTATCTCAGGTGAGTCCCCTGACGTTGATTTAGAATCATAATATATGACACACATGCTCAAAAAAGGATTTATTGTTAAATTGCAAGTATGATCACTAAGATTCAAAAGAAATAAAAGTAGAATATTTAAATTTTCCCATAATACGAGGGTGGTTCAAAAGTGATCGAGCCAAATACTCTGACACGTTTATTTACAAAAATTTACAGTTTTTCTCGGTATTTCCTCTCATTAGTTACGCATTTTGTCCCTCCTTCTGGAAGTTTTTTGACGCCGGTATGGAAGAATTCCTTGGGCAACTCGGGCAGCCATGTACGCACGAACTACTCTATCTTGTTGTCTCGGAATCTTTGACCTCCGTGGGCTTCTTTCAGTGGTCGAAACATGTGGTAGTCGCAGGGTGATAAATCCGGGCTGTAGGGAGCCTAGGTTTTCATTAAGATGGATCAAAATTGCATTAATGGCAAACCTACTGGACAGATGCAAATATATTTGGCAGGGCTACCAAAATGTTAATTTTACATAGTTGATATTAACTACAACATACAAAGGTTTAATTTATATACATTTGATGAGGGATGTTTGATTTTCTTAGACTTATAAAGCACAAATTGCAATTTTAAAAATAAACTTCCCTTAAAAACTCTTATAAAGCAAATTCTCCTATGGATTATTAAAATAATCTGTTTGGTTTTTTTTACTTTAGTTAACGTCAGTGACAACATTTGGGTTCCTACATTGTCTAACATATAACATACGTAAGTGTTGTTCGAAATGTTTGAAACTTCTGTCTGCAATAACACACAAATAACAGGCTGAGAAAACTTGATAAAATCACATTGTTCAATCAAATTTGCATCAGTTAGTTACCTTTAACTTGGTGAAGTATATCCCATCGACCTATTTGATGTACAAGAAACCAGTTTTTTGTAATCTAATCATGATGGGATTTGATAGACACTTGTTAAAGAATTTTATTTATTAATTTTTTTTTGTATTTTGAGAATATATGGCCATTCAGTAGTGGATGGCAGTGAATGGTCAAAGAGTTTAGTTAGAAGCCCATTTTCTTTTGTCTGTTTGACATTCGAATCTTTACTTTCAATTCATAACTTTTATTTATGGTAAAATAAATACGTAGAATTGTCCGAAAGAAAATTTTCAACATGAATTATCATGCCTATTGTTGTTGACAGGGCTTCAGATGGTTTGGAAGACTGGTTCGAGCTACTGGAGGAGTGCATGTTAACCAGCAAGGAACGGAGAAAAGCTCTCAGATACTCGCACGATGGTAAGCCGAAGGAGAACAATAATATTACTACCACGGCTTTGGATGATTGGCTAGCTGCTCGTCAAAAATACCGTAAGTCGCGATGGGTTTTGATCGATTTGCGGTTATTGTTCACAAAACTTTAATAAAAATAAATTTGCAGCCTTTGGATACTGCCGTTAAATACGATTAGTTGTGGTATTCATGTATCATGTTCACTGCACAGAGACAGTTATTACTTACTTATAGGTAAAATAGTGCAGCTTGAACGACGCGACAAAACTATAGTACAGTTAGTTAAAAAGAAAAAAACTGATCAATATTTTTTCAGTTATTATTTTATTTCAGTAATAAGGGAACATCCTCCTTTACTCTTCACAACTTAAATCAGTCTCTTCTGCTGTTTTATATAATGTTTCTTATATAATCTTGATTTAACTTTTCCTGCTTATCTTGTATAGCACTTTTTATTTGCTCCATTTTGTTGAATTGCTTACCATTTAAGTACACAACACATGGTAACTGATCTCGAAAGTTTCCAATGATATTAAAAACAGACCAGTAATGTTATTTTTGTCTTATCCTCAAAAACAATAACAGCTCAATACATAACACTTCCCTCAACCTCATTGTCAAACCATTTGATTTGCTCTTACATAAGTATTCATATAATGTGTACATGAATACCATAACTAACCGTCTTTAATCGCGAAATTTAAAAGCTAAAAAGGTATTTTTATAGAAGAGTTGCAGTAAAAAATGTGTGGTGTGCTAAAGTTTTGTCGCTAATGTATATACTTCTCATTTTAATATATTAGGTATCACTTATGACAATGACGTTCATAGAAGCAGAGAACACCTTAACATCTTTAGAATTATTAATAAACTCCTAAAGCTCCTAGCTTTGTATCTTACGGAACGATATACGTGATAATATAATTTAAACAACGTGGATTATTTTTTCGTCCGTTCGATATTTTAGATTTCGGTATGTTTTGCGGCTCTACGTGCAGGCTCTCTATCGATTGAAGTCCTCCAAGTTGACTTGGGGTAAATAAATCACGGGAAATTTTATATGCGGGGGCTCGAGAGCTGCGGTAATATTGCAACACGGTCTGGTCAATATCGGACGCATCGCGGATTGTCAATATCTGCCGTATAACTAAAATGCTCTCATAAAATGCAGTTCAAATTCATTTTTTCTACCTACAATGGTTTATATTAACGCGCCACTATACTGGGGATCAAACGAAGATCATTTTTTAACCGACTTCAAAAAAGGAGGAGGTTCTATGTTCGACTGTACATAAATATTTTTATGTATGTTCACCGATTTATCCGTCAATTATGGGCCGATTTTCAAAATTCTTTTTTTATTCGATAGATTGCACTTTCGAGATGGTCCTATTGGAACCAATTCGGGATCTGTTGGGGGGAAGGGGAGAAATCGAGGGAAACCCTCAAATTTCAAAGGCACGTACAAGTTTTCGTAGTAATATTGTAGTTAGGCAACTGCTTCTACGATGTAACGGTTAGAGCGTTCAGCTAACACGCGAAGGTCGCGGGTTCTGCTGGGGCGTGGTCATAAATTTATGTTTGTGATTGTCCTTAGGCAAGAGCACAAAATCCGACAAGGAAATGATCTCAGTCACGCGAGTAACCAGGCTGGGTAAGACCGGATGTCTTCTGGGATGATCTCCAAAGGTGGTCACTCGCCAGTCAGTAGTCCAAATAAACCCCCCGATGGTAAAAGGAAACTCGATTTAGATGTAAAAAATAAAAAAAAATCCTTTTTTTAAGAATTAACAGATGCCCGCGACCGAAACTCCTAAAAAAGAATAAACACGAGATTTCCTTTGTCCGCATTTATATAAATAAAACCACGTCTACTAGCGTGCAACCAACAGCGCAAATAAACGTCACATGCTTCCTAATGTTTTCCCGTTTTTTCTTCGAAACGTACGGATGCGGCTGCTCCTTGTCGTGCACGCCCAACACGCATAAATCCACCGCCGCTACCAACCCACTCCCTCTAAATTAATCGCTATTTTTCTTTTCGTAGAATAGACGGGCTTTTTCCGCGTGTTTTTTCATCGTCTTTTTTTCTCTGTTCGCAGCGACCGGACGACTGCTCAACGAAAACGTGTGTACACCTAAGCAAGAGGTAACGTTGAGAAGGAAGGAATGGTCCCGAGACACGGACTGGGATCAGTCTACATTGGATAATCGCTTATCTCGTAAGTATTGATTGTAAACTGTGCAAAAATATCTTTTGAAACTGGAGAGGGCTTGAAAATTTAATGTATTTCATCAAATTTATAATGAAAACCGTTAAAAAAAGTTGGACTAGATGAAAATGTCTCCTAAATACAATTAAAATTAGTTACTTCATTAAATATTACTCAAGGATATAATGAATAGTTAATAATATTAATAGAATTAGGTGTGATATAGACCAGTAGGTGCATAAAAGATGAAGTATCAAGTCAAACAGCTATTAAACGACCTCTAAATATTAGAATTCGTTGTTTTTAATATCCCTTTATATAAAATAACAGTTTTATTTAGTATTATAGAGTTATTCAGTGTATTATGTCATATCCCAATTGTCGATTTTGGTTTTAACGATTTAAAAGAGTTAATGTCAATAACAAAGAACGCCCTGGATGACTACAACAATTTAAAGACAATGAATTATAACATTTATCGAATGAAATTCTCAGAGAACTTTTAAACAGCATAGGACTGGACAAACCTAATATTTCTTGACGTTTATATACTATGGGAGAAAAGAGGGAAAATAGCTTTTGCATGAACTAACTGAAAATACTGAACAGAAAATGTTTTTTGTAGCACATTGTGACTGACGATGAAATATGGATATACATGTATGTTTTATGATATAAAATGTATATTTTTAAAATAATATGCAGCATATGTCTCATAAATAAGGACCGATTACACTCAGCAGTATACTTCTTGGTGAATTTTACTTGTTTACGCAACCAGTTAATTAAAAAAACATAAAATTAATCATTATAGTTAATTTTCTGAAATGTTTACGTTTGTTTTATGTCAATATATATATATATATATATATATATATATATATATATATATATATATATATATATATATATATAGATATAGATATAGATATACATATAGATATAGATATAGATATACATATATAGCATTAATTCTTATTATGATTATAAAGAAGGGTTGATATTTATAAACAGGCACAATAATGAGCTCTAATCCGTTATTAGTAACACCTGTTTGATGTAATTATAAACAAAATAACCAGCAATACCCCAAATTGAACTGATCGAAAACAAATTAAAAATGTATATTCTTTATTATCAGGAAAGATGAAAGTCGCAAGAAGCAGCGGATACAGGAAAAAGAGGAAGTGGTATCAGTTTGGCAGTAAATTGAGTAGTAAGTGAAACTGATGGCCCGAAATCAGTGACGTTGGGTCTGTCAGTGTCAGTTTCTGGGAAACGTGGTTTTATGTCGTATACATTTTGTGTAAAAATATATTGAATTAATTCATTGAACTACTAAAACTTGGTAATTATATTGTTATGTCGTGTAGATAGTTAAAACTATTGCAGAAGGCCTACGATACATTCTTCGTATCAGAAACTGGGGCATATGGAACGGATAAACTATTCAAAAAGTGTTAGTTGGTTTGCATAAATACACCAACAAACTTATGAGGCAAGTTAACTCAAGAGATAGATATATAGTCTTTTATATCATATTAAAAAGAACTAAATCTTGCCCCAAAATCCCACAAATCTGATTGAACCTCACCTGACATAGCAAAGGAACATTATGAAAAGACAATCTCGTACTCTAAAAACAACAGTTTTCACGAATCCTGGCTATTTTTTACACAGAATGTATATCAAGCTCTTAGTTTGTTGATCATTTGACGACCACACGCTACTTTTACATATAAAGAAATAAAATCAAGTTTCTCTATGTTGTTTTGTTGTTATTGTCTGGGAATTTTGTTTTTTATTCACCCTGTATCTGTACTTGTATAGTTTTGTTGGTTTTTAACGTTAATATAGCAAATACATCAGCTCCACTATCATGGGTGATACCCATCGAGTTCATAATTATCAACAATAATTTAAATTGGCCATGTCTGGATATTTAAATAATTTCTTTTGGTTTAAATTAAGGAATTCATTGATATGGTTTCAAGTTTCTGATTATTTCTGACTCGTTCTGAAGTAGTCAGTTTAGTTGCCACGTCAGAGAACTTGCAGTAAATCTGAAAATAAATCGAATGTTTAGGAGTCCTTCTGAGATCATACCGTTGAAGGTCTAGACTTGGAAAATATGCAAAAAAATTCTTGGTTTTAAATATCTAGACCATAAAAACTCAGGTAAAAAAATATATTGCGAACGTACACAAAGCTCCGACAAAAATCGATCGGTTTAAATTACGTTTCGCCGAAAGGCGAAATCCCCGGTCTCGATCGCGATCCTGCATCGGCATTTGAAATTTAAATCCGATCCGCGCTGCATTTTTCCTGCGAACTACCCGCGATGCATTTTTAATCCCGCGTTAATCGCCGTCCCGCTATCTTAATTACGTGGAATATCCCGCCGTCTCGCTCTCGGCGACTCTAAAGATAGAAAACTATTTCCCATTTTTTCTAGCCTCTCGAAAAATTCGATTTTTTTTCATTTTCCAATCGGATGCGGTGCTAAATTGGCGAAGGCGAAGGGGAACGAATCGAGAACGAAACAATTGAATTAATAGCGGTTGCGGGGATTTTAACCGTTGATTTTAATCAAGCTCGGCTGGGGTTTATTTCGAGGGGCTAAGAGTGGCCGATGAAGAGATTTTCTGTTAATTATCTTGCACTGAGTCGGTTTATTATTGCCTCGGAGGGATCTACAAAATTAAATGGCGATAAATCAATATGTTATGTTTGTTTTTCAATTGTTTATCTACGTAACGAATGGCACAGCCTACTTGTAATATATATTGTGTTTAGATTAATCTTGATATTTACACTGAGGGACGCATATATCCTCTATATATCAACATCACCTCGTTACATTATTTAAAATATTGTACTTCGAAACCAATTTATAGAAAATTACAATGTGTATGAAGACATACTTGGTATTCCACCAAGCATATAAAACTTATTGTTTCTGTGTTTATCCCTTCCATTCGCCTTATTAAATGGAACATATTTTGCTTTTAAATAATGGGATTGCTCTATTAAGATTTGTCGGTTTATTTATCAAAATGTTGTTCTTAAAATCAACAAAAAAAACAAATAACAATTATTAATTGAGCAACCTAGTAAATACCTCCAAAAACCTGAAATCATTTCAATGTTGGGTGCGTCATATATTCCTGTAGATCTGGCGAGACAACACATTAATCCACCGTTTCTATTTTAGTACTTACAGACATAGATATAAACTCATACGAGGACAGTACTTTAGGCGCACCATCGGTCACCTCATACAGGATGAGTCGTGACGTATTCTGCGTCCAGCCCCAGTCCCTGAGGGGCGCCGGCTCGTTCCGCTCCTCCAGAGACAGTAGTCAGCCACCGAAGCGAGCTGCCGCCAATATTCCAGACACCCAGTGCCAATACATCAAGTTCAGAGGTGAGAGTCCCCTTGTTCAAGTTCGGTTCGGTTCGATAATGATAATATTCTGTTTGCAGAACGCTCATACAGCGACATTCAGCACATCGAAAGGAAACCATGGAGGGAGATGTCGTTGGCCGATCACCAGTAAAACGAAGAAAGAGGGAACATGTGTTCAGTGTGACCAGCTAGTCTTTTTTATAGGCTTAGGCACGAACCTTAGGCTGTAATAATCTTGTTTTGTTTCAATTCATATTTTTGTGTATAAATATGAATAACGTAATTTTTTTTGACATGGTGATATCTTAACCGTTTTATATCGTAATGTAATCAATCATACCGCATATCAACAATCATCAATTCCAAAAATCATTATCCCAAAGATAGGTAAACATTAGAACATTAGTATAATAATTATACATATATCTTAGGCTCTTTGTCAGTAGGGTAGTTTTAATACTAGTCAATTATAATAATAATTAAATCAATAACACATATATAATACACCTATATTGTAGTAGGGTAGTTCTGAGTAATGGGTTTTGATACAAATATCGGTTTTATTATATATTATCGATGTGACTGAACGTCGATGATGATTTGCTTTAATCGTAATACATTTTATGTATTTTTTTAAATAAACGTTTTTTTTACAATGCCGTTTATATCATTAAATACACGTAGAATAGACTCCCCCTTATTTCCCAAAAATTAGATGCCGAGCTAAACAAAAACCTTCTACATTTCCAGGATTCAGCAAAATTAACATCGGTGTTAACATTTCATGAAGAACTAATAAGAAAACGTTCTCGCATTCATCTAGAAACTAAAAAGTCAGATCGGAAACAAAGTAAATGACAGAGCTTCTATGATTCATTTAAAAACGGAATATCATACTTTTTTGCTAAAAATTAAAATTGCATTCGCAGTTTCATTATTTCATTATTAACATATTATATATTCGGAAATATACAAAAACATTTTGCAAAATTGCCACTATATATTGTAAATGAGACCCATGCCATGATTGTTCTGTTGAAAAGGTAAGATACAAAAACCCATGATTAATCTGCAAAATATAACGCATTCACCTTTCCATCATTAACATAAGCTGGTCATTAAAAATTTGGGATAAGGAAAAAATGTATAGTAAGATTTCCATGTTTTTATTAAAATATTTTGTACAATAAACGTTTTTCTAACATGAAATAATTTAAACTGTTAATAATAACTTAAATAAAGAACAATTAGTTTAAACAGGCATTAAATGCACGAAAAAGTCAGTATTTTAAAAAACTGTCTGCCAATAACTTAAAAAACAAAGCATTAGAACAGCAATAATTAATCATAACGATCGATGTCTAATTAGATATACTTTATAATGATTACAAATAATAACCATTGGAAGAATCCGAACTTGTATTTAATTTAATAACATTCAGACACAGTAGGACCAAGAAAAAATAAACATATCAGTACTGGTAAGTTATCAAACTATTAAAATGCCCTTAATTAATGTCCATTTCGAACGAACTATCTACAAACAACGTATATATGTAAAAAAATGGATTTTGTTCTGGGGGAGACTTGTAGGGGTTGTTCATCAGAGAGCATATTAGTTGAATTCGATGGGAGTCAATCTCGTGACGGTTCCGAAATCCGGAATTGTCGTTTAGCAACCCCCCTTCTATAGCATCGCGAGCCATTCTTGAAAATATCAAGCAATATCCCTATATCAATATACACAGTGGTCTGGAGCTCGCATTAGCTCGAAGAACCCGATCGAATACTTAAGATTAATCACTCTATATGATTTTTTATTGCTTACGGAGATAGAACTATTTGCACATCAACTAAGACACACATTTGTACTTATTCGTTAAAAGGCAAGACGAAGAAAAATTGCACCAGAAAAAATGGCAGAACGACGGAGTAATAAAACCAACTATATGCGTGTTTATGTTCGAGGAGGCTGATTGTCGCCGTATAATTTTCTATGCCCAAAACAATATACAAGGCGTGCTCGATCCGTGTAGTAACCATGCCCCGTACAGTCGAGAGATGAATTTTAGAATAGAAACGGTGTTCTTGCTTATGGATTATGTAAATGTGTTAAAAAGATACATTATATATTCATTCGCCCTTTTCATTATTAACATCTATGAAAGTAACTTTTTATATATTCGGAAATATACATAAACATTTTGCAAAATTGCTACGATATATTGCAAATGAGACCCATACCATGATTATTCTGTTAAAAAGGTAAGATACAAAAACCCACGATAAATCTGCAAAATATGGCGCATTCACCTTTCCATCTCTAACATAAGTTGATCATTAAAAATTTGGGATAAACAAAAAATGTATAGTAAGATTTGCATATGTTTTTATTAAAATATTTTGTACAATAAACGTTTTTCTAACATGAAATAATTTAAACTGTTAATAATAACTTAAATAAAGAACAATTAGTTTAAACAGGCATTAAATGCACGAAAGAGTCAGTACTTTAAAAAACTGTCTGCGAAAAGACATCCTAAAAAAATCAGGTATGGAGGTAATGTACTACCCCGAATAACTTAAAGGACAATAAACAAAGCTTTAGAACAGCAATAATCAATCATAACGATCGATGTCTAATCATCGTAATAAGAAAATAGTTGCTATTTTAAAAGTCGCTTTTTATTTCAAACTAATTAACGCTATATATAAACATGTATATATATAAAACTAGATATACTATATAATGATTACAAATAATAACCATTGGAAGAATCCGAACTTGTATTTAATTTAATAACATTCAGACACAGTAGGACCAAGAAAAAATAAACATGTCGGTACTGGTAAGTTATCAAACTATTAAAATGCCCTTAATTAATGTCCATTTCGAACGAACTATCTACAAACAACGTATATATGTAAAAAAATGGATTTTGTTCTGGGGGAGACTTGTAGGGGTTGTTCATCAGAGAGCATATTAGTTGAATTCGATGGGAGTCAATCTCGTGACGGTTCCGAAATCCGGAATTGTCGTTTAGCAACCCCCCTTCTATAGCATCGCGAGCCATTCTTGAAAATATCAAGCAATATCCCTATATCAATATACACAGTGGTCTGGAGCTCGCATTAGCTCGAAGAACCCGATCGAATACTTAAGATTAATCACTCTATATGATTTTTTATTGCTTACGGAGATAGAACTAGCATATATATAACTATTTGCACATCAACTAAGACACAAATTTGTACTTACTCGTTAGAAAGCAAGACGAAGAAAAATTGCACCAGAAAAAATGGCAGAACGACGGAGTAATAAAACCAACTATATGCGTGTTTATGTTCGAGGAGGCTGATTGTCGCCAGATAATTTTCTATCCCCAAAACAATATACAAGGCCTGCTCGATCTCAATCCGTGCAATGACCGTGCCCTGTACAGTCGAGAGATGAATTTTAGAATATTAGGAATGGTGTTCTTGCTTACGAATTATGTAAATGTGTTAAATATATACATATTATAGCAGTCTTGAAAACATTGAGAGAAAATCCACGTCGATGACCGGCCAGAAAGGTGCCAACTGACTCATCACCGCCATCATTAGTACAGAAAGACGGATACATGTTAAATTTTCAAAAATATGATTTCCTCGGCGTGTATACATATATCCACTGGAAAGGCACTAGATTTTCCATATTTGGGAAGCTCCAATCACTTTATAACTTATCACAAAACTTATATTCGAGTGTATCGTCTCGTCTCTCTCCAGCTGGTCATCTTGAATTAATAACACTGAACGACATCTCGCGTGAGTTAGGCTCAGGATCCCGAGGAATCTGTGGGTCGGCCTCGTAGCATCTGTCTGTCCAGGTTCATCCGGGAGGCCAGTAAATAGTTGTCATCGCCGATGGGTGACGCCCTATATCAACAAAAAGAACATTATTCAACGATGTTCGCCATCAACGAGACGGGAAGAACATACAGACTGCCGTATTTGGTATTCCTGTCCAAAGTCTTCTTGTAGCTGCGATGCTTCAGCTCGATGTTAACGACGACGGCGCGCAACTCTTCCAGGACCTGTTCTAGGACCGGTTGGCCCTTGACGTAAGCGTCCAGTTTATCGGAGTGGGCCATGAACAGAGAGTGGATTCTCTGAAGATCACGTTCAGGGTCCAACGTCAGGTGGTAGTTGTTACTGTCCTGCTGGGACACGTTGGCACAGCCCTGCGCTAGTTCAACGGGGCTTTTGCAACTGCCATAAAATGACACCAATTCATTCTCCACACGACTAACTCGATCCGAAAGAAGACTTACCACATCCATTCTCCGTTGATGAACGCGCTCGGGTGGTACTTCATGAGCCTGTTGCCATTCGTTTGACAGATGGTCGTCAACAGGTCCACCCATTCCTTCTCCTCGACGCAATTGGCCGCCTGCACGTACAGAGCCCTCTCGGGCTGTACGATCTGGAACATGTTCTTCATCTTGAAGGACGTCTCGGCCAGACGCTCTACCGCAAGTATATTCGCCAGAGGAATTTCACACAACGCTTCCCTCCCTGAAAAACAAAAAAGAACTATCAAAGGGTCGTTTTTTAAGAATTCTATCTCGAATTACCTCTGCTCTTCGAATAGCTCAAGCTATAAGTGGTCAGTTTGAAGTAGCGTCGTTTAAAATTCTTCAGTCCGAATCGCTTTCGTCCCTGTGCTCTTTTAATCATCAACCTGAAATATAGGAAGTATTTAGCAGGTTGTTCAACAAGTTTTGTAGTTCGATAAAAAAATGCGAGTTTACAGTTTGAAATATCTTTTTCACTCTTTCTGAAGTAGACACTTATGACAAACAACCTAGTCCCAGTGATTTGTTAAAATAAAATAATTTTTAGTTAATTGATTATGTGAAATATTACAATCAGAAGTTAGGCAGCTAAAACTGGGGGATAGGATGAATCTTATAAAACTTGTTGGAAACTGTTCTCGAAAACAAGATTTTTATTATATCGTTTTATTTTGTGATAACACCTGGTAGTAACAATAGCATAACAAACATTTTTTGCCCAATTTCAATTGTTAAAATGCAGGTAGTCCGAAAATGCCATTTAATATTAAACAAAACATAGTTTTTCTTTTTTCTCTTTTTCGAATTTACGCTAAAACGGGAAATAATCTACTTTCTGGCCTTATCAAATAGTGCAGACAGTAGTTATCTAGATTATTTTAACTATGATATAAGAAATCAAGATAAATAATAGGCGTTTTTCAAATTATTTCTGTATAGTATGGATTGACTCAACAAATCAAGATTGCTATTTTTATTTATCGGAAATAAAAGGGTTTTCTGAAAAACCTAAACGAATATTATGCAGTGGCGAGGAAGGAAATATTTATAAAGAAATCAGTCGAGTGTTATTTAGCCTTTTATCAAGCAAGTGCGATGTGATAGGAAAAAATATTTACGTACTCGTATCAAATATCTTAGATAAAACCAAAGGTTGGACATTTTTGGAATATTATAATCATTAATGTAATTATGTTCTCTAAATATAAGGATCTATACATTTCTAGATAGACGACGTGATAGACTTATCTAACTAACGAAAACATATCAGTTTAAATATGAAGACGCCTAGAACTCACTACAACAACTGAAATAATATTTCTTTACCTTTTTACTTCTCTTATTTGTAGCGATGCAAGCAAAAAGAAAACGATGATTAAGAAGGGATCTGTTAGTCGTAATCGGAGGGACTTACCCTTCTTTTAAGGTCACCGGTTTATCGTTAACTTTAGTCTGCGAGCTCGACGTATTCGCCGATATAATCTCCAGGAACTTTTTCATGGCATCCCTATGGGATTCCGTACAGAATTCCTTGTACAAACAGTCCATGTATTCTTCTTTACATACAGGTTGCGTCGATCTACTGCTCACCTGCAAGGACAAGACGGTTGCTAACACCTATACGAGATGTAGGTGGCGCGAAAGCACGTACCAAGTTACCCAAGGACTGAATAGTCTTGGAGATCAGAGTCAGCGTCCTGTTGGTTTGGGAGTCGATGGGCTCGTTGGTGAGATCGAAGAGTCGAGGTCCCAGTATGGCAGGGGCAAAGAACCGCAGGAATATGAAGCCAGAAACCACTGAATATCTGGAACAAAGCATAATAATAATTTATGATCATCGAGTATAGTGGATAATATGGTATTGGGTTGATGGAAAGCAACCTTTTGTAGCATTGAATGTATACTTCTATTAATTTTAATCCACTGTATTGTTTCCTTGTTAGCATATTGCCATTTTGTTTATATTATATGAGCTTGGCCATTTTGAGTTAATTCAGCTTATACAAGAAGCTTATGGAAATAATAGTTGAAGCTGTTGTAAAAAAAGATAAAAAAATTGAGATATATGTGTTTAACCGTGAAATCAGCATTAATGAAGAAGAGGATCCCTTTTAGGGCTGTTACTCAATCTTAAATCATCAAGTAACTATTAACGAATTTATCTTTTGAATTAACTGTATCCATCTATGATAGTTTAGAAGAACCTGCATCAATATTCTCATGTTTTTGGATAAAAAGTTTTTCAATTCAAGAAATTTTTGAATGATTTGTAAGATCAAAGAGGTGTTTTGTTAAACTAAAAGTGTGGGATGTAATACATACTGTAGTCGAAGTGATTATTGTTTGTGTTTATCTTTGTACAACATCGATTACTCTACCAACCCAATAAACTACCTCGGAAAGGGAGTCTCATCCTACCTAACTTCGCTATTCTTCGGGAAATAAGTCATGGCGCACTCCTTAAGATTATAGAACACCTGGCACATCAGGGCGGGACAGTGGACCGCGCTCTGTGTGATGTCGTTGAAGATCCTCTGGATGTAGAACTTCAAGTTTGCCAAGTTGGTCTGGATGGCGTTGGGGTCCTTGACGCGGGTGGGATCGATCTCGCACGGTTTCTTCTCGCTGAAGATCAGCTCGAGGGTGGGCTGCAACGTCTTCTGTAAGTATTGGAGCCCTATCAGCTTCATGGCCTCGTCCATCATCTTGGAAACCAGCGTGTTGCCGCGGAATATCGTGGTCGAATCGCTGGAAAAAAAGACACGGAGGTGAATAATAGGAAGTCTGCGGTTAAAGTGGAATTTCTATGGAATAATTATAATGAAATAGGTGTTCGTAATAATAATTTTCAGCAATATTAATAGTCAGAGCTTTTAAATATTCATTAGCAATTGTTTATATCAAACATTTTTTTATCTCGTTACCAACTAACTTATAATTTGGATCTCGGTGAATCCACAATACTTCTCTAGACGTTATTCTGAAATATTTGTATTATGTTGATATTTCTCGTTTCTTTTTTCTCTCGCAGAATATCTCCATAATTAATAGAATCCAATTCCATATAGGTTTTAATATTTGCTTGTATAGCAGCAACTTACTATGTAAAGATAATTTAGATTTTCTATATTTTAATTTGAGTTCTTTTCTTTTCTGTTTGATATTCACTTTACAACAAATAATTATTCATATTTATTGGTATATGAATAGATTGATTATAGGTGAATTCAATATGAACTGATTTACTCTAGTTGACTTTTATTCTCCATGTCTGGGTTCACTTATTTATATTATTACTTGCGTGTTGCAGTCTTTTTTTGGTAGCTACTTCACTATATTTTCAATAACAAATTTCATTTTGTATTTGGAGTATGTCACATGTATAGGGTAGGAAAACTGCTTTTGATTATTTCATTGTTAAGTAAGCTTCTTCTTATTTAATTCTAAACATCCTGGCTGACACGTAGGGGTCTAAGACTTTAGTGCATCGCTTCGGTAATATTTTATGGAATTTATGCATGAGCTTCAAAAATATAGCTGAGCATTTTTTCTCGTTTTTTGACCTTTTCAATAACGTCTGTAATTTAATGTACTTGGTTAATTGTTGAGTGTTTGTTCATAAAACGAAACCGATGCGCAGGTATTAGATATTTTATATGATTGGTTTTAACCTTTTTAACAGGATTTTTTGAAATACTTTGAATATTACTGGTACCAGTAATAAGTAAGAACTTTCATTTTATACGGGACCTATTTTGATAAGAATGATGTATTGTAGAGTGTCATAATTCCTTTTCTTGGTAGAGTCTTCAGCACTTGAAGTCATCAGCCAAGTACTTTATTTAGATTGACAGAAGTTTTGCAGACAGTTTAAAATACAACTTCAGGAATTCTAGATAATTATTAGATTATAATAATAGTTAGATTCTAGTTACATATCTCAATTATATCATAAGTCTTTTAGTTTTTAAATACAAATTAAAGTAGGCAATGTGTTTGAAAAACGAAACACGTTTTCAGTTTTGTTAAATATTTGTAGAAATATAAGTATTTATTTTTAAAAAATATCTAAAAATAGTTTCTAAGAGCCTAGTTGACTAATGTTTGTCATGTAACATGTATCTAATCTCGTATAACATATATTTGCAGTGAGTTAACTATTGCTTATAACCTTATATAAGTTATCAATGTGAGATTATAATCCCAATGTTAAAACTTTACATTACGTGATAATCCATATCCTTATGTAGTTTGAATGAGAATATTTTTCTATAATCTGTGTTAACATATGTTATAACATGCGATAATTTATGTTTTCCGTCGTATATTATGACAAACCGAAGCTATACATTAACACATGAATGAAAACCTTTCAGCTATTACGTCATAATTCATCAAACAACTCCATTAATAGCACCGAGATCCCCAATAAATACCCGATGATACATGCAGCCTTATACATAATGATGTTCATCGTTTTGACGAATACCAAAAGGAGACCAAGTCAAGGCCTGTCGATTATTTTCTCTAAGAATGATTCGGCAATATTTTAGTTTAAAATATTGGTTAAATCTTTGATGAATATTTACCACAGACACAAGAATGTAACTTAATGATGATTATCTATGTTGGAAAATTAGTGTTATTGAATTAAAATATAATTACTGCGATCGAAGTGAACATTTGTTGGATTTTCGAGAACTTCAGATGATGATACAACCACATTATGGTTATTGTTCACTTTAAAAAAACTTTGTGAGCCACCAAACCGAAAATACATTCAACATTAACCGTCCGCCACATTCACCTGATTTGGCATCGTGCGAATTTTACATATTTGGAAAAATATTGGATAAAGAGATGTAAAAGGTACTGATACTTGACGGCTATAATCTAAGACTACAATTTGGGCTTGTATTTTTCAATCGAAATAATTTATTAACAAAAGTTGATACATTTATTGAGCTGAAGTTATATATGACTATAGTCCTCTATAACTAAAACAAGTTATAATAAATGGAGATCATCTGAAGAAATATATTACTACAAATGATGATATAATGTAAGGATTTGTTTCTAATATGTCTACAAACAGTTATATTATTTGTCCATAATCTGTCTACAGTTGAGATAATATGAGTGCAATCTGATATGTCTACAGTCGGTTAACATATGACTATAATTTGTCTACGATTGGAAATATCTACAAACAACGAAAATAGATTCCCATAATCTGTTTATAGTTTAAAGATAATGTATGAGTGCTGTCTGATATGTCGACAGTCAGTATAAGTTAACTGACTATATTTTATTTACAGTTGAATAAATATCTACAGACCAAAATAATAAGTGCATATCATCTGAGACAACTACAAACAGGTATATTATTTGTCCATAATCTGTCTACAATCTGCCTACAGTTGAGATAATTTATGGTATTATATATTTTAATCTATGAATGTATTTGTCTGCAAACTAGAATAACGTTTGTCTACAGTTTAGATGACTTATTTTAAATCTATAACATTAAAAAAAATATATGAATGCTTGTTTCTAATATATAAGATAGACACATGTCTACAGACCTGGATGACATTTGATTAAAGCCTATATTAGTATTGTATAAGTTTCAATCAGTAGTCGCTATTTTCATTACCAAATACCAACGTATATTTTTTTTCATTTTGTCTTCTAGGAATCCCTTTGGCTCTCAACATATTTTTCCAAAAAGAGATCTGTTGAGTGACGATGAATAAGTTTAGTAAAATAATATATTATAATAAAAGGTTAAATCCTCTTGGCGTTTTCAATCGACAATTCAGCCCTACTTTCATTCACTCATACAGGCATGACTATATATAGTAACGTGTGACCTGGGGGATATAAAGACCCCCGTGACACCGACAGTACGACAGTTTCCGACTCGAACAGGAAAAAAAACGAAACTAGACCGAGAAATCGTCGAGACAGGTTCAAGACCGTCGGGAAGCACTGGGGAAGTCAGATCTATTTTCGGTGCTGTACGAACGATTCGGGAAGTCGTCTTCGGGGGGGTCTTCGGATTATGTATCTACAAATAATGCACGCCACCCGTTCGAGATACGTTTATTTTCCCGTCTGATCGATGGAGATATTCGAAATATCTTCGCGGGGAGAGGTTTTCCCGCCACGGGTCGTTGGCGGAAAAGCCGAACGGTTCTGGCACGACGAGAAGGAAAACAAATATTGACCGATTGATCTACCGTTGGAAAATCCAGGCTATAACAACATAGGACGGCGTATGGTTTTCCAGGAAGGTTTATGTAAAGTGTTAGATACGTGAAAATGTAATCCGAGCTATTTCTTAAGTTCCGTGTTGTTATGTCTTGTTATTTTATGAATGCGCACAACTGAATTCATAATAAAATCCTTATATTAGTATTGAGTGAGTATTTTGAAGGGACAATAACAATATGAAATTGTAGATACGTCTTACATATTATAAACAGTTATTCTTAGATTGTAGCCTATTGAATATAAAATGTGGAAAGCTTATAGACAAGTTTAGAGAACAAGTAGAATATGTGATTATTAGTTATTTTAATTATATCGATAGTTTGACACTACTACTTTGGATAGACTATATGTGTTTTCCTCACACAATTATCAAAAAATAGTGCCCAAAAATGTTTCATTTTGCCAGTGATCAGATTTACGAGCACAAATATCGAATAATCGAGAGAAAATAGTGGATGTAAACAGACAGTTGGTTAGTTGGTGGCGGGACGACTGAACGAAAACGAAACGGTCGCTGGAATGTCGTAATTTCCTTCGCCATGTTAATTGGTGATGCAGAAAACGTCCGCCGACCAGATATTTCGGCTTTTTTCTCGGAAACATAAAATGTAGGCGAGGTTTCCTGCCGATTCGGATTTGGATCAGAAACTGTTCTGCGGCTAGGTGTCGCCCGCGATAGCGCATGCCGCTCACGTACCCCGCCACCGGACATTGTCGGACCTTTTCGGTACGACTCTGGTCATGTTGTCATTGTTAATTGTTGTGAAATATCGAGGCGCTACGGACTCCGAATAATCAAACGCCCATTTTCCAACCAGGCTCTCATTATCTCACCGGTTATTACCACACAGACGGACTCGAATGGATACGTAATTGTCTGAGAGAATATTTATCTACAATCGTACATATGGTCACTAAAAACATATACTTGCAATTTAGAAGTTATGCATATGGACTGGCCATAATATGAGACAATAATTAGCAACCTTGTCTCTAGACTTGTCACAAACTTTCCACATTTTATATTCAATAGGTTACAATCTAAGAATAACTGTTTTCAATATGATCAAACATTCGTTTATAATATGTAAGACATATCTACAAATTGATATTGTTCCACAATGTATTTTCATTTGAAATAATTTATGGATAAAATATTATATGCCTACAAGGCCAAGTTAACATATGACCGTGCACATTATGTGGAAAAATATATTGAAACAAATGGTGATATAATACATCGTAACGATTTGTTACAGACAGAGATAATTTATAGATGTATATATAAATATGTCTACAGTCAGAAAAAATACGACTACAATTTGTCAACAGTTGAATAAGTATCTACAGATGAAGATACGTTTTGTCTGCGGTCAAATATTCATATGACTATTATTCGTTTGTGATTGAAGCTATCTACAGAGTTACAAAATGCAAATAAAATGAACATTATCTAAGAAAATATATGACTATAAACAGTTATAGTACTTGTCTATAATTTGTTTACAGTTAAGATAATATATGTAAATAGGCTGATGTGTCTACCGTCAGGTGACATATGACTATAATTTGTCCAAAATTGGATAAATATCCACAGATGAAAAAAATAAGTTCATATTATCTGGAAAAATGTATGACTATAGACAGTTATAGTACTTGTCTATAATTTGTTTACAGTTAAGATAATATATGTAAATAGGCTGATGTGTCTACCGTCAGGTAACATATGACTATAATTTGTCCACAATTGAATAAATATCCACAGATGAAAAAAATAAGTTCATATTATCTGGAAAAATGTATGATTATAGACAGTTATAGTACTTGTCTATAATTTGTTTACAGTTAAGATAATATATGTAAATAGGCTGATGTGTCTACCGTCAGGTAACATATGACTATAATTTGTCCACAACTGGATAAATATCCACAGATGAAAAAAATAAGTTCAGATTATCTGGAAAAATGTATGACTATAGACAGTTATAGTATCTGTCTATGTTTTGTCTACAGTCGAATACGTATATGACTATTATTCGTTTACGATTGAATTTACCTACAGAGATACAAAATGCAAAATGAAAATAAAATGCACATTATCTAAGAAAATATATGACTATAAACAGTTATAATACCTGTGTATAATTTGTCTACAGTTAAGATAATATCTATATAAGCTGATGTGTCTATAGTCAGTTAACATATGACTATAATTTGTTTACATTTATATAAATATCTACAGACGAAGATAATAAGTGTCTATAATCTGCCTACAGTTGAATATTTATGAATTTGACTGAAAATATCTATAAACAGCGATAATAGATGCACATACTCTTGCAAAAATGCAAAATGAAAATAAAATATATGACTATAAACGGTTATAGTACTTGTCTATAATTTGTTTACAGTTAGGATAATATATGTAAATAGGCTGACATGTCTACAGTCAGTTAACATATGACTATAATTTGTACATATAAATATCTAGACAAATATAGTAAGTGCGTATCATCTAGAAAAAACATTATAGCTACAAGCGGTGACAGTATTAACTTATAATCTGTCTACAGTTGAGATAATTTATGGTTAGCCTTAGATCGATCAACTTAGCAAACTTATGATCACGATTTTAGAAATTAAGTTTACAATATGATAGAGTATTTATTTCTAACCTGTGATAAAAGTGTTTACAGGCTATGATAACTTCTCTGTCTACAGTTTTTACATACGATATAATAAATTATTTGGTTTTAATCTGCCATAATAACTGAGAAACTGGGATCAAATTTATCTATAATCACCATACAGTTTAGGCAATTTATAAAGAGAAGTGTGAGATAATAAGAGTGTATAATCTAAAAAAATATTTATTGATAAATTGTAAGATAAATTTGATATAATAATAAACACATTGGATATAAGTTCATTTTTCAAGCACGCTAGATTCCTTTGTAACGATTTTTTAAATTTCGTTAACACTCGACACTCATAATGACTCGGTACTCATTAAAAAAACCCGATGGCTCCCATTAAATGTTAATAGGAAGCATTTATTTCCTCATCAGTCATTCATTATTATCGCGATCGTTTTTTGTGAATCATCCGCAGTACCTGGGGTCCAGTTTAAGGAGCGAAAACCGATGATGTCAAATCGGGCGAGTAACACGAATCTCTTACACGTAATGACGCACCCATTATTTTCCGTCGTTACATCATTTTTGTTGATAGAAGATGCAGACGAGGCGACGTCATGCCATCGCATCGGGATTAAGATATGTTTAATAGACGCCCGACATGATTCATTACGATGCGGTGGAGTGCTGGGGAGGAAAAAAAAAGTAAGAAACATATGGTCGATACTGAGAGACAGAGAGGAAGAGAGGGGCAACGAAGACGGAGTATCGCGAACCTATAGATGAAATTCCGCTCTTGGTTGGAAGCTCCCACGCGTTTACGCGGTCCCTGTGTAGGCAGTTGGCTTTTAATGCCGAAATTACCTTTTACATGTGCCGCGGACGCCCACGCGGGAAACAGTAACACAGGAAAAAAACCAGAGCCGGAAAAATTCGATCTAACGAACGGCTTGTTTCGTTGACCGGATGGAGAAAAACAACTTTTACGGCACATCCGTTCACGAAACAAAATAAATGAATTTTCATCCGAACGATGCTTTTATTTTTAGACGTAATATGTGTGCGAACATATTTTTATTACAAAAATGTAGTTTTTATGAGACTTTAGCCGGAATTATATAACTAACAATACAATACAAACAATCAAATGTAGATCAATGTCTACATTTCGAAAAAATACCTCTGTAGAATATCACTACATAGTATAAAACAAAGTCGCCTTTTCTGTCCCTATATCCCTATGTGCGCTTAAATCTTTAAAACTACGCAACGGATTTTGATGCGGTTTTTTTCAATAGATAGAGTGATTCAAGAGGAAGGTTTATATGTATAATACATGCATAATATACTAAGGCAACATTGCTAATTTTAGAGGTTTCTAACGTGATGTCGTAAATTAACCTATTTTTTTAGGCTTATTTAGCAATTAGCAAAAACGCTGCCTAACCCTACGAGTTAGATCAAATTAATGTACTACAGTATTGTACACCGTAAAAAGGTCTACAAAAAAGTCCGCGATGGTATATGTTTATCTTTTAGGGATAACCCACATTAACATGGCTTATTTACGAAGCTATTTTAAGCAATACGGCATTAATCCTTATCGAATTAAGTACCTTAAATACAGTGTGCAATTAATATAGATCAATATGGTTCCTTACAGCATGTAAATTAAACAAATATTTTCGGAGATATTACAAATTTAAAATTTGCGTTTAAAAATGTGTAATGTAATAAAAATTGTATGAATTTAGATATTCCAAAGATAGCAGGAAATCTTCATAGTAAGTATAGGGGAAGAGGAATTGTTTTACTCCAAATTTAATGCGTGCAGGCCAAGGGCGGTAATGAATGAACCAAAAATACTGGATCGATTTTAATCATGTTTTCATTGAGTGACATAGGCATTAATATTTTATGCCGGTGCAAAGTCGGAGCGGGCCGCTATGTTTTTATATACAACGTTCATATTTTTTCTGTAGTGTATTTAATTTAGTATCAGCATTGCACCCGTGCGAAGCCGGGGCGGGTCGCTAGTAAAACTATAATCCGACTATTATCGCTATTAAGAAAATAAACATTTACAGAAACTTTCATAAATCTACACTCAGAATATATTTTCAATTGGTCCATTCTGAAAAAATATGCTCCTAAAATAATGTCTACAATCTAGGAACATATTGGAGACGCTTACAGCCCGAGATTTGTATCGCTACAAATTTAAAAAATATTTATCTGTAGAATTAAATAAATTTACGCTTATCTGTGAATAATTTTCAGATGTCTACAGTCTAAGAATATGTTTGAGATATATCTACAACTTGAAATATTATGTGACTACATTCTAAGAAATTAAATGTATTTTTCTTTGAGTAACATACATTTACTATTTTTGCAATAACTATTTTTTGAAAAAATATGCGACCAAAGTAATATGTCTACAGTCTAAGAATATATTTCAGATATGTCTACAGTTTGAAATATTAAATGGCTACATTCTAGAAAATTCAACGTACGCTGTTTCGAATAACATTAATCTACACTGTGTGAAAATATTTGTAACGGCTACATTTTGAAAAGTATGTACCTAAAAAATATATGTCTACAGTCTAAGAATATATCCGTTATATGTTTAAAGTCTCAGATATTGTACCCTACCGTAAGTTTGCGAAAAAAAAAATCGCTATAATAAAATTAATTTACGGTCTTTAATTTTTTCTTAATTCTGAGATGATTTATTTCTGAGATGTCTACAGTCTGAGAATAAAAAATAGTTACAGTTAACAGCTTGTACCTTGTAATAACATAAAATTACATTCTGTGCAATATATTTTCAAAGCCAACATTTTGAAAAAATATTTGTCTATCCAAAACAATACAAGTCTATAAGTTTAAGAATATATTTGGGATATCTCTAGAAGCTGAGATATTGTACTGCTGTAAAATTTAGAGGGTACATTACTCCACATCTATCTCCGGATTTGGCCCATGCGTATTCTCCTACATAGAATAAACCATAGAAAAGAATAAACTATATTGTCTTCCTTTTCTAATAGCGGTACATTCTTTTCGGGTCAATCGGTACAGTCAATCAAGTCAAAACAACAATAAAATCTAGGATATTTAGATTGTGTTACATTAATAATTCTACAGTAATAATAATTAAATTGTTGTGTTATTTTCAGTGGCTTAACATACATCGGTTTTAAAATATGGAAGACCGAGGGTAAGTGCAGAATGTAAGGTTATATTTTTAAATGTTAATAAAATCCAAACAGCATTCATTTTAGTTATAGTGGGAATGTTAGCTGCCAAATTTATAACACATCATTTTCAACGACATCGAATAGGTATCAACATATGCCAAAATTTTATGATAACAAGAGCAGAGAAGAAAATGATTGTTGAGGTTTATCCATTAAGAATAGTAGCAAAAATTGAAGTAACTGGCAATAATTAGACTTAAACTAAACCAAATGTATTGACTGATGGCGTCTAAATCTAAATTATTATTAGATAACAAGGTTTTTCTGTATAAATCAATACTTGGGCCCCTTTGGACCTATGGTATTGAACTGTGGGGTACTACTAGCAACTCTAACATAGATATCCTCCAGAGGGTCCAGAATAAAGTGTTGCGAGTCATCGTCGATGCCCCATATTACGTGTCCAACAAACTGATTCAACGCGATATCCCCCATAGAACCCATAACGAGTGTGATTCGGAGTATTCGGACAGTGTAGTGCATAGACTCAAACGAACTGATCAATAAACACATAGAGTGAGATTTAATAATAAGCTAGAATAGTTTTGAGTATAAGTTAGGATAGACTTTAAAATAAGTTAGAATAGTATATATATATATATATATATATATATATATATATATATATATATATATATATATATATATATATACTGAAGTGATCTTCTACATGCCAGGATGGTTATACTATATAACTGAAATCATATAATAATACTTATTGCCCACGGACAGATTGTTGACGTTGTAGGAGATTAATAAAAAAATAACAATATAAAAAAATATGTAGTCTAGAGTGTGACGAGAGTTTTGATATACACTCTAATAAGTCTACAATCTAAGAATATACATGTCAGCAGTTTTAAATCATTTGTCTCTGGCTTTGTATTTCATATATGTTTGCTAAAGGAATATCTAAAAGAATAAATGTTACAAGGAAACATATTTTCATCGACGGCGTCTCTCTCATGTAATGAAAAAAAAAACAGCAGAATACTTACGTCACACCACTAATTTCCACAGCCGCCAGCGACTTTATCACCGGCACCACCTTCTTGTAATGAAGGAAGATCCGGACCAACGGCTGAGCGATCTCCACCTTGTTGATAACGTCACCGAGCAACCGGAGCGGGCTGACCGTGATCAACTGCAATTCGTCAAAAACCCGTAGGATTACCTCCTGCTCGGGAAAATTGATCAAGTCCGCGCTCACCTGCTTGTCGGCGCTTTGCAGGAGCAGGTCCTTCAGTTGCTGGTAGACGTAGGCGGGAAAGACCCGGTCCTCCGTGTACTGAACCTGAAGCCTCAGCGACCCCAGGCTGTTATCGCTGGACAGCCGGGTGCCGGGAGGCGTGGAGTTCATGAGGGTCGGCCGGTTCCTGGTGGACCTGGGCTGTAGGAAGTACCTGCAACGGAGCATCGTGCGGTCAGTACGAGCGGTACGGTCGTAATTTCCGCGTGTGCCGTCATTCATCATCGATTTCGATCGCCGCGACTACCAGGAAACTCGTTTTTTTCTGCGTTATTGTTGTTGTTCGAGTTAATTACACGGTTACTCATATGTGCCGCGTGTAAACCTATTCGTAATGAATGAAATGTCACGGCAACGACTCGTTTGAAGTATTCCGAGAACGGTCGATTAAATGGTCGAGACGAATGACACCATTCGCATGATAAACACAGCGCGCTTTGACGGGCGCGCGCTTTTGTTGACGTTACGGGGGGGAAAAAGGAGCTATTTCGTACCGATTCAAACAGTTTCATTCATTAATATGGCGCCTGGTCAAAGGACAAGGTGTGGCCACCTTACCAACTCTATCAAAAACACAAAATATAGAGAATATAAAAGGGGAACTTAAATGGGGACACGTCAAACAATATTTCAAAGAAATTTCAGTTTATTCGATTGAGGAAACACCGGGTTTTTGAAAAATGTTGGTAATTAGATTTAATAAATTCTATGGTACTCTATAGATTCCCCAGTTATACACCCCTGCGTTGTGTTCTAGGTTAGAGTGGCTTGAATAGAATGTATTATTTCCCACGATATCCTGATCTATATTAGAAGAAGTTTAACTTCATTGCATATATATTGTTCCTCATGCTAGAAACAGGAATGGTTTTATTTCTTGAGCAGAAATTAGAAAATCAGCTGTTAAAAAACTAGGAGTTATTGTTATGGACAATGCACCATACCATAGTACACTGGAAAAAAAATACATAAGCAATTAGTTAAAATTACTGAGGAGATAACTAATACTGACTGTTTTGCAGGTATGGGAAATATAATTTACTCAAATTTAATTTTATCAAGAAAAAATGTACACAGGCGGTAACACAATATTGCGTTATTAGAATGAGTTGACAAGGAAACACAACAACGAAGGAAACAAGAACTAAACATAAATATGCTCTCTAATGAAAATAAAATACATTACTTCGATATATGCTTGATATTCACGTGGATTAGGCCTTCAGGGGATACCATAAGTGCTTTCGAAACAGTTTAATACAAATATAAAAAAACAACTCTAATCTACAAACTATTGTGGCTGTATAATTAATTGTAGTTTAAGTCCTTCGAAAACATTTGCATTAGAGGCACTATAATATTAAAATAAATTATATTTTATAAACATTTTATTTCATTACTTTATTTACATTAGAATATTGTTATATAACAAAGTCAAAATAAATTAAAAGTCAAAGTTAAATGAGGAAACATTGCGATATTATGGCGATATAATTTTAGATGACGTGAGTTCCCTTCTACTTTGGATAGACAAAGACATATTTAACAAAGATAAAGTTAAACAGTAAGTTCTTCATTATGATAATTGTCTATAATTAATTTTAAATATATAACAACCTCTTTTGGTCGTCCATTGCGTTCACCGTCTTCGGTGCTCATTTCACTACGTCTAAACTTAACGTACCAATCCTTGATGGATCACTTTCCTGGGACAGTGTCCGAAAACTCGGTATCAAGCAAAGTTTTTGCTTCAACTGTATTTTTTCCCTTCAAAAAGCAGTATTTTATCAACACGTGAAATTTTGTTTTATCAATTTTTGCACAATAACAAAAGTTGCTTCACTCAAAAAGCCATAGTTCACAAACTAATGATCCAACAGCTGTCAAATTTATACACGCATCTTTTGAGGGTTTGGGCTAACTAAAAATGTATGGATTTAATTCTAGTAGCGCCATCTATGTGTCAGGCCGGGGACTTTTCAATTGACCTGTTATGTATGATGCCTCCAATATATAAAACATAACATCCAATTGCATTTCTTAGGAATTTTTCTTAATTTTGTCACTAAACTTAATGCATTAGACTGATCCATCAAACCAATGAAAACAAATTCAATTTAGTTAGTCTAAAATCCTTATATAATGTTTTCTACTTACGCAGTGCATTGAGAATGTCCAAATTGTAAAGAATATCGAATTATGTATAGAAAAAAGTAGATTATTATCGGTGTAGGGGTAATGTAATTAATGAAGAACTTGTGTGACTTCTGGTTGTAACAAGTGCTAATCAAAAGGTGCAATCTCCAGACGATACGATAGATGCAACTTCCCAAGCAAGCTTTCATTTAATACTTGACAGGTCATAAAAGAAGTGTGTGGTAGGTGAAAGAGAACACCTCCTCTATTATTTTATTCGGGTAGCTTTCCTTCAACTGTTTGACGTTGAAAATGAATTAAATAACCGAATGTGGGTTTACTAAATGTATATTTAAGTAGTTAAACGCCAACCGATGAGTGAGCGATGAAAAAAAAAAAACAAAAAACAACGCTAGCATCAAAAGGATACCCACACGTATAGTAAAGCATGAATGGTTTTTATAAACGTTCGATTGTCGATCGATTGAACCTGCTCGGAGGCTGGTAGCTTTGTGGGTGAAGGAGTCAGTTCCAAGGCCCGTCGATTTACCTGGTGATTCAGCCGAGTTGTATAATTCAACTTAGTCTCCATAATATGTTGAAACAACTCGCCACCAGCTCAACTGACACAAATTCAAAGCCAAAACATTCGGGTTATTTAATATCGACAAAGATGCACGTCATATGGTTTTCACGCAACTTCCTGGCCAGATCGTATTTCCTATTGCCGTTCTCCATATTCAAAGGCGACGCGAACAAAAAAAAAGATAGGCATTTCCTTTCCTACGTCTCTGAAGTAGGGATGATTCAACACTGGCAAAAACTATATAACAGGATAAAAAAACAGTAAAAATATCTAATACTTTATTTTACAACCGAAATTTTGTTTTATTATCAAATTACTCGTTATATTAACGTTTTAGGAATGTTTGCATTGAAAGTTTTAGGTTAAAGTCGAAATCATTTACGATATAAATCCAGGAAAAGGCATTTTGAGACGTTCTTAATAAATGACTTTAAAGTCGCATGGCATTGTAATACTTACTCAAATTAAGCCATATCATAGTGTGTTTAAAAGATAACAATACTTAGAATATTCCAGATATAAAGATAGCACCATTCGTTTACTCAAAAATGACTAAATTACTGTTAAATTACATTGACTTGAATTAAATTACTGTAAACCAAAAAAAGAATCGACTCTTACACGTATGATAACAATGTACGAAAAATATGCCTAGAAATATTACACAGCCCTTATTGACACGAAAGAAGGTGACGTTAAGTGATTGATGACATTGGAAAGGAACTGTTCATTGTAAGTTGTTCAAAACTGACCAAACCATCAAGCCGATTTTCTACTGTCTCCTGTCAACCACTAAGCGATCGGAATTGATATATTACCGTATAATACACTTGTTCTGGTATTTGAAAAACTTCCTTAATGGTATAAAGCTGGCTACCAAACAATTTTTGAAATCTCAAAGCTTCTACAGTGCAGGAACGAAAATGTTTTGAAAAACACGAAAAAAACTAAACTACTTTTCCCCCAATCCATTATTATTCTCTTAATTACCTAATTAAAATATCATAATGATGCCACATATTTAAAAAAGATATTATACTCTAGTATAAACAAGAAATACACGATTATCTTCGAACAAGTTGGCTATTTCATTAAGAGTAAGTATGCAGTCTTATCACTATCATTTATTGGTTGTGTTATTAACGCCATCAGGCTTAATGATTATTTACATTATTAAATTCGATAGTTTTGACTTTACTCCTCCAGGGAATGATACTCTGTCGGCCATTATTATTTAAAACGTATTACTAGTGCAATCCAAAACAAGCAAAAATGAAGTTATACATAAGAATATCATAGCATTTTTATTTAAGAGCACGTTAAAGAGAAATATAGGAAAATGTATTAGTTAAGTGAAAGAAAATCTCAAATTATGCGATATGAACCTATGGAATCTAGTTATGAGGATATCCGCGATAAGTAACATAAAGAAAATGAATTTTATTCCAGAACAAAGTCCAAAGAAATATTATACATGTACCCAGATGCCCACTAATAACTGGACTGAGAAATTACTCTTCTCTTATATTAATATCAAAGTATTAACTCTTGGATAACACTACAACAGGGTACATACCGAACAAGGATTAAACCATTTGATCTAGTAGTATAGTTAAGTCTGTTTAACAGAAAATGTAGCAATCGAAACATAGATTAATCAAAAAAAATTATGTTTAACACAGTTCTTGGATTCTAATTCTTATATCCGATGAATTAACAGCTGTTAATCAATACATTTCAGATATTCAGAAACATTGGTTTGAATAAAATGCGAATAAAACTGATTTAATAAGTATACCTTTGAAACTATAGACGTATCCTTCCATATACCTTTCTCAGCATGACAAAGCCAAAACAAAGTTATGACAAGATCCGAACCAGCCTTAATCAAATAACTAATCATCCCTATATCGATGGAATATCATTAGTTTAACGAATACGAACAATAAATAAAAAAAACTAGACATCGTAGTTTTTATCAGGATTCGGTTTGTTAGATGCACCAAAAGCGGTTGTTTCTACCGCGTGGTCATCCAAATCGGAAACATTTTGCCAGTTTTATCGTTTAATGTGCCAATACCGAGATAGGGTGGCCGCAGAATATCTACGACATGTCACATCCTGTCATTTCTGCGGCCTAAAGCTCATTTTCGACATTTTTCTGTTCTTACACTCGCTACACGATAACTACAACGATATCAGTTCCCGGAATTAAAAGAGAAATATAACGAAACCTGAAACTGGATGCGGTATTGGCATTTATCGGATGCCCATCACAATATAAACAAGTCTCATCAATCACTAAGATTGGTTTTTGAATTTCTGTAAACCATAAACTCTTTTTATTATTGCAAAATGACGTCGAAGAATAATTTGATAAATGAAAACGTTGTGAGAAAGTCGTTTTTTCAACGGTACTTATTCTGATAAATAAACAAACTTAGACATAAACGCTAGAAATACGGATTATTTCTTCACGCCCCTAAATGTTAACACCAACAGACCGTATGATGATTATCGCCGAAAAAAATCGAAAACATGACATTTTAAAGGATCTAAAAATAAAAACCAGTTTGAAGGAAAGTAAAACAGAAAAATAGAACTTGTGTAAGGTCATAACCCTGAATGAGTAGTAGATAATCAGCAGAAACAATAGAACCGTAAGTGTTTTTATTTTTTATATTAAATAAAAAACAACAAAAAAATTAATCAAACTAGGCTATGTTACAGATAACAAAAGGAAAACACCGAAAACAACTAATATTAAGCAATATCACCTCTTCTGTTAAAAAAAACATATTAAAGGTATGAAAATGAAATTAAAGTGAAGAGAAACAGCAAAAATTTGAAATAGAAATATGTTGACAAGAAAATAATAAATAATATCGAAATCAATCAATCCATTACAAACCAAAGCCTGGTATGTTAAACAGCCAACTTGTTTTGTCAACAATATCAAAATAATAACAAAATCTAAACCCAAAGTCACATTTTTGTGATTATGGCTTTGCGTATATAATTTTAAAAATGGATTCTAGAACCATACGATAACATCAAAAATCGAAAAGCCTTATATAACTGAGAAAACAACTCCTTGATGTGAACAAGAGCATTTTTTCTGATGATATCTGGGTTTGTATTATCGTACTTTTCGTTTACAAGGATATTACCAATAAAGGAGAAAAGTATATTGACGGCAAAATTAAAACAAAGAAATTCGAATGAATCACTCAGTGCTCAAGCAGGCTTATATAAATAAGAAATGTAACAAAACTGATAGTACCTCCTTGGTTTTTATTTGTTAAATTATGATTAAGTTATTACAGGAATTGTAGAAAAAATACCGATATAGAAAGGAAAAATATAAAAGCACGGAACCGTTAAAACTGTTGAATTTAGTTAATGGAAGGAAATATCTGTAGAGGTCACCTATAAAAATTAGTCTGTTGTATCAAACCATTAAATGTAGATACACCAACATCACTATAGTTGTCTTTGAATTATTAACAATAAGCGTTTTTTTTTAAATTTGATAAGAACAAAGATAAAACTGATAAGTATTCTTACAAAAACACAATTAGTATTATTGAAACCTTGATAAGAAATGAATGAAACTGTTTTGAATGGGTAAATAAATCAACAACAATGTAATATAAAACTTACCAAGCATCTTGATGAGGAACACTCTGTTGGTGTCCTTTAAGTTGTATTTTCACCTCACCCAGAAACACATTATCGCTCATTCCTGGGGTATCATGCCATATCGACACTAACAGTTCACACACTTCAGCATTACTATCACTGTCTTCACACGTACTGAAAGAGAATTCTTCCTCAAACTTGGGATTTGTTGTTTTTTTACGTACTTTTGTTCTTTTTGCTATCTGTTTATTATTTGTGTAGGTCACAGTAACTACGACGAAGGGATCACAGGCGCCATTTTTTAATGTCAGGTCTAAACACTCTAACACTTTCACAACTAACTTTTTGTTTGGGATCGTATACGAAGTGTTCTTACATCTTATGCAAACTGGTTCAAACTTTATGGATATATTTGCTTTTCCCTGCACTTCACTGTCTGCATCTACCGCTTTAATAGGAAACCAGTGATCCTTGTTGTTGTTGTACGATGCTAGATGTTCCCTCCTTATAGCTACCTTCCCTAAAACTTTATCCTGTTTATTTGTCTGTCTGTCCCTGTCGAATACATAGATGGATATAAATCGGAAATTGCGTGGAACGTCAAACTGGAACTCCTCTCCAAAAAAAGGGCTGAAAATTAGGTTTTATCAGAACAATAATGGACGGAATATTGGACGGTATGCTTACTTTAAACATTGATAAACTGTAAGAGTTCTGAAGATTTCTTCTTGATCTAGGGTTAACGTGCAATATATGTCCCTAGGTGTGGATGCATGGTTTCTGGGCGGAATATTTTTCCCTTCACCTAAAAACAAACACATATGATAATATAAATCGTCCCTCATTGATTATTGTAAGGAGTTTGATTCATAAAATCGCACCACCTGCAGTGAGGCAACCTCAAAATGTCAACAACACGAAAACCGTTCCGTATACCGTTTAAGGTTGTACCGTATCGATTACGCACAATAAAAATCAAATAACAAACAACAAAGATACGACGAAAATACAGATAAACTCACCAATTTTGATTTTTAATCGCTCTACTAATCTAACTGTGTTTGTTCCCTCCGCCATGTTTGATATTACTCCATGTTCGAAAAAAAAATGAATGAGTTTGACGTGAGCGCACGAACTGGACCGACCGAACCACACGACGGACAGAGCGAGACGGAGCGCGACGACGCGTTTTTCGCTCTCCGAAAAAGTTAAAAGGCTTGGCCACTTCCTATGTCGCAACTTTTACGATTTGCGTGTGTGTATGCATGTCCTCTGACCAACATAAATTCAACGTATAGCAGGATTTTCTTCCCGACTTTTGCGGGCGGCATCCGACCGAGAAATAAAACTCGGAACGGCGAGAGAGAGAGAGAGCTGTTGTACGGTCGGCCGCGTGAGGGCGCCATCGATTTTAAAGGTTTGCATTTGTTTCATGAATGGAAACCGAATGGTGACGTATGTCTATGACACTCTGCATGTGGCTGCCATGAGCGTAGATATATTATTGCTTAAACAATAGTTATTTAGAAAAATAGCACAAGCTTCGAATGATCGTCTAACACAAAATCACAGGTTATACTACGCACAATCGCCGATACGAACTGGTAACAGAGCCTACTCTCTACTCTGTGCATTTTAGTGTATCCAAGAATCGATAAAAACAAACCTACTAGAACAATAGAATTTTGATTTTAACTGCCAGATATTATTTGTGGGGTTTTTTGATGTTTTTACGTACGTGTAGATAACGGAATTGCATTGGCAGACAAGACGTAAAATCGAGTTCATACCATACCCTCGTGTATAAACCGAACAAAAACATTCGATAGTTAACTACGCCACTGTGCCATGCGAAATACGCATTCGCCAAGTTCAATGAATGAATGAAAGTCACTTTGTTTTCATCCATTATTAACATTTTAAGTAATCTTTCCCCCATTCATGGATTTCGCCTAGATACGTTGGAAATGCTCGATCGATATTGGCCACAAGCCTTTTCCGTTTCTTTTCATTTCATTCTTGGCTGATTGAAAAGGTTATCGATCGATTTTGAGAACGTTCGACTTGGAATCGTGGGTTCGAGTCCTTGATCGGTCCACACATATTAAGAGTAACTGATATTGTTCGTTTTCTTCCAGTGATACTCGGAAAAGAATGTTTGTATGCTTATATAAGTAATGTGACTTAATTTTAAAGGATTTATTAGGCGTACAACTATAGACTCGGTCGGTAACATCGTGTTTTATATAGAGTGTTCCAAAATGTTTTAATTAATTGACATTTGTTTTTCAAATATGAGGTTGGGGAGAAAGTAATGTCGGTTTTTACTAATAGTCGCATATCTCTGGTAATATTTATTCAATGACGCCCGGCTATAGCGCGTTTGACGGACTGTTAGTCCGTGGAATATTTTAGATATAAAGGTAGCGTCATTTGTGTAGTCAATCAAAAGTTATTGCGCTATGAAAATAAAGATATGAGAAGGTTCTGATGAAAAAGTTAATGAAATTATTAAAAATACTGATGTAAATAGACTTATTTCATTTCGAGACATCGATATGAACCTAAATTGTTAATGTATAAAGATTACTACACTAGGGACTAATATAGGGCGGACAAAATGTAGGTTAGTCGGAAACGACTAGTAACAATGTAATAAATTAACAAAAAAGGGTTACTATATACTTCAAGCCACAAAATAAAATGAATACAAATATTAAAATTCTGTTTCACACGTATCCATTTAAGACATTCTATATTCCCTATATTTTGTGGACGCAGCCGTCCAAAAGTCGTAGTACCAAAATAAACTTATACAAATATTGTTACATCAACCCTATCGTTGAGCGATAGTCGTTTATCTTCAAACATTTTCCGTTTCCGGTCCGCAACCTAATCCCGATATCAAACATCAAATAGTCTCGTACACCGTAGGAGGGGGATGAGAATCGCTTTCGCATTGGACGCGATTGGCTGGCGTGGCGACGATCTTCAATGGACGGTGACGTAGACCAATATAGATCGCGATGATCGATAGTCCCGAAGTTATCTGCGAATTCCTGCGTTTGATTTCGAAATATTCCGTGTCGGCTGATAAGAGCAATACATCTTTGAGATCGAATTCCGATCTTTGAATGGACACGATCTTCCGGCGACATATTAGGTGTACTTTAGGTATAGCTTATACCTTTATTTCTTGGTAAATAAAATACAAATTTCCACAAAACATTATAATGGCCACTATCATTGTCAAGATACAAGGTGATTACAACAACGTTCGTCTAAAAAATACGTCAACAAGATACTTTTCGAGAGCTATAAAGAAACTATAACAGGTCAATTGAAAAGTCCCCGGCCTACCATAGTAAAACACATTTTTTTGGCAAAATGATGTAAATATGTAATAGTGGCTGTTGATTATTCTTCCTTTTTCAAGGTAGTCAATGAAAATTATTCCATGCGCATCTCAAAATACAGACGCCATAACCTTGCCAGCCGACTGTTGCGTTTTCCCACGCTTTGGAGTGGGTTCATCGTGTTCAGTCTACTCGGATGACTGTCGTTTGGACTTTGGAGTGACATAATGGAACCATGTTTCATCCATTGTTACATATCGACGCAAGAATTCGGGTTTATTACGCCTGATCATCTTCAAACACTGCTCCGAATCACCAACTTGTCGTTGTTTTTGGTCTAAAGTGAGCTCGCGCGGTACCAACTTTGCACAGAGCTTTCTCGTACCCGAATATTCGTGAATGATATGATTATACACGTCAGTTGATATCTTTAGAGTGTCTGCTATTTCATTCAATTTCAATTTACGGTCAATCAAAATCATTTTGTGGATTTTTTAAATGTTTTCGTCGGTAACAACCTCTTTTGGGCTTCCACTGCGTCCACCGTCTTCGGTGCTCATTTCACCACGTCTAACTTAGCATTCCAATCCTTGATGGTTGATTTTCCTGGGGCAGTGTCCGGAAACTCGACATCAAGTCAAGTTTTTGCTTCCACTGTATTTTTCCCGAAATTCCTTTCTATCCATTTTTTTCACAGTAATAAAAGTTGCTTCAGTCAAAATGCTATAATTCACAGACTAATGATCCGACAGCTGTCAAATTTCTACACGCATCTTTTTAGGGTTAGGGCTAACTAAAAAACATATGGATTTAATTCTAGTAGCGCCATCTAGGTATCAGGCCGGGGACTTTTGCATGGTATGGCATGGTACAGTGCTAGAACTTTAATAAAAATGGGAATAATGTATTCTGGTTCGGAATAAAAGTTATATCAAGTTTGTTTCAATGCAAAACCCGGTAAAAAAACTCTTTAAAAGCAGCAGAATACGTTTTGATAATATTGAATGATCGTCGAAATCATAATTCTATCGAACGGCGGACCAATAATCGGAGTAAAGTTCCGTTTCGAAATTTATCAATGAAAAATCTGAAAATGCAGCGGCTTTCTAATAGTAACGACCCAGCTGACCCGGTCTGCCTGACAAAACAAAGATTAGCCCGATCCGAAACACGTTCCTTCCCACGCGCAGACAACGATCAGGTTTAGTGGCACGACAGCCCCACTTTCCGTCATAATGCGTCGAAGGAAAACGGCATGGGAAAATTTTATAACGCCCGGTCGAGACAATGGCCGTTTCACATCGTCCGCTTGTATTTTTGAAGCTTTCCCAACAGGAATGGATTGTTTTTTGTCGGGCAAATTTATTTTTACCAAGGTATTGTTCTCCAATAACAAGATTCAATCAAGACAAGAAGGTCTGCAATGACAAGAAGCAAGTCCTCGACGTATTTCTTAACTGGCTCACGTGGATACTTCGTCAATTTGATCGTTTGATTGAAAATCGTTGACCACGCAGTTTATTCTTCACGGATGGGAACAAAAAGAAGTCATTGGGTGCCAAATCAGGACTGTACGGCGGATGACCAATCAATTCGACGTTTTGAGTGCTCAAATAGTCTCTTGTTTGAGCCGATGTGTGAGAGCTAGCATTGTCACAATGAAGAACAATCCGGTGTCTCTTATTTGTTTTCCTTATTTCACAGAAGATTTCTGGCAAACAAATGGTTGTGTATTAATCAGAATTTACTGTTCTACGATCCTCCCGAGGCACTGTTGCAATATGACCAGTTTTCCCGAAGAAAGAGGCCACCATTTTCTTTGAAGTGCTTCGTGCGCGAACAACTTGTTTTGGAATTGGTTTATCTTGAAACACCTATACAGTCGACTGCTGTTTACTTTCGGGCTCATACGAATATATGCATGACCCATTTTATAAACGTCTTTCGAAGCACCACGATTGAATTTCTTAAGCATTTCTTTGCACCAATCGACACGAGCTTTTTTTTTGAGCAATTGTCAAATTTTGTGGGATCCAACGCGAACATAACTTTCGCACAGCTAAGTGTTCATGTAAAATCGCATATATGCTGGTGGAACTAATGCTTAGGAATGCCTCAATCTCACAATAGGTGACATGGCGATCTTTCTTAATCATTTCGCACACAGCATCGATTTTTTCTGGCACAACGGCCTATTTTGGGCGGCCTTCACGAAACTCGTCGGACAGCGAACTACGACCACGATTGAATTCACTAAACCAGCGATACACGGTGGTTTTTGATTGAGCTCCATCGTCAAAATACGTAGCCGATCTATATACAATAAAAATAACGACTATGGCAACATAGGCAGAAGATACGGCAGTCTTAACACATGCTTTCAAAGCATTGAAGAAATGAAATCACGGGCAGATGAATGAATAGTTTCGAAACCGTCTTAAGTATCACTCCGTTGCTAGAAAAATGGAGACATATTTTAATTAAATGTAGTAGTATTCACAATATATAATTCAAATTCAAATATATAATTAGCTGAGTGCAAATCATAGACGAACAATGATCTGCCCGTCTGTTGTCAATTGTTAAGTCTTCTCAGTATTAGCGATTAATTGGTCGCGGATTTTTTTAGGACCAAATGGTAGGGAGGATTTATCATCGAAGACAAAAAACGTACAGTTTTAAAATGTATGAAAACGCAAAATTTTACATTCAAATCTATTTAAAAATAAAGTTTTGTCCTTTGGATATGCTACTCAGCCGTGTACGTTGCCATTACGAATAAGCATCAGTACGTGAATAATAAATAACAGATTAAAAAGGCACCACCAAGACAAACTGACCGCGTCACGCCGTCAACAAATCCGTCATCAAAATGTTTAATCAGGGAGTCAGACAATATTTCCTTTGCTCATATTATTCCAGTTAAAAAATGACACAATGCTGTCTGACTAGTTCGAACACATAAAACGAACGAGCCTGTCAAAGTCGTCCGTTGTCAGACGTATGCAACTCAACACAAAAGCTCCAATCTTCTCTTGATAAAGCTGCTATCTGAACCAAAATATGGCGATTCAAATTGAATGAAGCAAAATCTATACACATTGAATTGAATTTCATGCCATTAACGTGGAAATTCTATATGCCAACGCAGCAAAATACTTTGGCATGACCCTATCGAATCTTCTTACAAAAATATCGAGGCGCCATGAGGAAGGAAATCATCCCCTCCCAACAACAGCAATAACAATATAATAAAGACGATTTATATAACCAGTATCTGCCATAGTTCGACTAGAGTTTGACCTTCCGCCGCTACCATCGAATCATATCTCGCTTTTTATAACGTAGAAGAGATATCGGCACGCCAGGACCTCTCCTTGCCCCACGGAGCACCGAGAGTAAAACAAACACGAATCGCACAGTATCAAAGTATAAATAATATTGCTTCCGGTGCTTTTTCCAAATAGTAGCGTCATTGTTCGCCCAAATGAATCTTCAGAAGGGAGAGATAACGGCTCGGATCTTTCGTCTAGTTCGTTATCTATAGACTGTTGTGGTGTGGCTAATAAATAATATTGAATCAAATACGTGATATATCTATAACATCATTTCTATTGGGACAAGGTTAAAGAGGTGATAGCAAAAGAGTGATACCAGTTGTAAAACACTCGCAATCACTACACAGTATAAAACAAAGTCGCCTTCTCTGTCCCTATATCCCTATGTGCGCTTAAATCTTTAAAACTACGCAACGGATTTTGATGCGGTTTTTTTCAATAGATAGAGTGATTCAAGAGGAAGGTTTATATGTATAATACATGCATAATATACTAAGGCAACATTGCTAATTTTAAAGGTTTCTAACGTGATGTCGTAAATTAACCAATTTTTTTAGGCTTATTTAGCAATTAGCAAAAACGCTGCCTAACCCTACGAGTTAGATCAAATTAATGTACTACAGTATTGTACACCATAAAAAGGTCTACAAAAAAGTCCGCGATGGTATATGTTTATCTTTTAGGGATAACCCACATTAACCATTTTTATTGTTTACTTCTTACGTGAGAAAATGGCTTATTTACGAAGCTATTTTAAGCAATACGGCATTAATCCTTATCGAATTAAGTACCTTAAATACAGTGTGCAATTAATATAGATCAATATGGTTCCTTACAGCATGTAAATTAAATAAATATTTTCGGAGATATTACAAATTTAAAATTTGCGTTTAAAAATGTGTAATGTAATAAAAATTGTATGAATTTAGATATTCCAAAGATAGCAGGAAATCTTCATAGTAAGTATAGGGGAAGAGGAATTGTTTTACTCCAAATTTAATGCGTGCAGGCCAAGGGCAGTAATGAATGAACCAAAAATACTGGATCGATTTTAATCATGTTTTCATTGAGTGACATAGGCATATATCTTATGCCCGTGCAAAGTCGGAGCAGGCCGCTATGTTTTTATAAGCAACGTTCATATTTTTTCTGTAGTGTATTTAATTTAGTATCAGCATTGCACCCGTGCGAAGCCGGGGCGGGTCGCTAGTTTAAAATATATAGTTTTCTTAAGAAAACGTACTTTTCGTAGAGGTCTGCAAAAAAAATGTAAGAGCTGTTTAGATTTTATTGCGTAATGTTTTTAGAGTTATTGAATTCAAAAATGACTTTTTTGTCATAACAGGTCAATTGAAAAGTACCCGGCCTACCATAAACACATTTTTTTGGAAAAATTAGTTTTTTTATTCAACATAATTCCCTTCAAGGGTGATACACTGATTATAGCGACTCTTCAACTTTTCGACACCATTTTTGTAGTATGATTTGTCCCTTTCTTCAAAATAGGCCTCAGTTTCGGCGATCACCTCTTCATTCGACGAAAATTTCTTCTCAGCGAGCATTCTTTTGAAATCTGAGAACAGGAAATAGTCGCTGGAGAATACGGTGGATGAAGAAGCAACTTGAAGCCCAAATCATAGATTTTTGCCATCGTTTTCACTAACTTGTGACACGGTGCATTGTCTTGGTGAAGCGGCACTTTCTTTTTCTTCAAATGTGTCTGTTTTTCGGCGATTTCGTCCTTCAAACGGTCCAATAACGCTATGTAATAGTTGCTGTTGATAGTCCCTCCTTTTTCAAGGTAGCCAATGAAAATTATTCCATGCCCATTCCAAAATACAGACGCCATAACCTTGCTAACCGACTGTTGCGTTTTCTTACGTTTTGGAGCGGCTTCATCGTATGCAGTCCACTCGGATAACTCTCGATTGGACTTCGTAGTGAAATGATGGAGCCATGTTTCATCCATTGTCACATATTGACGCAAAAACTCGGGTTTATTATGCTTGATCATCTTCAAACACTGCTCCGAATCGTCAACTCGTCGTTGTTTTTGGTTAAAAGTGAGCTCGCGCGGCACCCTCTTTACACAGAGCTTTCTCATACCCAAATATTCCTGAATGATATGATGTACACGTTCAGTTAATATCTTTAGAGTGTCTGCTATTTGATTCAATTTCAATTTACGGCCATTCAAAATGATTTTATAGAGTTTTTAAAATGTTCTCGTCTGTAATAACCTCTTTTGGGCCTCCACTACGTCTTCGGTCCATTCCACTATGTCTAAACTTAGCATACCAATAGTTGATGGTTGATTTTCCTGGGGCAGTGTTCAGAAACTCGACATCAAACCATTTTTCTGCTTCAACTGTATTTTTTCCCATCAAAAAGCAATATTTTATCAACACGCGAAATTCTTTTTCATCCATTTTTTTCAATAACAAAAGTTGCTTCACTCAAAATGCTATAATTGACAAACTAATAATCCGACAGCTGTCAAATTTATACACGCATCTTCATAGGGTTAGGGCTAACTAAAAAACTTATGTATTTAATTCTAGTAGCGCCATCTATGTGTCAGGCCGAGGACTTTTCAATTCATCTGTTGTGAAAAGTGTTATAGGGCTTCCGCTTCATCAGAAACAACAATAAAATGTAGGTTGCTGACTGTAAACGTGATCGTAGAGACACCGATGATGCAGAATGTAGTGGACGTCCAAATGAGCTGGTAACACCAGAAAAGAAGTTGTGTGGGTCAGCTAACATCGCAAAGATATCAAAAGAACGTGTGGGTTTTATATTGTGTGAACATTTGACTATGAAAAAGCTCTATTCAAACTGGGGGCCGCGTTTGCTCATTGTTGAACAAAAGCAAGAATGTGTCAATGATTCTGAGTAGTGTTTGGCCATGTTTAAACGTAACAAATCAGAATTTTTGAGTCGATAGTTGACCCAGTGTATCGTAGTGGCATTACTTAACGAATAAAACGAATAAAAAATATTCCGAATTTTATTCAAACCGAAAAGACAAACATTCCGAGAGCATATATATTTACGACAGTCAGGGCTCGTTATATTTACATTTCGCGTACAACTTACGCGATGTTCTATCTTGTTTGCTTTTATCGTTTTGATAAATCTAAATTGATCTAATGTTTTACTGGAATCGGGCGCCATTTATTAACATCCTGTAGATAAGAGTTTATTTATATAAACGCGAACTGGTCAATACAAAACATTCACATGTCTGATGTCAGTAAGAACAAAGATTAGGATGTGTACAGTTGTGGTTGGCTAGTAACTATGTCGAAAGAATTATAAAAATTACATTCTAATATTTACAAATTACATCAAAATAAATCCACGATTACAGTGGAACTTAGAATACAAGTAATTGTTATGATATTTATTTGTAGAATAAAACATACATAAAGGTATTTTTCTGAACTTTTTAATTGAAATACTAAATAAAACTTATATAAATTCTAAAGCTAATTATTTTTTATTTTGTCATTATTTTTGTACGAATATTTCAGTTAATTTGTCTGGTTTGTTTTCCCTTGTTTTGGATCTTTCCCATGGAATGTAAACGTCTAGAACATCTGATTCATCAACTGATAAACTGTCTGAAGTTTTTTGAGAGTTTGAACTGTTTGTTTTTGAACATTTTTGATCCTTCAGGCAGCAGTTTGTCACCAAGATCATCATTTTTAAAACCTTGAAGCTTTGAAGTGATTTATAGGTCGATAGCAGATTTGTTCAAATCAAACGTCATAAACAATAATCGTCGCGAATATACTTTTGAGATTTTTTTTTAGTTTCGCCAAAAGATCTTGTTGATGTTGCTACAATTGTTGTTAATACATTGTTGGACATTCAGGCAAAAAGCTGATATATAAAAGTTTTAAAATTCCTAAAAATCGTTTAAGTAATACAGTAGGTCTTAAATCTACAAACTTCTTAAATATCCTACAAATAATATGCTATATGAAATGCAAATAGTACCAAAAATTATTATTTCCACGTACCTTTGTTGAAACTTAAATTTTTTCAAAAAGTCTATGAAATTTTTAATAAAATTTTAATAAAATACTATTCAATTTTTTCTTTCTTGTATCTAAATGTTGACTAGATTGGATACATTATAGCCGATGCGTGAAGTATTTGTGTTTATACAAGATAATTTCCTACAAGTCTTTTTCTGTGATTTAGAAAATCGGTCGTAACGTTTATGTAACCTAATAGATCATCAGTTAATATTCTTAAACTACCTTAGATTAATATAAAGGTATAAATTCAGGTAAAGAAATAAATAAACAATAATTAAATCAATGACATTTAACAAATAACAAATAAACTTTCAGCAAAGATTGACATATATAGCGGTTGGAACATCCTACTTGGGATGGTGTGCTACGAAATATTACGTATTTATATTCAAATGTATTTGGAAGCCATAAGTATTTGAAATACTGATTACAAAATACATCAGCGTCAGGTATTTGAAATATAAACCACAAATTACGCTCTTAAGAAGTAATTGGATTAGAAATACAAAATATGTATTTGTATTTCAGTTACGTATTTTAATTACAATTAATTGAAATAGTATCCGACCTTGCTTGGAATGGATGTGTCAGGGAAGTAATTCCTATACGGAATACTACGTATTTATATTCAAATGTATTTGGAAGCCATAAGTATTTGAAATACTGATTACAAAATACATCAGCGTCAGGTATTTGAAATATAAACCACAAATTACGCTCTTAAGAAATAATTGGATTAAAAATACAAAATATGTATTTGTATTTCAGTTACATATTTTAATTACAAGTAATTGAAATACTGCCTAGGGATGAATATATCAACGAGAGGGAAAACTCTATTAGAAGCAAGAAAAAAAAACACATTAAACATAATATACCTACATAACTATACGATATAAAGGATTTTTTTTAATTATATACAGATATTTATAAATATTAATAATATAAAAATAAAAAAGGTTCATCCACCAAATCAACATTAAATAAATAATGGCGGATACTGTTGATATCAACTTGGTGCAATCCTGACAAAGTAAATATGTCATGCCCGCTGCTTCGGTTACTTTATAGCAGGATATTATTCGATAACAGTCCGTAACGCCTAAAAATACCGAAAAACCCAAACAGACAAAAAAAAAACAGACATAATCTCCACTCGATAGCAATCAAGGTTCCCTGCCGACGCTGGATATTTTCGGGAATCAAAACGGAAGCGCCAGGCTTACACTCCCGGTTCTATTTTTACGCCTTTGTTTGAACGAGGAACGGTCCCGATTCCCGCGGTATTCAAGGGCGTGGGGCCTCTTCTCCTAACTGCCGAACACTCTGTCGAAAGGGAAAGACTGGAAATCCTTCGTGAAAATCTCGGTGAAGGCGGTGCCCACCAGGTCGTTGATCAGCGGAGACAGCAGGTAGAAGCCGGGAGGCCATGCCACGTTGATGATCCTGTCCAGTACGGTTTCTGTAACATTTATGGGTAAACATTTGGATGGAACTTCTACAGTTTATCCAAAGTAGCAGTGAACATACATCATTAATATGTATAATGTATTGCCTATTGCAGTCTGTAAATTCGTTTAATATTTGACGAATACGAAAATATATACATTAGATGTATAATAATGTATTATATTTATATTTTATTACCTTTATTTTATATTTTATAGTATTTTTGGTTCGTTATTTTATTTACATTAGAATGTTGTTTCATATCAAAGCCAAAACAAACTAAAAGCTAAATGCGGCAACATTGTGACGTTTTGACATCCTAAATTTAGTGACGTGAGTTATTCAATATTTGTGGTCATACTTTAAGACTTTCTGAATTTTCCTATCATCTGTCAGATGGTCTTTTGGTCACTTTTCCAAGTATAAATATCGCGAAGAAGAACTATAGTTTGTTATTTCTTATGATTAACTATAATTCTTTGTATTTAATAATCATAGAATGGTCACATATTTGTCAATTTAAAAATACATAAATATTATAAAAATAGACTAAGAAAAATAGATTTAAAAAAACAGAATTAAAAAAAAACGTGGATTACTTTTTCATCTTTATAACAAGAACATGTCTGAACAAGTCCGAAGACTCTGGCCGTGATTCTTTTTCTTTATATCATTAAATATATCAAACTAATTATGCAGAACATATGTTTTTACAACTTCTAAAAATATCTATTCAGTGTTATAGATTACCACGTTTATTTTTTAAACTCAGTCACTGGATAAAAACAATTTTGTTTTAACAGTTGTTGACAGAGTTGTCAAAGATGTTTAATTCAATATCGTCATCCTGTAGCCTCGTAAAATGTTTTGATGCAAACTGACAGAGTTGTCAATATTGAAATTAACAATTTCTAAAATATTTTTGTTCATTCAAAGCTTTATGGAAACAATCAACGAATATAATTATTTTTTAAGTGACAGTTAAAGACAGCGGCTACCGGATTGTTTTCCCTGTATTAAAAAGTATGTAAATTTGACATGTTCTCTGCGGCCTTAAGGTTTCCCGAGAAATAACGGACCATTTTGATATGAGGCACGGACGTACGTCCATTTGTCCCCCACGAATTGAATAACGAAACCAATTTAAAGAAAAAGTCCAGGGAATGGTAATTCGGACTTTCGAGAAGAACCGCAACGGACCAATTCCGGGAACGGCTGCGAAGTAGGCTTTTTTCATGGAACAAACCGGTGGAAGTTTATTGTGTCGTTTCCGGTAGCGTTCGTAACGAAAATAGGTAATGTTGACGTTACGCTTCCCACGAAATATTTATAGTATATACCGGCGCATTCGCCATTACTTCAAATTATAATATTTAAATAGTATTGTTTGTTGTGTAAATATATAAAATTTAGCTTTAATATCTTCGGATATTTTACACTATTATCCTAGAATTTTATAATATCAAAATGTTAATATATTTAAATTAATTTTAATATAATTTTTACCGTGTGGATTTCTTCTATAAATTTTTTTATGTAGTGCTGCATAACTATTCGTATTTTAGAACTAAGTATTAGTTTAATTTCATCATAGATCTATAGATTTACTTTGAATTTTTAAATGTTTTATTACGTTATTCTCCAATATTTTCAATAAAATTATAATTTTGTGAAAGTTTTTGCTTTTAAATATTTTTAGTTGAATAATGTTATTGCTTCAACACGTTTTAAAAATGTGTATAATCATATCGTATTACTAGCTCCTCCGCCAAATCAACGTTAAATTATCTTACCAATAATACGTCTTCCTCCTGCCAAATTCTCGATGTGTAATTCTAATTTTTGACAGCTGTGCAGGTTACATTTGACTTTGATCGGTGTACTGTCCAACAGGTTTCCAAAACTGCCACTAGATTTCCTCGATACTGTCAACGTTTGGCTGTAGTTGAACAGAGCCAGGTTCCATCCTCCTGAACTCTTTACCTTGGTACCGAGGAAGGTACCCTCGATTGCATACCAACCTTTCAGGCGCTTGTCTGGGAAGCTTTGCGTTACCTGAATTTGGTTCTTTGTTGGATCTGTTCTGAAATATTTTATTGTTTTTGAATGAACGAGTAAACATATTAAAGTAACACGGTTACTTGATTTTCGTGACTTCTGCGTTGGTCCATCCGGATTCTGTCACGTTATGCAAGACCAATTTGTAGTCGAAGAAGGGTCCCCTTCGTTTCTGATGAACTTCGGAGGCGAAGAAAGGATCGAATGGTTCGACGCCATAATCTGGAAGGCCTTGGAAACAATAGAATATTGAAACGATATAAAACAAAATAATCCTTACCAGTTTTAAAGTACGCTCTGAGTCCATTTAGGCCATCTTTGAGACAGTCGTCGAAACTTTCGCTGTTATCAGGCTTACAGTTTTTGAAATAATCGTCTGAAATTCATGACTGTATTGAATAAATTCAAATCTAGATAGCTGTTTATTGTCCATTAAGCTATATAAGAAAAAAATATTAATCACGCTGAGATATGTCTGGACTATATGGTGAATGCGAAACATCTCTCATTCTACACTTGGAGAGTTTCTGTCTTTTAGTCACTGGTCCAGGATAGTTTACAAACTCAGCTGCTAGCGCTTAAATTACTTTAATAATTATTGCATTTATTTTAGAGGATTATTAAGAATAATAAAAAATAAACATTAAAAATATTTTTCAATCATAAGATCAGATGTATTATTATTTAAATAAAACATGAAATATATTACCTAAATCAACCTGTCCTCGTATATTATCCACCCCTATTAAAACAAAAACAGTAAACATCCAACCATATGCCATTTTTTACAATTACACCAAGTATTCACTAAAAAAAGCACACACACTGCGTTAGGTATGTCACAATAACAAATACGACTTGCGTGTTGTATCAGAATGCAGATGCATATATATTCTTATGCGATAACAAAAAAGGATGCAAAAAACTGACAAAGGCTCATCATCGCTCGGATGCAAAGCTGTACGGCGATTGTTTGTTTTGTCTTGTGTGATTTTAACGCGTGATCAATGTACCTCTCGGCCAGATTCAATCTTTCGACTTTCTATTATTTCACCGCTTACTTAATAGTACGTACATAACAGCCGTGTGTAGCTTAGCGAAAATGTTTTGATATTTACATCGACTTATTCGTGAAATAAAAGTAGAAGGAAGTCGATTAGATATTCTTTTTCAATATAAAAACTAGAATATATATAAATTATTGTAGGACACATCTGTAAATGTCTTCCTTGACGTTTTCTATCGTTAAGAATATATTTGCTTTGTGTCATATGTAATTTTCAAAATTTTTAACTTGAATTGACAGCTTGAATGTCATAATTTGTTGAGTTGTATTTCATGATTTACAGTTAACTCTCATATCGCCAGTTTACCATTGTGATTTATGTGTCAAGCTTGACAGATATCAAGTTGGATAGTTGGTAATTTTGGTAAATGTTTTTTTAGATTTATGTCATTATTTAACACGTGAAAAATTTGACAGGATAAAATTGACATCTGGCATTTTTCTAATAGGAATGTGCGTTTTTCATGTTATCTATTTAAAATATAAATATGATTAGTGTAATATTTGACAGGCAACATCAATAATAAATTTTGAAATACGTTATTTTTGATAGGTGATGTAGTTAACAGTTAATTATTTTGACACACATAATATTTGACAGTTAACTGGTCGAGAATTTGACTATTGATATATCTTTTAAATAATTTTTGGCTTACATTAATTGTTTTAGCGGATGTCAGATTAGAATCAGCATTGACATATGACAAATATTACAGATGTCAGATTAACAATTGACATTTATACATAGGTTATATCTGACAGCTGACGTCAATTGTTTTTGCCGATGTAAGGTCTGACAGATTTAGTTCTGTTAAGTGTCAGATATTACCGATGTCATGTTAATAATTAATATTTAGATATAGGTTATGTTTGACAGCTGATGTCAATTGTTTTCATACATGTCTGATTTGACAGATTTAGTTTTATTAAGAGTCATATATCAGAAAATACCGTTGTCATGTTAATAGTTGATATTTAGATATAGGTTATATTTGACAGCAGACGCCATTTATTTTCACAGATGTCAGATTTGACAGCTGTAATTTTGCTAAGTCTCAGCATTGACATATGTCAAATGTTACAGATGTCATATTCAAAATTTACATTTATGTATAGGTTATATTTGACAGCTCACAATATTGCAATTAAGACGTTAGATTTAATACTTTGAGTTGGACCTTGAATGCGAAAATATTTTTTAATTGCAACACAAAGAACAAACAAATAATATAATAATAGTACAGGTTTTCCTTGTTTTTCAATTAAATAAAAAAAACACGTCATAGCCTTATTAAGCCATGTATTGAATTATTCGTAGAAAAGGCGTCTCGATTGTCAAGTGTTTAATAGCAATTGTTCAGTATGTCATTCGTTTGTTCCTTGGTGGTTGTATGTTATTACAGACATAATATTTTATAATTCATTGTGCTATTATTTCACTAGCTGATATATAAAGGTATTGTTTAACAAAGTTTACAAAATGATTTCTCGATTTCTCTTACTTATAGTTTTTAATGAAGGTCGTATATGAACTGTAGATTATAATATGAAATTCTCGAAAAATCCCTGTATTTGCAACATGCTAGGAAACGAGATTTAACTCATATTTACATCTAGCGTTCTTCGACAGTGTCTTCCGGGTTTATAGTAAATCTATATATGTCGTGGTTTTCGTAAGGGTTACGATATTTAATAACACGCTTATCGTTACCTCACTTATTACATAAATTAACATAGTCGAATAGAAGAAAACGCGCAAAGCGTTACATTCCATGGAGTACGATTTTTTCTGCACTAAAAACACAATAACTATATTGGATTTAGGATTCAGTTTGTAGCGTTTTTTTTTCTTTTTTATAATGGGAATATAAAGTTATTTAACGTCACATCTGCTCCGTTGTAATCGACAACATATCGTTAGTTTTTGGGCCTAGTAATCGCAAAAGTTCTTGAAGATCATCCGTGGATAATGGTTAAAAAACTGAATCAAGTATTAACATATTTATTTTTAATGCAGCTTAGCTCCAATGGAAGAGTCGCACAGAGATCATACAATCGATAGTCAAAGGGTGCTAGGTCTGGACTATGTGGTGGATGCCTCAAAACTTCGCAGACAAGCTCTTGAAGCTGATTGACAACTCTCTAGTTTTCGACAGCATAATTGAGAATCAGTTGTTTGACAGACTAGAAATAGTAAATTAATTTTGAGGGATTTATATCACAATTCTTCTTATTATTATTTCCCTAAATTTAGATAACAAGTCAATTGAAAAGCCCCGGCCTGACATATAGATAGCGCTACTAGAATTAAATATATATGTTCTTTAGTTAGCTCTAACCCTCAAGAGATGCGTGTATAAATTTCTCAGCTGTCGGATCATTAGTTTATGATCATTATAGCATTTTGAGTGAAGCCACTTTTGTTATTGTGAAATAAATGGATAAGAAGGAATTTTGCGTGTTGATAAAATATTGCTTTTTGAAGGGAAAAATACAGTTGAAGCAAAAACTTGGCTTGATGCCGAGTTTCCGGACACTGCCCCAGGAAAATCAATCATCAAGGATTGGTATGCTAAGTTTAGACGTGGTGAAATGAGTGAAGACGGGCGCCCAAAAGAGACCGACGAAAACATTTAAAAAATCCACAAAATAATTTTGAATGACCGTAAATTGAAATTGAATGAAATAGGAGACACTCTGAAGATATCCACTGAACGTGTATATCATATCATTCACGAATATTCGGGTATGAGAAAGCTCTGTGCCAAGTGGGTACCGCGCGAGCTCACTTTTGACCAAAAACAACGACGAGTTGGTGATTCGGAGCAGTGTTTAAAGATGATCAAGCATAATAAACCCGAGTTCTTACGTCGATATGTGACAATGGATGAAACATGGCTAGTAAAAGATGTAAAGTAAAATGATGGTTACTTCGAAGTCTAATGTCACAGTCATCCGAGTGGACTGCACACAATGAACCCGCTCCAAAGCGTGGGAAAGCGCACCAATCTGCTTGCAAGGTTATGGTGTCTGTATTTTGGGATGCGCATGGAATAAATTTCATTGACTACCTTGAAATAGGAAGGACCATCAACAGCGATTATTACATAGCGTTATTGGATGAAAAAGCGGCCGCATATAAGAAAAACAAAGTGCTGATTCACCAAGACAATGCATCGTGTCACAAATCAGTGAAACTGATGGCAAAAATCCATGAATTGGGCTTCGAATTGCTTTCTCATCCACCGTATTCTCCAGATCTGGCCCCCAGCGACCATTTCCTGTTCTCAGATCACAAAATAATGCTCGCTGGGAAGAAATTTTCGCCGAATAAACAGGTGTTCGCGGAAACTGAGGCCTATTTTGAAGCAAAGGACAAATCGTACTACAAAAATGGCATTGAAAAGTTGGAGGGACCCTTGAAGGGAATTATGTTGAATAAAAAAAACTAATTTTGGCAAAAAAATGTGGTTTACTATGATAGGGCGGGGATTTTTCGATTGATCTGTTAACACCATGTGTTGTACATTTTTTAAAATTAATTTATAGCCCTAGTAACAATACCGATTAAAACAGAGTTACTATCTGACCGGCCACCGTATTAGCGTGTGGTTATTAGATAATGTTGTTGCAGCTAAGGTGCGTAAATCATCATCGCCGTTAATATCGCAAAAGCTCGTCAGAGCCAGAGAAAGTATTCGTGCTTGGCGTTGAACTCTCGTTCTCTTCTGTTTACCAGCGAAGCCATTCCAGTCAACATGCTCTTGTGGCCGGTGTTTCTATTTGCCATTGTGGGTCGGCTAGTGCACGGCCATGGAGTCATTAGTGTAGATAATCCACGTAAGTAAAGTCCTGAAGTTTTTAATTGTTAGAAATTTTTTTTTTGCCAAAATAAGTATTAATTTTGCGAAAAATAATGTTACGATATTAACGTTTTGGTATTTCCTGCGTATATTCGGCGCATCTAAGTTTGATGATTGTTGTCAGATTGTTTAATTTTATTGCTAATTTAAGAATTTTACTCATTTACATTACCGATGAGCTAATAAAGTTAAAACACACAAACAGAGTATTTATTTATGGTGTTATGGCTGCCTAGAAAAGATTCTTCATTTACTATTGCCTAAAGCAATGGATAATAATATAATTGTGCATCGTGAGTTGCTTGAGACTGGCCAAAACTATTAACTCCACTTTTTACCATTGTAATAATTGTATGTAAACGATTAATATGATTCAAGTAAGTGATAAAAAAAACGATTACAATTGATCAATAGGAACATTGTCTTCAGTCATGGCAACGCTAGAACACATACATATAGGCCAAACCTTGCACCGCCTGACCATCGTTTATTCCAGTTGTTGTTAAACTCATTAAACTAATGATGCGAAGTTGGCTTCGAAAAAGGCTTGTGGCATTTACTTGGTTCCATTTCCGGTCAGAAATCTCAAATCTTCTGTAATAATTGAACGGTTTTACCAGAAGAATAGCAAAAGGTCATCGATCAATATAGCGCATAAAATTTGAATGAATACATTAAAAAATATTAAATAATCGCATCGTTGCTCTACTGTGCATGATTATTCAGATGGTACAGTACCATGAAAATACTTTCGCCCGAGATAAACAAAAATATCTCGCGGTGAAAGTACTTTCGATGCAGATGGCAAACGGGTACTACAATGCCGGTCGTTAGCTGGTTGAACGTAGGCAAATGCATTTGCGCTAATAAGATTTTAACGGTAATGGCTAATAATGATGCCGTATTCTGTTATTTCAAAATCGCAATTTGGGCCTGTCGTAACGAATCGAAAAGGCGGCCATGTTTTCCGTTGTCGAAACGTTGGGTAAAGAACGATGATATTTTAACGAACGAACCTAAAGTGTTAATTAGGGATTTCAGTTTTTTGCTCAATCTTGTATAAACACATGTAATTATTAAACACACTAAATGTGAATATACGTTTCTACAGAATATTTTCGATATTTTATTTCATAGTTATTAATTTTAACACTCATTTATTTAACCGATTTGCTATATTTAGTTAATAGTTGTGAATTATATGTAGTTTAATATATAGATTCGACACCTGGCATGTTATTGACAAAATATTGACGGTTATGCAATGAAAAGGGTATTTAAAAAAATAGTGGATGTCACATAACTTAAAAGCTATACATTCTAAAGCACTTTAACTTGGATTTTCGTTTCTTTCACACCAAAATACATATATTTTGAGACTTTTATCCTTATTCGAGAGGTAAACATTTTTGGGCACATTTTCCATATATATAGTCGTGAAAATGTGCGATTTTTTGTCATTTTCAAGGTTTTTGCTGCCACTGCGGTTCAGATGATCGCAGGTTAATGAAAATTACAGGGTTTATAAGGAATTTTATGCCCAATTGAACGTTAGTACATTATGTTTTGTAAAATCCTTGCTTCTTAATTTATTTGATAAAAAGTGTGTTTTCAAAAAAATTGTGAATTTCTGTTTATGTCACATATCTTAAAAACTACACACTCTAAAGTAATTTAACCTCGATTTTCGTTTCTTTCACACCAAAATACATATATTTTGAGACTTTTATCCTTATTCGAGAGGTAAACATTTTTGGGCACTTTTTCCATATATATAGTCGTGAAAATGTGCGATTTTTTGTCATTTTCAAGGTTTGTGCTGTCATTTCCATTCAAATAATCATACGTTAATAAAAATTACAAGGTCTATAAAGAATTTTATGCCCAATCGAACGGTAGTACATTATGTTTTGTAAAATCCTTGCTTCTTAATTTATTTGATAAAAAGTGTGTTTTCAAAAAAATTGTGGATTTCTGTTTATGTCACATATCTTAAAAACTACACACTCTAAAGTAATTTAACCTGGATTTTCGTTTCTTTCACACCAAAATACATATATTTTGAGACTTTTATCCTTATTCTAGAGGTAAACATTTTTGAGAGGTAAAGAATTTTATGCCCAATCGAACGGTAGTACATTATGTTTTGTAAAATCCTTGCTTCTTAATTTATTTGATAAAAAGTGTGTTTTCAAAAAAATTGTGAATTTCTGTTTATGTCACATATCTTAAAAACTACACACTCTAAAGTAATTTAACCTCGATTTTCGTTTCTTTCACACCAAAGTACATATATTTTGAGACTTTTATCCTTATTCTAGAGGTAAACATTTTTGGGCATTTTTTCCATATATATATTCATGAAAATGTGCGATTTTTTTCCATTTTCAAGGTTTGTGCTGTCATTTCCATTCAAATAATCATACGTTAATGAAAATTACAATGTTTATAAAGAATTTTATGCCCAATCGAACGGTGGTATACTATGTTTTGTAAAATCCTTGGTTCTTAATTTATTTGATAAAAAGTGTGTTTTCAAAAAAATTGTGAATTTCTGTTTATGTCACATATCCTAGAAACTACACACTTTAAAGCAATTTAACCTGGATTTTCGTTCCTTCCACACCAAAATATATATATTTTGAGAATTTTATTCTTATTCGAGAGATAAACATTTTTGGGCACTTTTTCCATATATATCGTATAGTCGTAAAAATGTGCGATTTTTTGTCTTTTTCAAGGTTTGTGCTGTCATTTCCATTCAAATAATCATACGTTAATGAAAAGTACAAGGTTTATAAAGAATTTTATGCCCAATCGAACGGTAGTATATTATGTTTTGTAAAATTCTTGGTTTTTAATTTATTTGATAAAAAGTGTATTTTCAAAAAAATTGTGGATTTCTATTTATGTCACATATCTTAGAAACTACACACTCTAAAGCAATTTAACCTGGATTTTCGATTCTTTCACACCAAAATACATATATTTTGAGACTTTTATCCTTATTTGAGAGGTAAACATTTTTGGGCACTTTTTCCATATATATAGTCGTGAAAATGTGCTAATTTTGCCATTTTCAAGGTTTGTGCTGTCATTTCCATTCAAATAATCATACGTTAATGAAAATTACAAGGTTTATAAAGAATTTTATGCCCAATCGAACGGTAGTATATTATGTTTTGTAAAATTCTTGGTTTTTAATTTATTTGAAAAAAAGTGTGTTTTCAAAAAAATTGTGGATTTCTGTTTATGTCACATATCTTAAAAACTACACACTCTAAAGTAATTTAACCTCGATTTTCGTTTCTTTCACACCAAAATACATATATATTGTGAGACTTTTATCCTTATTCTAGAGGTAAACATTTTTGGGCATTTTTTCCATATATATAGTCATGAAAATGTGCGATTTTTTTCCATTTTCAAGGTTTGTGCTGTCATTTCCATTCAAATAATCATACGTTAATGAAAATTACAGAGATTATAAAGATTTTTATGCCCAATTGAACGGTGGTATACTATGTTTTGTAAAATCCTTGGTTCTTAATTTATTTGATAAAAAGTGTGTTTTCAAAAAAATTGTGAATTTCTGTTTATGTCACATATCTTAGAAACTACACACTTTAAAGCAATTTAACCTGGATTTTCGTTCCTTCCACACCAAAATGTATATATTTTGAGAATTTTATTCTTATTCGAGAGATAAACATTTTTGGGCACTTTTTCCATATATATAGTCGTGAAAATGTGCGATTTTTTGCCATTTTCAAAGTTTTTGCTGTTATTTCCATTAAAATAATCATACGTTAATGAAAATTGCAAGGTTTATAAAGAATTTTATGCCCAATCGAATGGTAGTATATTATGTTTTGTAAAATTCTTGGTTTTTAATTTATTTGATAAAAAGTGTATTTTCAAAAAAATTGTGTATATCTGTTTATGTCATATATCTTAAAAACTACACACTTTAAAGTAATTTAACCTCGATTTTCGTTTCTTCCACACCAAAATACATATATTTTGAGACTTTTATCCTTATTCGAGAGGTAAACATTTTTGGGCACTTTTTCCATATATATAGTCGTGAAAATGTGCGATTTTTTGTCATTTTCAAGGTTTGTGCTGTCACTTCCATTCAAGTAATCATACGCTAATGAAAATTGCAAGGTTTATAAAGAATTTTATGCCCAATCGAACGGTAGTATATTATGTTTTGTAAAATCCTTGATTTTTAAATTATTTGATAAAAAGTGTATTTTCAAAAAAATAGTGGATATGTGTTTATGTCACATATCTTAAAAACTACACACTTTAAAGCAATTTAACCTGGATTTTCGATTCTTTCACACCAAAATACATATATTTTGAGACTTTTATCCTTAATGAAAACAGCAGGGTTTATAAATAATTCTGTTGAAGTGAATGACAACACAGTAGTTTTTTTTAAATCCCTAGATTTTAATTTATATAATGAAAAGATTTCTATTTTATGTTATGTATCTTGAAAACTAAACACTCTAAAGCAATTTAACGTTTATTTTTTTATTTCTCACCAAAATACATTTAAATAATTTTATATTTATCTATCTCGATTTTAACATATAACAATTTTGTCAGATGCTTGAAGCCCATATAGAATGTTAATGTTTTTATGTTAATAGAATAATTTCGATACAAATTACGAAAGTCATTTGGGGTAATATGTAACAATATTACCATTTATTGAAATTTATACTTAATAACATGCTTAAGATAATTGACTGTTGATAAGTTTCATACATCATCTTTTATCAATTTTTAATTTTCTTAGAATATTATTGGTCTATATAAGAAATAGCGTAACATGATGATTGTTTCCCTAGCTCCTTACGTGAAGCAATGTCGCGAAGACGACCCCCAGATTAACTCATGTCTCATCAGCGCCCTCCACCATTTACGACCTTACGTGGCCACAGGCATCAAGGAAATCGAGCTGCCCTCGGTCGAGCCCTTCCTCATGGACGAACTGTCGTTATCCTTAACGGGAGGTGAGAACGGGTACAAGATATCCCTCAAGGATATGAAGATCTACGGCGCCAGCAACTTCTCCATGTCCCGTTTGAAGTAAACGCGATAAATACTCATCACTCGCTTTGGTTAGTACAGAAGTTTTGTTGTAGATTATCAGAAAATGGTAAACCTTTCGAGGCGAAGATCAACATACCATCACTGAAGATAAACGCCAGATATCAGAGCAGTGGGGTCCTGATCATCTTACCGGCCAGTGGCAATGGGACCTTCCTAGGCCAATTCGGTAAGATTTGACGTTGATGGTGATTTTTTATTCAAATGTTAATGGATATTTCAGATGATCTGGACTGTATATTGAAAGGAAAAACCAGCACCCACAAGAAGGACAATCAGAACTACCTGCACGTAGATGGGTTACATGTTGATCTCACCGCCAAAGATATGAGAATGATGGTGAAAGATATATTCAAGAACAATCCCATTTTGAGTAAGATTCCATGTAATTTTGTGTGTAAAATAGTAATTCGCGTCTTTATTATCAAGTTAATGCTTTCATTAATATTCAAATAACATTTAATTCGATTTGTTTTTCCTCATCATCATTATTATCAATGCATAGCCAGCTCAATGTTATCTTTTGAGCAAAACCATTCATCGAGCCATTTTTAAACTTCTTCGAAATTGGTGAAGTGCTGCTTTGTAAGCGAATATCCTACTGATGCGAAACGTTAATCGCCGGACTGGATAAGGTCTGGATAGTATGGCTGGTGACATAATATGTCTCATCCAAATGCGTTCAAGGCTTTTTTTACCAGTTTGACTTTATGAGACCGGCGTTTTATCGTACTGTAAAATCTTCGGTCGTATTCTGGACGTTTCTCTATCAATGCTTGGTTCAAATTGATCATTTGTTATCGATAGCGATCATTGTTGAGCCTTCCACCGGGTTTAAACCGTTCGTAATACACCACGCTATTCTGGTCCCATCAAACACTGGGCATTGTCTTACGACCAAAACGATTTGGCCTTGGAGTCGATCGGCCGGCTTCGTCAAGTGATAACCATGATTTTTGCCCTTAGGGTTTTCAAAATAGACCCACTTTTCATTACCTGTCACTATTCGATGCAGTTATCCTTCCGATCATACTTTTGTAACAACATCTCACAGATGATTTATCGATTTTCCATTTGTTTGTCGTTGAACTTCCCATATTTTGGATTTTCCCCATTGCTCATAATCGGTCGCTAATCATTTATTGAGTAACATTGAACGTGTCTGCCAAATGATGACTTCCAGTGGGCCTTTTCTTTTGATCAAATAAGAAAAGTAATGCGTACCGCAAATGCGCGTTTTCACTCACAAAACTTGATACCTTCATAGAGGTATAAATCTATGACGCCGTTAATTTCCTAAAATATAGCATGTATAACTTTGAAGCTTGATGTCAGTAGAATAAAATCTCCTAGCGACATCTGTCAGAAAACCCGATAAAGACTCTTCAGTTCACCTGGAATACAATCGAAGGGAGATAATTAGCGTTAGGAACAATCGATTGAAAACAGTGGAAACAGTCGATAGTCGCAAAACAGTCGAAACAGTCGACAACCAAAAATAGTGACTGAAATAGTCGATAATAAAAAGTAGTCAATTACTAAACAGTCGATAGTTCCCAACACTAGAGATAATCCTTCCTGCTCTTCTCACTTTATTTCTTCGTGAGCTCTTTGAAATCTCATTTGTGTCATCTTCATAAACACCTTCCCAATAATTACTAGAAGGAAACATGCTTCATGAGTAACTTAACAAGTAAAAAACGTGGATTCTATTTCTACACACCCTGTATATTGACTCTCGTCGTTATCTAATTCTAGCCGAGGCCATAAACCTGTTTCTGAGGGAAAACGGCCAAGAGGTGTTCAAAGTGATGATGCCACAGCTGAGGAAGAAACTGGCTGCCCTGTTCATGGGAATCGCCAACAAACTACTGACCCACGTACCGATAGACGCGTTTTATTTACCACGAAGAACCTGAAGGACGCCGTTTAACAGTCCATTAGTTTTAGAGACAAGCAATAAATATAAATAATCTTATTTCGAATAAGTATTTATTTTGTAGATAGTTTAAATAGCAATTAAAGTTTATTATTACCGGGTCATTAGTATTTTTTTACAGTTGTGTAAAACTGGAGATGGTGTATTGTTGTATATTTTTTGTACGACACGTCGGTCGAAATGTCCCCGGTCTAAAAATAGCGTACCTGGTTTTTTTGTTCGAAAAATGTTGATGGACTATATTGTAAAAGGTAAAAGTAAAATATTTTGCATATTACAGGAGGTCTGCAAAAAATTCTAAGAGATGTTTAGGTTTGGTGACGTGATCACTATGTTTTAGGATATGCTGAATTCGAAAATGACTTTTTTTGTCATAGGACGACACGTTTCTTGATAATTTTGATCATTATTTTAAGAGTTATTACATTAAAATAAAGATGTTACACTTAACAAGTATTGTTTTATTTACAAACTATTAACGATATTTATTTTAATCGACTTCAAAAAGGAGGAGGTTCTATGTTCGACAGAATAGTTTTTTTGAATGTATTCTCGCCGATTTCTCCGTCAATTATTGACCGATTTTCAAAATTATTTATTTATTCGAGTGCACTTCCGAGATGGTCTCATTGGAACCATGTCAGGATCTGATGGCGGAATCCAGAGAAATCGAGGGAAAACCTCAAATTTCAAAAACACCTACGAGTTTTCGCATATTTTTTATCTGAAATAATCAGATATTTGTGTATAATGTTATTGCTGAACTAATGTGAGGTCGTGAGTTCAGTTCCCGACAGGGCAGCTCTTTTTTGTTCTTCTAGTTTGGTTAGAACATCAGATAGTCAAATCACCTAGGCTAGGCTGCAGACCTGGGGGCCTGAAGCGTTCCTTATTTTCAATCACTGCTTATTTATTCCTTTTTTCATTCAGACGGGCTGCATCTTTACTAGTCCTACCCATTGTAATACATGGATTAAATCGACTTCAACAAATAAATAAGAAACTCACTGAAATGTCACCTGTCTTTTACAAGTATTTTTTATTCTACTCTATACACACAATTTAGCTTAATACCTACCTAAACCTATTTATCTGTTTATAATATTGTTTTAACTACTACCAACTGATCGGTACATACATAAATTGATACACAAAATCCTGATGCCCTGGAATGTTTCCCATTTTTCGTTTTCAGTGTTCCAAAATACAAAGAAATCAGTTCTAAATACTCAAACTGCTTCTTCGTTGAGCACCTGTTATTATTTTTTTGAATATCGTCTATCTTAAGCCCTACCTTTTTACCATCTTCCATATATAATAAATCTTCTAAACCTAACTAATGACAGTCTTACTGAAGTAGATTAACGATTATAGTGATTTTAGTGAAACAACTTTTGCCACTTTCAAAACAAAAGGTAAAACCTAACTGAACGAATTACTTTTCTACCAAATGTATGATCCAGACTTGACACCTAGTGACTACTGGATCTTATAAGACCCCAAAAGAAAGCTCCAGGTAAGAAGGTTTGGTTCAAATGAAGGAATTATTGTTGAAGTTGAAGCATATCTGTAAGCCAAAGTGACAAGTTATCCAATTGACATGACAATAAAAGTCGAAAATAATAATGCGCATACTATTCTATTTTGGACAATAGGAATTTTGATCATCACTAATGGGAATATTGATGGTTTCGATACCGCGGCTTTTGTTTATATCGAATCACTTTTCCTGTCCCACATGATCATTTAAACCAAAAACGGTCATGTAGAATAATCAATAAAATAACACATTACCGACCAAATGTGTAGACGACCAGAGCCAATCTGAATATAAATTGAAATTGCAATATATTACTCAGTATTGGCCGTGGGGAGTTTTAGCGAGGATAACCGTTAACGTTTTTAGACGAAATTCCATTAATCTCGAGCTAATTACACTTAATTGTAATACTTACAGGAAATTTCAATAAATGATAATTATATAGATTATATCTGCTGCACCAATAACAGGTTTTGTACTCAATATTACTTGATAATAATCAGACAGTATCGATATTCATATTGACCAGTTATATCCATTTTTCCTCCGAAATAAAAAGCATTTCAGATCAAATCTTACAAAACTAATCCAATATTAATAGAATTTTCCATTACCAACGCTTTAGTAGACATTTTATATAGAGCTTAGGCCCCGTAACTTTACGTTACGTTAAAAAATAACGGTTACCACCAGTGCGAAAACCTTGACACCTTGTGGCATTTACATATATACAAAGCAGCGATTTTTGAAGACCACACAATTTTCAGAGACCCCACAATTGTTCAGCTATAAGAACCAAAGGCGCTTTGGTGGTGGTTTTCAGTGTTCCCGGGTACTTGCCACCCAAAACAGTATAGCGACGATGACGATTCAAGGAATACTGATCGGTCTCGGTTGTGTGGTGGTTCTGTCTTCAGCAGCTAGAGTTAAAAAGTTTCGTGAGTATTCCAAAAAAGCTTGTTAAAAAGACCAGTTTTGTTAAAAGTACCTTAAAAATATTAAATTTTTTATTTAGTTTAAGAATTTCTGACCGTATTTTAAAATTTCTTTATCTTTTTATTTATTTATTAGTTTTAATTTATAAATTATTTTTGATAGAAAATATATTAATTAGTTTTAAGAAACACTGAAACTTTTAATTACATATTTTGATTGTTTAAATTAATTAAAGTTTTTTGAGGCAACCTATTTTCTAAAAAAAATGTTTATTTGAAATTTTAAATATAAATATAATGAATTATGCAATGAATATAATAAATAATTTAAATATAATAATATGCAATGAATGAAGGAGTTGCAATAACGACTCTTTTATCCTATTGGTTTTAATTATAGTTATAAACAATGTAATTAAGTAAATTATTTTTTTACATGTTGCCACTTTTATTTTATTTCGGAAAATATAAATATTTTATTTTTATTGTATTATTTCAAAAATAAATACATATGTTTCTCATTTAAAATAGTATAGTTTTAATGAATATTACAATACAAATACAAAGGTAATATATCATCAAATGAATTGTGCCAGCGTATGTTGTTATTATTATATTGTGGTGACAACAAATGTTAACAACATCAAGTTTACGTTAGGACATATTTAAAACCAGAAAAATTGACCTTTTGGTAAAGTTAATAGGCTATGAGGAATCTCTAGAATCATTTGTGAACGTTATAGAGTCACTGACTATTTTGTTATTGAATTCAATTGTTTGAATGTGTAGAAGCTTGGGTATCAACTAGATAGAGCAACATATCCCATATATGGTGAACATATCCGGTACCACAAATGGTGAACGTATATTTTCACATTTTGAAGCTAAGAGATTGCAATTATTTTCTGTGGAAGGATGTAAGTGACTAGTTTACAGCGATTAGCTAATAACCGAGTATTTTCATCACTTTATTATTGATATATGACCCATAAGTTGCAAAAAGCAAATTTATTTATTATAATCAAAGGAAATAAGAAGTATATGGGTTATACACGTATTTATCTATTCGTTTCTTTTGGAATGCTTGGTTAACTCTTGTTGCGCTTACCTTCTTCAGATGATGTTGAATGTTGAAAAACTTTTGATTTTTGGTCGATTTATATATTTGGTCTTGACTATTACGTAAATAAATTATTGTTGGGTTCCATAAATATATATGTAGAGGTAGAAAGCCATCCTGATGTAGTAGTTTGGAAAAAATAATGATAATAGTGGAAAACGGATACATGCTAATAGATTCTTACAGCTTCTACTAGATGGTTTAGATTTTGGTGATATTATTTGGACGTTAGATTATTTATTTGATGATGTGCCAATGATTGATGTTACACCAAGGATTGGTGTTCGAGTGCGGAAAAATTTTCAGAAAATCACAATTATCAGTACATAATAAATTTCTATTATATAAGCAAATACGGAAACCTATGTGGACATAGGGAATTCAATTATATGGATATTCCAGGAAAATTAATATAAATACAGAACACGTTTTCTAGAAAAAGTCCTGAGAGGTATTGTAGGTGATAACTTACACTAAGGCATACAGATTCGACTGTCGCTCAGAAAATAGAGATAGAATCGGAAAAGACTTCATTATCATATCAATATAGAAGTGTTACAATTTTGGATAACACCAGCGAAGGACACAGACTCAGAGGAAGCAAACCATTTGATCTTGTGTAGTCTAGTGTAGTGAGCTACATTTAATAGAAAAAAGCTGTGTTAATACCTAAGCATTATTACACCAGAGACTTAGATCTGACCGATGGGTTTTCCTAGATATATATACGAAGATTATATATAGATAAATTATTGTAAAGACAAATTTCAAGTTAGTTGGAAACGACTAGTAACAATGTAATGTATAAATTAGCGTTGGGAACTATCGATTGAAAACCGTCGAAACAGTCGATAGTTAAAAAACTAGCACTAATAAACTTTTCAGTCAAATGCACGGTTAGAGTGTTTTTTTCAATTGGTGATGTCAGACGAAGATGTACGAATCCTTTCCTGTATAAATTGTGACAGAGGAAAGGACGGAGATAATTGCTTGGGGCAGTTAATTGTTTATATTTTCCAACGGTAATATAAGCGAGATGGAGATGTACATATTCCTTCACGTAGTAAACTTTAAAAAATAAAAGGAAAAATAAAATTACTGAACACTATTAACATGCAATTTATAATTTAATATTAAACGAAGTAGAATTACTTTTATATTTGAATGTTCTATGGATCTGTGAAAATAATGGAATATTTCTATGGAATGCAATAATCCCCGCAAATGTTTTATCGCATTTTAATGTGTTAATTACTATTTTTAAATAATATACTATAATAAATATAGACAATACAGTAGAATTTAAACAAAACCTAAAATCTAAAGATGCCCAATACTATATAAAAATTAAACATATACCTAATTATAGAAAAAAAACTAATCCATGAAATGATGTAAAGGTTTTATTTATTTTTGAACGGAAATATTTTTTAACAAAAATTGAGAGGGTAATCGAAATATTACCTTTATTGTCATAAAAACAGTAAAATTATTTTACTATTTATCATTACCAATTTTAATCTTTTTACCCTATTACGTTAACAATCTTGAACAATATCGTTCCAAAATGCTGCTATATTAATATACAATATATTGTTATTTACAAGCAAATTACCAAAAAAGTTATAAAACTATATATATTACATATACATCTAGGTAAGCATTAATTGGATACATTTTTGACAAGATCGCGGCGAACACGTCAGAGCCAGAACGTTAAAAATCAGTCCAATGAAACTAGTAGAACCTAAAATAGTAACTAAAAGTACACGACTGAAACAGTCACTGATAAAAAGTAGTAAAATCAGTCGAACCAAAAATACCAAGTGAAACAGTCGATAGTAAGGAGTAGTCAATTACCAAACAGTCGATAGTAAATTTCAGTCGATAGTTCCCAACACTAATATATATTATTCAGCTTAAACATGAACATTGGGTGTACTTAATTAACGATGGTAACGAATGTCCAGGTCAATGATGATCGACCGAATTGCATTTCAACGAGATCACCTTGGTGATTCGAGCAAAGTGTTGCGTTAAAACTGTTCGCGAGGCTCGTCCTGAATTTTCCGAAATTTTTTTGTGTTCGAACGCGTATCGGAACACACGGCGCCGCTTGCATTCTAATTACCGGGCTTCGTTATCAATGTCAATGTTAATTCGTTACTTAATACCGTCGAGCACCTTCATCGCCGGCCCATTTTCAGTCCGCATTCGACCCTTGTTGACTAAAAACACTCGTCAGTCGCAACGCCACACATCATATACGAGTTGGGCAACGCCGATATAGCCATAATAATAATTATTTCTTTTAATTGGCCAATAACGACGAGAGACGAGTCGAATATTAATTGGTCGGTTAATGAGGACGGATTTTTTCCAGCCAGCTACGTAGAGAAATGCCACCAAAGCGACGTGGAGTTCTCGACATGCATCCTCAAAGCCATCCAGCTGGTCAAGCCGCACCTGAAGACGGGCATTCCCGAGTTTAGGCTGCCGAAGATGGATCCGCTGGTATTGCCCGAGGTGGGCATCGATGCCGGGGCAGGATTTATCGCGAAATTTGAGGTAAGGCCTCGTAATAGTTTACAGATCATTGATATTGGTCGATGTTTATTGTAATATGCTTTTACTTATTTATAAAACATTAACCATTTTCACTGTTCTTGGTTATTTAATGTTTGTGTCACCAAATATACCCAATTATATAGTGTTTTTAAGTAATTTTCTAGTTATTTGTTAAGGCAATTAGATTTAACCATGTTTTTATTCGCCTTTTGACAGTGCAGCGAGCTTGAATCGATAGAACAATATGTTTTGCTTATTTGGAAAATTAGGAAACATCATGGCAACATTGGTGATTTTCAAAAGAGGGACCTTCATATATTTTAAGCTCTTCATGATTCATTATCCGTTGTTGATTATCCATTAATCTAGTTATTTAATATTCAATTTCTGGGATAATCTAATTTAAATAAACACCTTTTATCATCGGTTAAATTATACCATAGAAAACACTTTTTCTACGCCTGGTCAGCAAGGAAGCAATAAATGTTTCCAGTGTTGTTTTCTATCAATTTGTGTACTAATCATGCTTCATTATATTATATACTTTCCAAGCCATATAAATGTCTTCAAACTATTATTTATCAATTTCTGTATCACCTATAAGCTGTTTTTTGCTCTTAAGACCTTGAGTTCAGTGAGTGAAGCCTGTATTTCGTTGCCAATGCGAATAACTGGTATATTTTTTAAGGAAAATTTCTGGTCTAGAAGTTTTAGAGGCTTTAGATATCTCAGAACTGAAAGAAGTGGAAGAAGGAACCAAAAAGATACATCATGTTCGACATATTTATAAAAATCCTGACTGATGAAGACGTTTCTATAGTCCGGACCTTGGAAGGAAAATAGTTTTTTTGACCATATAAAGACGGTTTGAAAACATTGTTTATTTTAACTTTTTTAAACATAAAGAAATAATTCCATAATCTATTTTCAAGAATATAGTGGAATATATAAATAGAATTTTCAGTAGATTTTGAGATATTACGTTGCATAGGGCAAAACTAATATTGGTGAAAAAAGCGTTTAAAGTTTGTAACAAAATGTTAGGCAAGGTAATTCAGACAGGTAATTTAGTTAATCATAATTCAATATTAACATAATCTGTATGTTCTGTCAACAAAGCAAGCTGTTCCAGTTGCTTTAGTTACTAAGTTACTAAGTAAGCTAAAGTACGCAGCCAGTAGATCTGACAAAAATGTATAATTTCCTTCCTATTTCTAATTTCCTAAACTTTGGAAACATTTTCTTTATTAATCTCCTAGAACGCCAACAATCTCAATCGTCATCGCGCACATTTAACTCTTTGGCGAGTGCATTGGGATGCACTAATAGTCCTTCAGAGTACTTCTTACTAACACTCCGAATCAGACTCGTTATGGGTTCTATGGGGATATCGCGCTGAATCAATTTGTTGGACACGTAATATGTAGCATGGATGATGACTCGCAACACTTTATTCTGGAAACTCTGGAGGATATCTATTTTAGTTTTTTTTTAGATTTTATTATTTATTATTTATTAGATTTGCTAGTACTACCCCAACTTTGGAAACATGCGTTAAAATCGATTTTTTTCAAATATTTAAACCAAAACATCCCCTCAAAAGTTCGAAACTCAAATATAGAGAGTGATCACTAATAGATTTCTTCACATAAAGCAGGAATGCTAATCAATACCGATCACAAACTAAGTGTTGTTTCTATTTCCAATAGAAATTCAGTTTTTATAATATAAAAATGTATACTCGGACTTATTATAATTTCTTGCTTTATTATTTTTTTTATATATAATGATTTATAATGTATAGTATCCAAATAAAACTAATTAACTCAATACCGCATTTTGTATGATATTTACTTTTCCAATTTTTTTATTTTACAAATTATTAAAATAACAGTATCATAGATATATAGTCATTAGTCAAATAAAATGTTTATACTTACCTTTCCTGAGTAATTTTATTTTTTTAAATCTTACAAAATGATTGGTATGTCGCACTCAGATGATTGACTACTTTCCAAGTTTTGCGAATCAAAACAGACGCAAGTCCAATTTATATCTTATTGAGACTAAATTAGAATCATAATGACAATTTGTTCCATAACAACAGTTAATGATGAAATTATGACAAATTATAATCCAAAATAAAAGCATATAGAAACAATCGTCTTTTAGAATAAGATGTCATTCAAAAACTAGAAGTTATAAACATACAGAGTGTGCTTTTTTCTGATTAAATACTTTTTAGCTACCCTTAAGCCGTTATTTTAGTCGTTTCTTTTTACAATATTTTCAAAACTTAATCTTTTAAGAATAGTCCATTAAAAAAAACTATTTAAAAATTTAAATTATTTCGAAAACTAAAATCTAAAAACGAAACCATAAACGCCTTTTTTATGAAACTACTGTTTTAGATACAGTTTCTCGCCAAATTACTGCTGAAAAAAAAGCAGAAATTTTCTAGACAAAAAAGTAAATTCAATTTTTTTAAATACTGTGATAGAAGAATTTATAGAGAAGGCCCACCCTAAATTGCAAATAGCCGACTTGGTTGGCGCAGTGGTAAAGGCGACAGGACGGTCCACCTATTGTTGCGATAGTCGCGGGTTCGAATCGTGCTGGGGCACGGGCGGAAATTTATGTTTGTGATTTAATATTTATGATTATCCTAGGCAAGAGTGCAAAATCCGACGAGGAAAATGATCCCAGTCACGCCAGTAACCAGGCTGGATAAGACCGTATGTTTTCTGGGATGATTTCTAAGTTGGTCACTCGCCAGTCGGTAGGCTTAATGCCGAGGACAGTGGTTTGGAGCCCCCCTCCAGATAAACCCTCGTTGGCAAAAAAGAGACTAAAATTGAACTTGAGATATCATGTTAATCGTCAAAAATCGATTTTTTTAAATATTTAGACTAGAATTATTGATGACTAAATCGGCATATATCAATTATAAGTTAGAATAGTTATTATATTCAGTGTTAGTTTCTTAAATTTTAGTATATACAGCGGATATTATGTAATTTTCGATTTCTTTGAACCATTTTTGTTGTCTCAACTCATGTCACCTTACTCGGAAGACTGTATCGTAAAATTTGACCTTACCCGAGACGTGTCCAATGTTAATATTAGCAAAGTTTAAAAATGTAGCCGATAATATACCTCAAATGTCGAAAAAATTAAAATGTTTTCTAATATTTTCGTATATTTACAGAACGTCGAAATATACGACGCTGACAAATTCGTAATTAGACGATTTGACATCAACCTGGACCAGAACAAGATCAAATTCGACCTGACCTTCCCGCATATACGGATCAAGGCCCATTATTCGATCTTCGGGAAGGTTTTGTTCTTTAATTTGGACGGTTCGGGACCAGCTGACGGAAATATTAGTAAGTAAGACTGTTTTTTAGTTATTTTTAATTAAACGAATCCCTTTTCCAGCTGATTGTCGTGTGATAGCTACCGTGAACGGTGAACGTTACTTCAACCAGGACAAACAGCATCTGAAACTGTCCGAAATCGTCATAGAGGACATTAATTTCGGCAAGCCCAACTTCCACTTCTACGAGCTGTTCCGTAACAACCCGGAACTGACCGAACAGACCAACAGGATACTGAACGCGAACATGGAGGAGCTGTTGAACGATCTGAGACCCACCGTGGAGCAGACCATCGGCAAGACAGTGCTGGAGTTTATCGGGAGGGTATTTGCGCGCTTCTCCATAGAAGAACTGTTTCCTAAGTAGTTGTGTGAACGATATTTATTGTTATTTCGGGTACAAATAGTCGTAAGGGATATTCTTGGCGATGTGCTTGAGGAGCAGGTCCTCCATGATGCGGGTTATCGTCTCTTCCAGGACCGGTTTCAGTTCCCCGAAGAGTTCGTTGACGTTATCGTTGATGGCCTTGTTCGTTACGTCGTCTGGAAATGTTAAAATAAACTATTTATTGGTTTTTTGTACTTATTGAAAATATAGTTTTATATTGTTAAGAAAGCTTTTCGTTTTTTATTTACTTGAATTACAATTCGGGAAAAACTGCAAAAAAAAAGAAAATTGCGAAAGGAATGCCAACAACTAAGAACTGAAGAAAATAAAATAACATTATGAGGGTGAGAACTAAATTTTCATCGTCAACATCAATGAAGTAATTGAATAATATTTTAAGATATTTTAAAAACTTTTTTAAGAACAAATGGTGGCTCAATACGATATTAACAAAAAAATATGGTGTATACGTCAGGTGTTCAAATTATTTTGTCCATTCCCTGTACATAATTCTTTAGTTACTCACTTAATTCTTTATTTCCATTAAACAGTCCATCCAGATGAGCCATGGGTCCGCTGACCTCAATGGTACTGTTGGTGAAATAAGGTATGATGTGGTTCTCTCCGTTGATTTCACCCTCTCGACACTTTTGATACATTTTGATATCGCAGGAATCTACAACAACAACGTCAGCATCATTATTGTGACCAGAAAAGATTCGACAGAGTTTCAGCTTACCGACATTGGCGGTGAATCTTCCTTTGCCCACTATGGGAGCTATCAGGATCCTTCCGTTAACATCGTAATCTCCTTCGAGCTTCAGTGACGGGATGTTAGCATCGCAGAAGAATTGTAGGTTGGGGACGTCAAAACTAAAACGGTTTTTGGTTAAAAATATTCGTCTTCATTTAAAATTTTTCAAAACAAAAGTATCTACCAAGGTACGTTCTAAAACCAATACCAAAAGTGGTTTAAAAGTATTAAACGTAAAAATATTTAGTAAACAATATATAGTAGTAAGAGTATTTACTAAAACAGCTAGAGTAAAGTGATTGAAAAATCATTTTTGAACAAATTGCGTTTCTTGTGAATTGCATTGTTACCAACGGTATAGTCCAGATCTCGCCTCCAGTGATCACTGGCTGAAAAATGTTTAGAAGTTGGAGTTTATTTTAAAACGAAGACATAAAGTTTTATAAGGTGTTAAAAAATTAGCTCTAATAAAATTAGAATTTTGATCTATATGATTTAAGTTGCATAAATGCGCGAAAGTTGTTATTTTATTGGTTAGACCCTGAGTTGTTCAATAAGGTTTTCTCAGGAATTTTAGATTCATTAAAAGGTTTTCGATTTTGTATGAATTTAAAATAACTTTAGTCATTGGCTGTTTTGTTATAAGTCTATAGAAATCCATATTACTGAGCATTGCTAAACTATAAAACAAAAAATCTGTTTAAGAATGTCTACTTGATAAACATTCATAAACTATTATGGAGATAATAATATTATAACAACTTTAAAAAAACTGTAGTAGTGAATATTTAATGAATTTTATGTTTTTTTTATGTTAAATAATTATATAAACTAGTCACTGTGCTGAATTTGGAGTGAAAATAATACTCAACAAGTACACCAGGTAACCATAGCACCCATAGACATTTTCCACATGGTGTACTGGAGACATCATTGCGCATTAAAGAAACCGAAAATTATTTTTCATGTTAAAAAATTATATGAGAATGAAATGAAAATAAATTGCATCCTTCGCGATAGTATGGTTCCATTGTAAAAACAGAAATGACTCTAATATATACATATGTTCATAGAACATAGAACCAGAAAAAAATTAAAAGAAAAATACCATGAATGTTGCTTGTCGCTTATTGCTTAATAATATGACAAATTAAAAAAACATTTTCACCGTAATGACGGTAATTAGTACGACCTTACTGATTACAAGTAAACAAGCGCAATTATTTTTGTCGACTAGTGACCGCCTGTTAAAACTTACTCGAATCTAGTGAATTTATACTTGGACAGGCCGTGTATGACGATGTTCTTCAGGATTGCCTTGAAATTCAACGACTGGGTACCCTGTTGCAGTACCACCTCGGGTAGGACAAACGGCTCGAACTTGGGGATTCTTAATTCAGGTACGCCCTTGGCTAAAATTTCATAAGTTTCGTGAATATATTTTTATTATTTTTCATCTAGTGCGACATAAAGTTCAATAAAATAACAGTGTCTCTTAGGGTAAAGTTATGTTTGCATAAAATGTTGGGTAACAATTATATAATTATTGTGTAATGTAGTAAGTGTTATTGTAGTAATAATACACAATCTTCATAGAAATATATTGACACATTGCAATGATAAACAATGTTCAAAGCTTACAAGAGAACTACTAAAGAACTGCATTATGTGATCGTTGTAGTACACGCAATAAGAAATACACTAAGTTTAATGTTTATTTTTAAACTGTATTTTACACAGTTAAAAGCCTTTGCAGATACTCATGACTCTCATGGGCAGGGCAAAGGTCCCGCTACCACTGACACAATTTCCACTGAGTGGCAATAATGGAACGAATATTATCAATAAATATTGTCACTATTTCTACTTGTTCTCGTGGCGTAAATTTATCCACAATAAAATTTGGACGTCTACACAACACAATGGTTAAAGCAAAACTGAGCTAAAGGTCACATAAACAAAATGACGTGCAATCAAAATGGTAGCAGGTCTTTTGCCCCACCTTAGTGTCGAATCAAAGTGGTAGTGGCCTCTTGTCTTTTTATATAAAATCTAAGGCACTTGGAAAAAGCCTGATGAGTGGATAAAAGTGATTCATGATGCTAGACACAATCCAAAGAGGGAGATCATCATCCAAGATTAATTTTTAACAGATAGCATTAGAATTCGTTCTTGAACATTAAATATTCTCACGGTTATTAAAACACGACTCTAATAAAGTTGACGACTCAGACCTTTTGGAAATTGCGTCTTCGCTTATTATATAGCTAGTACAATAAATAAAAGGACGAAAAAATAATTTTGTTGTAATATACGTGTATATCTAAAAGAAATATAGTTTCTTTAGGAGTAAATATGTTTTTCTTTTATTTCAAACTGGTTTGTTGCCTTTGTTGCTAATTATTAATAATTTATATTAAGACAAATTTTCATCATTTTATCTAAAAACGATGGACATGTGTAGGAACTACCTTCCAAACAAAAAAAATGGCTTTATAATTAATTCACGTTATACATTTCTATCACTCTAATATAATTGTCCTTTAGATTTAAGTTTATCACAGTGAACCTACCTATCTGGTCTCTGACTTTTTCAGTTGCATCTAGGAGGCATGCAGAAAGTTGAGGATCGCTTCTGTGACATTGAGGAAACGATGGAGCTGAAAAGAAAGTCACAGTTTACTATTCAATGTTTCTATTGATTTATTTTTTAGAATAACGCCCAGTATGAAGCTGTATTATGAAACTGTGAACAGGTGATACCAAAAGCACATAAAAGGTGAAATTGAAAACGACGATTTCGAACAAAAATTTCCAGAAAAAAGTACCAAAAATTTGTGTTACCAATTGAGTTCACCTTATTAAATTTATCTTTTTTTTATATATATATTTTAAAGTCTCCTTTTACCAACTATGGGTTTATCTGGACTGGGCCTAAAGTTTAACGTGGGCCCCGAACCACGGTCCTCAGCATTAAGCCTACCGACTGGCGAGTGACCAACTTTATAAATAATCCCAGAAGACATCCGGTCTTACCCAGCCTGGTTACTGGCGTGACTGGGATCATTTTCCTTGTCGGATTTTACACTCTTGCCTAGAACTATCACGAACATAAATTTACGACCATGCCTCAGCAGGATTCGAACCTGCGACTATTGCAACAATAGGCAAATTTATTTTAGATTAGTTGCCTATTTAATTTAAATTTTGCTTAATTTTAGAGCACTCTATATATTTTTAGACATATAAAACATATATTTATTTATATATTTTATTAGATATGTTATAAATATTATATCTGTTCTAACTTAATTACTTGAACAAACTTTGATAATTCAGACGCCTTATCGGTCATTAAAATCTAATGAGAAGTGAATAAAAATATGTTAGGAGTAAGAAATGTTGCATATGTCATAATTTACTATTATTACATTCTTGAATCCAGAACTACTAGGTGATGATGAAAAAGATTAATTAGAAATTAGAATTTAAAAATAATTGGTTAGGAGCGATTAAAATTAGTTATTCCACATGATTTGTTATATTTCTACATATATTTTGTTATTAGAATGTGATTATAGACATTTATTTCAAACCTCGAAGTAAATATAAAGAGTTTGGCCTCGATATGGATTGAAATTTCTTCACTATATCAATATTAGGATGCTAAATAGTACCATAAAACAATAATTTTCAACGTTTGAACTCTTGTTTTTTTTAAATATTGCTAAATATTAAGTTCATGTATGTTTAAGTTAAAAAAATAAGTGAGTTGAAATGTCAGCTACAGCATTAAATATTACAAATCTTTGTTTTAACCATATTAACAGCCCAATCTTCTAGTTTATTTCAGTATATTGTACGTTTTGTCTAGTAACAGTTAAAACAAGCGACAGTATTGACGGCAATGACACCACATAAAAAATATAGTAAAACAACAAGCAGAGGAATAGTGAGTGAAGCCCAAAGTTAACTGACGGAGACACATTACGAATATTAACAAGAATTATCCAAATACCATAAAACTGCTTCTACAAAAGTGACAAAAAACAGAACTCAACAATGCCTATAGTAATACTGTTTCGAAAGAGTGGAAATGCAAAAACTAAAACTTAACTTCTGAAAAACTGATCTAAAATCATCAAATACTGTTGAATCCATCTGTATCGCACTTAATCCCTTCTAAGACGCGTCACTAAAAGAAAGAAAAACTACTTACGTAACCTATGAGTTTGTTTGGCACTTTCTCCACTTGCAACAAGACAAACCAACAAACCAAAACCGAACAGCATCATTATGTCATTCGATGCGCCTGTCTACTTAGATGATTTCATTTAATTAGCGTTTGTAAACAATTGTGATTTAGCTTTATAGGCGGATGTTTAGAAACCAGGTGACCTTCTCTCTCCCTCAGTACCGGGCAGTGTTAAAATTTAAATAAACAGATATTTTGAAGTGAACGGTGTCTTTTAACTGTAGGGTTTCATCATGTGGTTCACTGTCCTTTCTATGTCTTCGTTAATGGTCAGTTTCTCGATAGATACTGAACCTTCTATGGTTTTCTGATATGTTATCTTATACTATTAAAATAAGGAAATTTTTGTTGGTTAGTTTATATTTTAAGGGTTATTTAACTTTTTCAGGGCCTACTTTTTCCCTAGTATTATTGACACCATAGATAATAATCAGAGGGTAACAGAAACGGAATCAATTTCGTTTAAAATAATAAAACCTTTTATTTCACTTTAAAAGCTATTTAATTTCAAGGAAAGAACGACCTGTTGAACGATGATATCAAACGATATTGTGTTTTTAAATCATATATGCCCTAACCAAACATAAACCATAAAGTAAACCCTTATCTCCAGATGTCTCACTTATCACAACATTCAGTCTTAACGTAAACACAAGGCCTTATAACTTTGAATACACAGTCTTCATATAACTAATGGGATACATGTGGTTGTTGTCCCCCCTACACAGCTTATACAATTATAAAATTGTTTGTAGTATTTGTGTAAAATTATTTGCCAGTGTATGGTCTTCTGAATAACACTATTTTTACCCAAATGTCAATACCCTGTAAGTTTTGTTCATTGCAAATTCTAATAATATATGGCTGAGAAACAGAGCTGCTGCAATCCGCCTTTCACTGTTCTGTGACTGTTCACTCTAAAATGCAAGCTTCTGTTCAAATTCTAATACAGTAAGTTAGTTCATAGTAACTTCAGTTAGCGTTTTGTGGCTTTACTCCCTAAACTTGTCTGCTTGTGCCATTTTTCACCACTTATAATTCACTTTTTGTGATCTTGCAGCTTCAGCTGCGAGAGTTTTGTTCGAAATCCACTTAACTATACAAAAGAATGCTTCGAGTAACTACAGAACGATTCCCAAACCAATATCAATTTGTCTAGTCGAATACACTGATCGACATCCAATATATTCAGGTGTTTCGCAGGGCAGTATTCTTGGCCCATTGTTATATCTATTGTATTACAGCTGACCTACCGACCTCAAGAAACACTACTGTTGCAACATATGCTGACGATACAGCGGTTTTATCATCACACGAGAATTCAATATCAGCCACAAGAAACCTCCAACTTCATTTTCATAAGTCATCAGTCAATATTTAGGCCTATTTGGACCAATGGTATTGAACTGTGGGGTACTACCAGCAAATCTAACATAGATCCTCCAGAGGTCCCAGAATAAAATGTTGCCAGTCATCGTCGATGTCCCACATTACTTGCCCAACAAACTGATTCGGCGCGATATCCCATCAGAACCCATAACGAGTGTGATTCCAAGTGTTAGTGCGAAGTACCCTGAAAAACTGTTAGTGTATCCCAATGCATTTGTCAAACAGTTAAATATGCGCGACGACAGTGAAGTGCGTAGGCTCGAACGCAAACTACCATACGAACTGATTAATAAACATATAGAGTGAGATATAGTTATCTCTAGAATGAGTTAGAATAGTCTTTAGAATAAGTTAGGATAATATTTAGATTATAAGCTAGTACAGTAGATCACTTACAGAAGCGATCTTCTACATGTAAGGATAATTACATTATATAACTGAAAGCATATAATAATACTTATTGCCCAGGGGCAGATTGGTGAAGTTCTAAGGGATTAATAAAAAAAATATGTCTTATTTTCTTCACAAGTAAACAGATTCAAATTAATCTCATATACACTTATATGGATAAAAACACAAACCTCTAGTTTACTATAAACTATGTTGTCTTAAGAAAAATAAGTGACAACTTGTTGAATTTTTAGTACGATAGTCGATAGTAATCTAATTTGAACGAAACCATTAATATACTGATTTTTCGAAATAGTTAGAACTGTCTTATTTTGCGTTTTAATATATTTACAGATAACATAATTATTAAAAATGTGTAAAAATAGGTTGGATGAGCAAAGCATATTATATTTTCTAAACATGTTTCTTCTAATAGAAAGTAGAGTGGAGAAAATTTCTAAAACTGATGATGAAAAGATAACGCTCCTATAAAAAGATATTTTGGGTTCGTTATTGACAGGATAAGGTTTGTACAAATAAAAAAAAATACGGAGAGGTTTTTACCTTTTCAAAAGTGACACAGAAATTTGTTGACAAATAATTGACAGATGGACTTTTTTTAATTGTTTTCAATCAATAAAGTAACAACCATATGCAACTAAATTAAAAACAAAGCTAAATTAAAATATTATCAAGTCATCATAAAGCATATAGTGTTCCTAAAATATATAGTCAGAGTCATCCTGAACTATAAAGAAAGGTTATTGGCTATTCGGATGAACAAATTGTAAATATGGGAAATCGGTTGCCGTGTATTTCGTATCGTGATTTAAAATAAAAGAACGAACCTTTAAAATTGTGCTGTCAAACTCCTTATTGAGCCGTACCCTAAACCTTTGAATAGTTTCTTTATCCATCAGGATCTGCCTTCAGAACATTTTCTATCTACTATTCATAAATAAAATGCATGTTTTCAAATGACGTCTCTCAGAACAAAAGAAGTAAATACTATAAATTCCAAGTTTAGAAAGCATATTACATCCAGTCAGTATTGTAATGTAATAAACAAATGTAAATTTATTTACAATATGCACCTGAAACTGCAACATCCGCATCGCATCGCATCGCTTACTATTGTCCCACTGTATGTGTATTGAAATACAATATTAAAGAAATAATCCCCATCAATAATAAATATTAACAAAACTTGTTTTAAGAAACTGATATACCTTGATATCCAAATACCTATAGAACTCAAAAGTTGTAAGAATGATAAATATTCAGATATTACTTTAAACAAGGCCAAGGATGGTTGGTAAGAAACGACATAAACACATATTATGGTTTAACAGGATATAATTGATCATAAGGGATATTTGCGGTTAAATGTTTCAACAAGAGATCTTCCATGATTCTCGTGATGGTTTCTTCGACCACTGGCTTCAAGTCTTCGAAGAGCTCATCGACATTGTCACTGATGGCCTTGTTGGTAATATCGTCTACAAAAAGTACGAACGTTATTTCGAGTGTCTTGCTAACGTATATCGAGTTGAGGCCGTACTTAGTTCTTTGTTACCATCGAATAATCCATCCAAGACGGCTTTTGGTCCGCTAACGTTTATGGAACTGTTGGTGAAGACGGGAATAATGTGTTTGTTACCTTTTATGTCGCCTATTTCATATTTCTGGTAAACTACAGCATCAGCAGAGTCTAGAAACATGGGTAAAATAATGTCAATGAAAAGTGTGTGAATAAATCAACAACAAGCGTGTCATTGCAAGTAGTACTGATGATAATTGAACCAAATTTCTCTCAAATAGTATGCTAGAATCACAATTAATGATAATGGATGTAAACATTAATATTTACCAATTTTAGCTACGAATTTGCCATTTCCAACAATAGGAGCTATGAGGATTCTTCCAGTGACATTGTAATTACCGTTAAGCTGGATGCTATCAAGATGGGCTTCACAAAAGAACTGCAAATTCTTGACATCGAAACTAAAAACAGGAACGCATTAGTCTTATAATAGATGGGGCAAAAATCCCGCTACTATTTTGAATGCGCGTCATCTTGGTTATGTGACGTTTAGTTCAGTTTCGCTTTAACCATTCTGTCGCGTGATTCTGACGTCCAAATTTTATTATGAAGAAGCCACAAGAACGAGCAGAAATAATGACAATATTTATTGAAAATAATCGTTCCATTATTGACACTCGGAACGCCGAAAATTTCATCAAAAATATTCTAATCGTCTAATGCCTCGCAAAACCACAATTTATCGTTTACATACGAATTTTCGACAGTACAGTACGACAGCAGATAGGCCTCGTTCTGGAAGACAATAAATGTCTCGTAACGCAGAAAATGAGGCTCTGGTGTGTGATAGTGTTTCAGAGTCTCTAGAAACATCAATTCGGAGACGTGGTTCCCAGTTACATATTTCTGCGCACACTTTAAGGAATTTTGAAAACTGATTTGAAAATGTTTGCGTACAAAATTCACTCAATCTAAAAATTGCTAAAAAATGCAATCCTAACGCTGTTTGGTGAAACTGAAGATTTTTTTTTTGAAGAAGATGAAGCCCATTTTTTCTTAGTGGCCACGTCAATAAACAGAACAGTCGGTTTTGGGGAACACACAATCCTCAATTAATTCATGCAACATCATTGCATCCACTAAAAACAACTGTATGGTGTGGTATTCATGCTGGAAACATCATTGGTCCCTATTTTTTTTGAAAATGACCATGGTGTTGCAGTTACTGCTACTGCTGAACAGTACCAAGACATGATTCGAAATTTTTTTGTGCCTGAAATGGAAGAGCAAGGACTAGTGGACTGTGGTTTCAGCAAGATGGGACAACAGCAGACACAGTTCGTTCAACAATTCAATTATTGAAAGATGTTTTGCCACGAAGACTAATTCCTCAGCCAGATATCCGGACTTACTAGCACCAGACTTTTTCTTATGGGGTATTTTAAAATCAAAAGTTTATATGAATAAGCCTCAAACGATTCAACATCTTAAAGACAATATTCGTCACGAAATTGAAGGAATTCATCCTCATATATTGCAGGGTGTCAATCTCATAATCGCGGTTACCATTTGGCGGATATAATTCTTCAATTATACCGAAAGAAAAATGTAAAGACCAAGTAACCTTTCTATGAAAACCAAACTTACTTATCTTTTCTTTGAGCAAAGTTATAGGCAATCAAAATGATAGCGAAACTTTTGCGACACGTTGTATTATTTGGTAGTGTTTCTGTGGATCGACCAGGAAGTACCCATCCATTCCATCAAATCTTTCTTGAATTATTCTTCATTGAAGGTAACAATTGTAATTGGTAATTGTAGTTGCTTATCTTAAGAATGTTTAAACGTTTTCTTATATTTAAGAATATTTTATTTAATTCATTACCATTTTCATTTCATTTATATTTCAATTGTATCACAAACAAGACGAATGCGGGTTAAATACACCCAAAATTTAATTTAAATTAAGCTTAAGCTACGGTTATTAATAACATTTATACATTTTATACAAGTTCGTGTAGTTTGATTTGCTTCAAACTTCTGATATCCTGGACGTGGTCCAATATCTATGTTGCTTCCACATTGCTGTTTTGTAAGTTGATTTTATATTTTAAGGCAAAATCTTGGATCACTTCGTATATTCATCTGATTTTTAGGTTATCGTGCAGCTCTTCGTTGGTTACGTAGCGATAAGCATTGGTAATTAGTCGAAGAATCTTGTTTCGGTGGAGTCGGATGCATCCCAATATTTGCATCTCAAGTCCAAATAATCCTTATAAATGACTGATAAATTGACCGGCCAAATCTCTTTGATCTCATATCAAATACTTTCAGTTTATTAAGTATAATTATTTAAGTTTGACTCCGATCTTGTCAGATTTTTATGAAACATGAGAATCGAGTTATATTATTGTATTATATTTCATGTTTTGTTGATAATTATCATTAGTATTCTTACTTGTCATCAAAAATTTAAGTAAAATTAAAAATTAAATAATATAACTAATTAAAATATTTTATTTATAATTACAGTTTACGATTATTAGTTAATTTTATTTTTTTTTGAAAAATAAAATAATTACTATAATTAAAGTAATATTTAATATTTGTTAAACAGGAAGCATTTTACTGAACAAAATACAATTATATTTATATAGACTATTAATGTGTACGATATAATTATTAAGAGTAATTTTGAAGATTTTGTGTTAATATCATATTTTTTCTGTTCGAATTTTTAACCAAATAACAGTTATGGTACAGTTTTTATTTTACTTCTTTAGTTTGCAGAAATCTGAAGAAGAAACAAATCTGTGGTTTCCAAAAGCGCATGACAATGCCAACTTAAGAATAACAAGTTGTTGGCACTTGTTTCGAAGACTTAAAGGCAGTGAATTTGGCTTCCAATAAAACCAAATACTGGAAAACAATAAATAGAAACAACAACGATTTCGTGTCAATATTTTATTTTTTCCGTTCGAATTTTGAGCCAGATAAGAATTATTTGCGTGTAGCTTTTATTTTACTTATTTAATTTGCAAACATTTTAAGAAGAAATCAATTATTTTCAAATGATAAATAACTTAAGAGAAATACTTTGCTGGGACACTGTTCTGAAGATTTACGGACAGCGAATTTGCTATAAATATGGTCGGTTACATTGTGCAATTCTCAACCCAATCTACATGAAAATTACTAAATAGAAAACCCTACTCTGCCCACCGTATACTATAGAACACCTTAAAAGTATATTCATTTTTTATTCAGTAAATCAGAATAACAGCGGTTATTGAAACAACGTTTGAAGAGAAGAAATACAGTCCTGCAATATTCCTTGAAAGTCTCATAAGGTTTTAAGCGGGTATCTAAGTACTAATCCACGAATTTGATACTTACTCAAACCGAGAGAACTTGTAGTTGGTCAGTCCGTGGATAACGACGTCGTTCAGTGTCGCTCTGAAGTTCAAAGCTTGGGATCCCTGTTGCAAATCGACTTGGGGTAAGTTGAAGGGTTCCAGCGACGGGATTTTTAATTCAGGAATACCGGCCCTGAGCATTGGTCGGATCTTATCGGTCGCTTCTACCATACATTGGTTGAGGTTTGGATCATTCCTATAGCAAGTCGGTAAACCCTTGGCTAAAACATGACAAAAGCATTATTTTTAAGAACAGTTACAATGTATTTCTTCAAAAAACGTCAGGATTTAAGATCGGTGAAGTAATTTCGGTGTTTTCTAATACTATAGCGCATTTTATAGGTAGTAGAATATTCTCAATATAACAGAAGTCTTATTCGTTTGATCAGTCTAAAGTTATTTCACCTTGAAAATGGAGATTCTAGAGTTATACATGCATTATTCGATTTATGAATCGTTGTGAACCGAAACTGAACAATTTTTGACACGAATGAATACCAGTTATTAAATATAATTCACGTACGACAATATTATATCTAGAACATCAAGAAAAAAGCATGGAGATGCTTCATAAACTGTTGCAAAAATTCATTGATGCCACTGTAGGTGTTTAGTATTATTGTATGGTAAAGGAAAATACGATGTTTTTTACTATGATAACGCTAATCTGACGAAGATAAAAGTTGAAAAAGATTAGCTGGAAAGTTTTGATATATCCACCCTATCATCCGGACCTCGCCCAGCCAAATACCACTTGTTCTTGTCTCTTCAAACATTCCTTAATTATTAAAACTGGCTTCCAAAGTTGTTTGTAAAATGTACTTGGTCTGACTGCAAGTTCAGAAAGATAATCGATCAAAACGACACGTATGTCATTGATTAATGTTTGAAATTTGCATGAAAATTTAACTATAAGCAACGTAAAAAATCGAAATTTTAAATAAGTTGAGTTTTTCCAATTATTTTCAAAATAATGAAAAAACTATTAAAAAAGTTACTGTTTCTGACTAAATAATATAAATATATTACAACCATTATATGGGAGAATTTGTGTATGTGATACATAAAGGCAACAATAAACATAAATTGAATTAATTGAATTAAAAAGCCTATTATTTTGATTGGTCAAAATTTTCTTTTAAATATGTATATGAAAAAAATATGTATGTCAAACTTTTACCTAGTCTTTTTCCGGAACTTTCTACATGTTACTAAACTAGAAAGAGTTCCTATACCTTCTATCAGTTTAAAACTACATACCGAAAGCATATTTTTAAGTATAGTGAAGAGATAGAACTCCGGCGGGGATAGATCAGGTTAATAGGAAAGTTTTGGAACATCAGTAGAATTTTTGATAAAAAGAGGTATTGTTTCAAATGATCTGACATAAAATTCATACAACGATTTAATGAACAATAATTTTAATATATAAAAAGTATATACAAGAAAATTACGATTAAAATGTCCTTTAAAATTAATTCACGGTCAAAGTTTTTTATAGGTATTATATATTTTTTCTGTTAATAAATGTAATGTTAAATTTTAATTTTTTATAAATAATGATATATTATAGTAACAATACTTTTCAAGAAATGTACCCAAGAAAATTATGATCTTACAAAAAAATTTAAAACTATTTCAGTTATCATATTCTTATATATTGTTAATTATTTTTCTATTATGGACAATAGAAATTTTAATTGTTTATAAATCACTGAATATTTTCACTAAGAACAATACTTTTCAAAAAATGTACCCAAGAAAATTATGATTTTACAAAAAATAACCTTTAAAATTATGCAATAGTTCCTCTATTCTTATTATTTTTTAAATTTTTCTTTTATAGACAATAGCAATTTTAACAGTTTGTTAATTATGAGATATCGTCACTAAGAACAATAGTTTTCAAAAAATGTACCCAAGAAAATTATGATTTTCCAAAAAAAACTTTCAAATAAATTTCCAATTCCTATATTCTTATTATTTGTCATTCTTTTCTTTTATAGACAATAGCAATATTGACTGTTTATGAATTATGAGATATTGTCACTAAGACCGAAAGTTTTCAAAAAATGTACCCAAGAAAATAATAATTTTCAAGAAAAAACTTAAAATTATTTCACAGCTCCTATATTCTTATTATTTTTTAGTTTTTCTTTTATAGACAATAGCAGTTTTGACTGTTTATAACGATGAGTAAATCGTATTAGGAAAATTATGATTTTATAAAATAAAAGGCTCAAAATTTATTAAATGTTTTTTTTATAAATAAAATAACTTACGTATTTTAACATTTTTTCCACTAACAACGCTCAAGAATAATCCAAGACCAACTATACGTATTGATAACATTATTGAGTTATACACTGGCTCACTATTACGCAAGTGATTTTGTAGATATTGAGCAATTTTTAGATGCTAGATCGTATATATAGGCGAAAATAGCGTAAAATTGTTGTACAAACCAGACTAGTGGCTACAGGGTGACCTCAGAAAAGCGGCTAATAGTACAAAGTGTGATTCGATTGGCTTACGAATTAGCCGGTGCATATATTATTAGATAATACCTTGAATATTTACGAAAATGTTACATCAATAAAATAAACAAATAATATTTAAGATATGGATATTAATTAATATCGAATGGTATGTTTATATTATAGTTTTTTTTCTATAATCGTTCCTTATATCTTTATATAACAATTCTTCGAGAATTTCAAATTATTTCATCAAAATAACGTCAGTAATAAATTCGGTAATTATTAAATTATAAAACTACCAAACAATCAATATGTTCAAAGGCGTATTGTACCTTGAAATGGTGTGTCAAGCGAAAGGATGTTAATGTACCACTTAATCTGACCGATAACATTCACAGATGGCGCTTGAATAGAGTTTAAGGTTATTTACTAATTACCGAAAATACAGTTGGTTGACGTGCACCAGATAAGTCCAGAGAAGCCGCTGTACTCTCGCCGAATTTTGAGGTCGTGGCGGACCACTTTTATCCAAAACTGCATGGACAGCGAGAAGGTTATTTCGGTTATTCATAACACATAAATTATATAAATATCAAATTTTGAAAATATCAACATGTATAGAGTAGTTTTCTTTTATGAAGATGTTATCTCAACAATGATAACAGCATTGCATTTGATTTGGCAGATATATCAGTATCAATTTTTTACTGTACTGTTTTGCCTCTGTTTGTATCTGCTTTGTTTGTACCTCTGTCTGTTTCTAAAAGAAAAAGATCTGCTACAAAGATAGGATAAGTAGTGTTTTAGCTTCCAAAGTGAGTTTGTGCTTGGAAATAAGCAAAGAAATATTTTTCTTGGCAAATAAAAGGCATTTTATTCCTCAAATATCACATGAAATTCAGATTATTATCGCAAAATGTTAAACCAACTGCATTACGGATTCACACTTTGACAGGTCAATATCGTTTTTTTTTATTCAACATAATTCCCTTCAAGGGTGATACACTGATTATAGCGACCCTCCAAACTTTTCGATATCATTATTGTAGTACGATTTATCCTTTGCTTCAAAATAGTCCTCAGTTTCGGCGATCACCTCTTCATTCGACGAAAATTTCTTCCCAACGAGTATTCTTTTGAAATCTGAGTAGCCGCTGGAGGCTAGATCTGGAGAATACGGTGGATGAGGAAGCAAGTCGAAGCACAATTCATGGATTTTTGACACGGTGTATTGTCGTGGTGGAGCAGCACTTTCTTTTTCTTCAAATGCGACCGTTTTTCGGCCATTTCGTCCTTCAAACGGTCCAGTAACGCTATGTAATAGTCACTGTTGATGGGCCTTCCTATTTCAAGGTAGCCAATGAAAATTATTCCATGCGCATCCCAAAATACAGACGCCATATCCCACCTTGAACTTGCCAGCTGACTGTTGCGTTTTCCCACGCTTTCGAGCGGGAATCGTGTGCAGTCCACTCGGAATACTGCCGATTGGACTTCGAAGTGAAATGATGGAGCCATGTTTCATCCATTGTCGCATATCGATGCAAAAACCCGGGCTTATTACGCTTGATCATCTTCAAACAGTGCTTCGAATCATTAACTCGTCGTTGTTTTTGGTTAAGCGTGACTTCGCGCGGCACCCACTTTGCACAGAGCTTTCTCATACCCAAATATTCGTGAATGGTATGATGTAGACGTTCAGTTGATAACTTTAGAGTGTCTGCTATTTCAATCAATTTCAGTTTACAATCATTCAAAATCATTCTGTGATTTTTAAAAAAATTTCGTCGATAACAACCTCTTTTGGGCGTCCAATGCGTTCACCGTCTTCGATGCTCATTTCACCACGTCTAAACTTAGCATACCAATCCTTGATGGTTGATTTTCCTGAGGCAGTGTCCGGAAACTCGGCATCAAGCCAAATTTTTGCTTCAATTCCTTTCTATCGATTTTTTCACAAAAAAATAAGTTTCTTCACTCAAAATGCTATAATTCACAAACCAATGATCCCAACCGCTGTCAAATGTATACACGCATCTTTTGAGTGTTATCTAGGATTATCGCATCTAACTAAAAAACATATGGATTTAATTCTAGTAGCGTCATCAATGTGTTAGAGTGGGGACTTTTCAATTGATCTGTTATATACTAGAACTAGAACGATATAGAGATGATGAATATAGATCTTATTTCATTGCTGTTTTGCATGTCATCGTTAGACTCTCCCCATTTTGGTTCTTTGCAGTCGTCAGAAGCTATTAATCGTAATTATTCACGTAATAATTGGCACAAGCCATCATGATAACTAAGATATACTGGAGCAAGAACCTAAATCTTCAGCCACTCAGCTGTACAGACAACTAAATAAACTATATTGGGATTTAACATAATAAACTAAATTTGGGTGTTTGTAGTTTTTATTATTTCTTATAAAGTTAGTTAATAATCTGTTAGTTTTCATTTAAAAATTTTAATTTTTAAACTTTTTTAACTATATTTTCCCAACGCCTGGGAGTTGATACTGAAAAGTCAGCCTAATGGAACATTAAATAATAATTTACAAATTGTGTAACGATTTTCCACCAAGCAACTCATACAGCTAAAAAAAATTATAAAACCAATAAACTTACGTTTGATATATAAAAGGTAAAATAAAGGTAATTAAATAAACATACAGCCTAGATTTATCTGCATATATAAAAAATATTTGCTGGAAAATGATTTTCATCAAACAAAAATGTAATTGCTGCCACATGGTGGTATTTTGCAAGTCTGGAATTTTTTATCTCATTTCTGCAAACTTATTGATCAATCTGACACATTATTTAATTGATATTATTTTTTATAAATAATCAAAAATTATACTTTCCATGAATAGTATATTTCACAAATCATGTATATATCTCTTTGTTTTATATTATTGGATATTGTTATTTAGCGTACAAGATATACAAGTCCTGAAGGTGGTCGGAATATAACTGAAGTATATAAAAATGCTTTACAAGTTCAATTTTTTTCAAGTACCACCATTCCCAAAAAAATATAAACAGGGGACTATTCCTGCTGGATATGCAGATGATAATATACCAGTAATTATATACATCCTTGGTCTGTGATTCAATCAAATACGGTAGGACATAATTTGACCATTAGACGATTTTTCAAAAATAACTGTAGTTTTGAATTACATTAATGATGTTTTATTGAAATAATTAATGTGTATACTGTATAAATAACACGTCTACCTTGATATTTATATTATACATGCTGTCATGACAATATCAAGTTTATAAAAGGCAGTACTTGCGAGTTCAAAACTTTAGGGAAAGTGTTTTTCTCCAAAAACGGTTGAATGTGTTTATGAATTATATTAATTATTGTAAATTTGATGAAAACCGGTCAAGTGACATTGAAAACGGAGTAAATATGTTCAAGAACGCACCATATTTAAACAAGTAGGAAAAAAGAAATCGACAATGTATACCTTACAATTAGGTAGTCCAAGAAATCATCTTGTTTTTCGATATGCTAAATGACTGTCTCTGACATTTTTTTCGAGATGGCTTCGTAATTAAATGTTTTTATCATTAACATCTAATGATTCATAATTATACGCTGAATGTATGAAAAAATCATAATGTTTTAATAATGTTAACCTTCACAGGATGTTTATTAGCATTTATGAGAATCAGTTCAAAACATAACAAAAAATTAATATAAAATTGAAATAAAATTCAGAAGTTACGATTTCTTTTTATATTTTGACTTTCTAGGTTCTTCTACTAACCCATTTCGATTTATACTTAATTTTGAAAAGGAACAGAAACTGAGAAAAGATTGTTACATGGAACGGAGTAATTGGCAGACAAAATATTCTGATATTGAAGAGTGTTCCTTTTGTTTATAGGCCTGTTTTATGGTTTATCGGTTTCCATGAATTTATAAGAGCAGAAAAGTCATAGCTTATCATGTCTGCTTCAGGCGCTATCACAATATTACTATACAGCCTAAGACATATCCTGATTATATAAATAATCCTTAGAGATGGATTGTATTGCATATGTTCATGATATTTTAATATAAACGATTTCTTCACTTCCACTTGTGTGCTCTTTAATAGAATAATTCGGGGGGGATATATACGACAAATAATTAAGACCTTTTTTTGTTTTATTATATAAAAAGTCGATAAAAAATTATAAAAAGTGCAACTTTTTAAAACAAAACAATCGTCAAAAATTGAAAAATACAGGTACTATAACGTAACTAACACTGTTCTCTTGTTATCGGTTCACTTTAAGCTGGCAGCCATTCTGAAGCCTTCAAGTTCACCAAGATCTGATCGGCGATCACTCTAAAGAGCTCATTGTAGGTCTCGACGAATATCGGGTTGATTGCGTCCATAGTTCTTCGGGGATTCTCGTTGAAGAAGTTGCTGATGATATCAGCTGAAACATATTGATTATGTTATGTAGTTTACCTGGTGCAAAATCAAAAAAGTACCTCCAAGCTGTAAGTTAGGATTCTTAGAAGTTAGTTTCACCCAGCCATCGCCAATTATGCCCTTGGTATTGACCTTCTTCACCCTGAAATAGTCTTCGCCTTTCTTTTGATACCTTTCCAAGGATCCCTTGACGGACAACTTGATATCAGCTGAAATACATGGTGGTTATAAACTGTTATTGACAAATTTACCGCGACTCACTGAAATTTCCTTTGAAATGACCCTTGCCTAACAAGGGAATGGATAGAAGCCTTCCGCTGACGTCATAGTCCATTTCCATGGCAAACCAGGGTACCGTCACTCTCAATTCTCCGTAAGCTCGATCAATATCAGCTCTGAAACAATAACATATCACCACGAGAACCATGTATGTTATGTACAAAGTACTTAATGCTGTCTATGATGGTGTTTCTTCCTCCTTCAAGAACAACATCACGGCATATAGCTTCGATGCTGACCAGTTCATTAAGGGTCCTGTTGACGGTCATGATGGGTATCTTGAAGGGGTCCAGTGGGGGAAAACTGAGCTCCGGGATGCCCTTGATTAGGTAGGGACGTGATTTTTCGAAACTGTTATATAAGCATTTTTCGATATTTGGATCTGACGCTCGACAAATAAGTGGTTTAATGTAGCTAGCTAAAAAAATAGATATCCATGAGATTGATGTATATAATGATAGAACTACTTTCGTATAACGTATAAAGACCGCATTCAAACAAAGTTAGTTCGTTGGTTTTTATACTTTTATAACTTTTAGATTTTATGTTACACAATTTCAAAAATGTAGAGGATTTTCTGATTATATCACATATCTTCAAATCTATACATTCTAAACCAGTTTAATATGGATCTTCATTTCTTCTGACTCAAATTACCTATATTTTGAGAGTTTTTCCTATATTGGAAAAGTACTTTCCATACATATAATCGTGAAATTCTACAGTTTTTTAATCTTTCAAATTTTTTGTGCTGTCATTTCCGTTGAAATTATCGCAAGTTAATGAAAATTACAGCGATTATAAAGACTTTTGGTTTTTTTGCCATTTTCAATTTTTTTACTGTCGCTTCCGTTAGAACTATCTTATATTAATGAAAATTACAGGGAAAATAAAGAATTTTACGCCGAATCGAATGGCAATATATAAATTTCTATACAACTTTTGGTTTTTAAGTTATAGAATGGAAAATGTGTTTTCAAAAAATTGGTGGATTTCTATATATGTCACATATCTTTAGAACTGTCAATGCTAAAGCAATTTAAACTAGTTTCTTGTTTTTCTCGCCCCAAAATACATGTATTTTGAGAGTATTGTCTTTATCTGAAAAGAAAAAAATTTTGGTACTTTTTCCATCGTGAAAATTTGCGATTTTTTGCCATTTTCAATTTTTTTACTGTCGCTTCCGTTAGAACTATCTTATATTAATGAAAATTACAGGAAAAATAAAGAATTTTACGCCGAATCGGATGGCAATATATCAATTTCTATACAACTTTTGGTTTTTAAGTTATAGAATGGAAAATGTATTTTCAAAAAATTGGTGGATTTCTATATATGTCACATATCTTTAGAACTGTCAATGCTAAAGCAATTTAAACTGGATTCTTGTTTTTCTCGCCCCAAAATACATGTATTTTGAGAGTATTATCTTTATCTGAAGAGAAAAAAAATTTGGTACTTTTTCCATATATATAGTCGTGAAAATTTGCGATTTTTTGCCATTTTCAATTTTTTTACTGTCGCTTCCGATAGAACTATCTTATATTAATGAAAATTACAGGAAAAATAAAGAATTTTACGCCGAATCGAATGGCAATATATCAATTTCTATACAACTTTTGGTTTTTAAGTTATAGAATGGAAAATGTATTTTCAAAAAATCGGTGGATTTCTATATATGTCACATATCTTTAAAACTGTCAATGCTAAAGCAATTTAAACTGGATTCTTGTTTTTCTCGCCCCAAAATACATGTATTTTGAGAGTATTGTCTGTATCTGAAAAGAAAAAAATTTTGGTACTTTTTCCATATATATAATCGTGAAAATTTGCGATTTTTTGTCATTTTCAAGTTTTTTGCTGTCGCTTCCGTTAAAATTATCTTATATCAATGAAAATTACAGAGATACTAAAGAATTTTACGCTGAATCGAATGGTAATATATCAATTTTTATACAACTTTTGGTTTTTAAGTTATAGAATGGAAAATGTATTTTCAAAAAATTCGTGGATTTCTATATATGTCACATATCTTTAGAACTGTCAATGCTAAAGCAATTTAAACTGGATTCTTGTTTTTCTCGCCCCAAAATACATGTATTTTGAGAGTATTGTCTGTATCTGAAAAGAAAAAAATTTTGGTACTTTTTCCATATATATAGTCGTGAAAATTTGCGATTTTTTGTCATTTTCAAGTTTTTTGCTGTCGCTTCCGTTAAAATTATCTTATATCAATGAAAATTACAGAGATACTAAAGAATTTTACGCTGAATCGAATGGTAATATATCAATTTTTATACAACTTTTGGTTTTTAAGTTATAGAATGGAAAATGTATTTTCAAAAAATCGGTGGATTTCTATATATGTCACATATCTTTAAAACTGTCAATGCTAAAGCAATTTAAACTGGATTCTTGTTTTTCTCGCCCCAAAATACATGTATTTTGAGAGTATTGTCTGTATCTGAAAAGAAAAAAATTTTGGTACTTTTTCCATATATATGTCGTGAAAATTTGCGATTTTTTGTCATTTTCAAGTTTTTTGCTGTCGCTTCCGTTAAAATTATCTTATATCAATGAAAATTACAGAGATACTAAAGAATTTTACGCTGAATCGAATGGTAATATATCAATTTTTATACAACTTTTGGTTTATAAGTTATAGAATGGAAAATGTATTTTCAAAAATTCGTGGATTTCTATATATTCCACATATCTTTAGAACTGTCAATGCTAAAGCAATTTAAACTGGATTCTTGTTTTTCTCGCCCCAAAATACATGTATTTTGAGAGTATTGTCTGTATCTGAAAAGAAAAAAATTTTGGTACTTTTTCCATATATATAGTCGGGAAAATTTGCGATTTTTTGCCATTTTTAATTTTTTTACTGTCGCTTCCGATAGAACTATCTTATATTAATGAAAATTACAGGAAAAATAAAGAATTTTACACCGAATCGGATGGCAATATATCAATTTCTATACAACTTTTGGTTTTTAAGTTATAGAATGGAAAATGTATTTTCAAAAAATCGGTGGATTTCTATATATGTCACATATCTTTAAAACTGTCAATGCTAAAGCAATTTAAACTGGATTCTTGTTTTTCTCGCCCCAAAATACATGTATTTTGAGAGTATTGTCTGTATCTGAAAAGAAAAAAATTTTGGTACTTTTTCCATATATATAGTCGTGAAAATTTGCGATTTTTTGTCATTTTCAAGTTTTTTGCTGTCGCTTCCGTTAAAATTATCTTATATCAATGAAAATTACAGAGATACTAAAGAATTTTACGCTGAATCGAATGGTAATATATCAATTTTTATACAACTTTTGGTTTTTAAGTTATAGAATGGAAAATGTATTTTCAAAAAATCGGTGGATTTCTATATATTCCACATATCTTTAGAACTGTCAATGCTAAAGCAATTTAAACTGGATTCTTGTTTTTCTCGCCCCAAAATACATATATTTTGAGAGTATTGTCTGTATCTGAAAAGAAAAAAAATTTGGTACTTTTTCCATATATATAGTCGTGAAAATTTGCGATTTTTTGTCATTTTCAAGTTTTTTGCTGTCGCTTCCGTTAAAATTATCTTATATCAATGAAAATTACAGAGATACTAAAGAATTTTACGCCGAATCGAATGGCAGTATATCAAATTTATACAACTTTTGGTTTTTAAGTTATAGAATGAAAGATTTATTGGCAAAAAATTGCTGGATATCTATATATGTCACATATCTTAAAAACTGTCAGTGATAAAGCAATTAAACCTGAAAAAATTCTTGTTTTTCTCGCCCCAAAATAAATGTATTTTTATAGTTTTGTCCTTATCCGTAAGAAAAAAAAATTGTAGTTTTTCCATATATATACATATAGTCGTGAAAATTAGCGATTTTTTACCATATTAAAGTTTTTTTGCTGTTATTTCTGCTTAAGTAATCTCTAATTAATGAAAATTATAGGGATTATTAAGAATTTTACCTTGAACCAATTATTAGTGTAATAAATTTTAATGTGATATACATATATTAGTAATTATTTACAAAACATAAATACAAAAATAGTATTTTCCCATAAAATAATAAGTTCTAAGATACTAACAATGTTTCAAAATATTCTTTATACAATGCGTATGAACTAAAAATAAAAATTGGGTATATGCGTATAAAATGTGTCGTCATGATTCATGTTATTTTCTATGTTGGTAGCACTGTACTAAATTGTCAGCTGTTTTTGTTTATTATGCTCTCGAATCATATACGTTTCTCCAGGAAAAAATAATTGATTTAATTAAATCATTAAAATTAAAACATTTTATTACAATATTCAAACAAAATAATTTAAAATAATAAATAATAATTTCTATTTTCATTTTTCATATAATTTTCAAAAAATTAATTTATAATTTCAAAACCTTTGCTCAATTAGGTAATATAATTAATAATAATTAAATCAAGTACCTTAAGTCTTTCGCTTAATGCGCGATTCCAAATGTATGTCAACGATTGTGAAAGTACCGATTATATAAGCGACTATCTAACTACTTTTTGAAAAGAGTTCGTTACATAAGACTTTATGAGTATGTCTTAGAACGCTACAAAAGTTCGTTGACTTTATATTATCATTACTATTTTTTTACAAGACGTGATAAAAGGACTTACGGATCTTCGCTGAGGTCAACCCCAACAACACACAACCGAACAAAAACAGAATCTTCATCATCCTGCACCGATATTGATTCTACAATGCCGGCCACCACTGGGATTCCGTCAAGTTATGGGCTTCCCACCAGTTTCCCCCTTGTCGTCATAGAGCGCCGATTGATTATCTAACTTTTACACAATTAATGGGCAGAGCGGTCATTTTCGATTACCAAATTTTGATTCTTTATTGCCTGGGTCAGTCTGTTGTCACTGTGTATGTCGATATCATAAAAGAAACACGAGAAAAGCGTTAGGTTTCATTTAAAACTGCATAAAGATAATTGTAATTATAAAAAGAAGTATTTGTTAAGGTTGTTAGTATTTGCTATGAAGTATTTGTTAAAGAATATATAAAGTAGCGTAGGGAAATATCGACTGAAAACAGTCGAAACAGTGGATAGTCGCAAAGCAGTCGAAACAGTCGATAGCCAAAAAATTAGTGACTGAAAATAGTAATTACTATTTTCAATCAAATAGACGGTTCGATTTTTTTTTTAATTCGTAATGTCAGAAGAAGATGTACGAACCCTTTCCTGTATAAATTGTGAAACATGAAAGGACGGAGATAATTGTTTGGAGCACTTAATTGTATATCTGTTTATATTTTCCAACGGTAGTATAAACGAGACGGATATGTACATATCCATTCACGCACTAACTTTAAAAAAGGAAAGGAATAAAATAATTACTGAGTACTAATAACATTCAATTTATAATTTCATTTTAAATGAAGTAGAATTACTTTAATATTTGAATGTTCTGTGGATCTGTAAAAAGGAATAGAATTTTTCTATGGAATGGAATAACCTACAAATGTTTTGTCGTAATTTAATATGTTAATTGCTATTTTTAATTAATATACTATAATAAATATAGACAATACAATGGAACTTAAACAAAACCTAAAAAAAACTAAAGAGGTACAATAACCATAAATACTAAATAAAAATTAAACATTTACCTAATCATAGAAAAAAAAACTAATCAATAACATAATTAAAAATGATCGCACAATAACTACTAGAGCTTTTTAAAATACAGTAAATGCTTTATCTATTATTGAACGGAAATATTTTTTAACAAAAATCGAGAGAGTAATGGAAATACTACCTATTATTGCCATAAAAAGAGTCAAAGTATTTTACTATTATAATTTACAATTTTTATCTTCAGTCGAACGAATAATAGCGACTGAAACAGTCGATAGTAAAAAGTAGTCAATTACTAAACAGTCGATATTCGTTTTCAGTCGATAGTTCTCAACACTAATATAAAAACTATTTCTTTATTCAGAACATTTTAAAGACATGGCAAAACATCTAAAGACATCACTTTTATATTTGGCCATCACTATACTTCAACCTCCTAAATTCTAGCATAAATAAAATACTTGGAAGAAATCAAAATCATTCCATCTTCGTCGTGGCATGTAAGAGGAGACGCGGTTTGTGAATAAGCAAAATTGTCTTCAGTTTATCTCGAATTCTAAATTATCAAATCTTCAACATCACTTAAAATATTCTAATATCCTTAAGAACCTTGACATTTGCATTCTCTCTATGTATAAACAGTATCCTTCTTTGAATCAAATTAATTTTACGACTAAAGTAGTTACGATAACATTATTTGAATAGTTCAGCGAATGATGAAACAATGAATAATGGAGCTAAGTAATCTTCAATAATTTCAGTTTTTCACGGTCAATGATTAATACTTGTGGCTAAATGTGTTGATAATTATTATTGAGATTCTTGTATGACATACACTCTTATGATTCTTATACATTATCAGAGTTAACTGACGATTGCATTTCTTTGAGGAAAGATGAGTGGCTTGCATTTGGACGTTTTAATAAGGTAAGAATTAATAGAATGTTACCCAAATAATACGCAGAATTGTTAAAACCTTATATTTCTATAGAAATCTATAGAAAATAGTCTCTATAGAAATAGTCATAATAATAAATAATAGTCACTGGGGGCCAAATCTGGAGAATACGGTGGATGAGGAACCAATTCGAAGCCTAATTCATGGATTTTTGCCATCATTTTCACTGACTTGTGACACGATGCATTGTCTTGGTGAAGCAGTACTTTCTTTTTCATCAAATACGGCCGTTTTTCGGCGATTTCGGCTTTCGAACGGTCGAATAACGCTATGTAATAGTCGCTGTTCATGGTCCTTCCTTTTACAAGGTACTCAATGAAAATTATTCTATGCGTATCCCATAATATAGACGCCATAGACTTGCCAGCCGACTGTTGCGTTTTCCCACACTTTGGAGCAGGTTCATTGCGTGCAGTCCACTCGGATGACTGTCGATTAGATGGAGTGAAATGATGGAGCCATGTTTCATACACTGTCTCATATCGGCGCAAAAACTCGGGGTTATTACGCTTGATCATCTTCAATCACTGCTCCGAATCATCAGCTCGTCGTTGTTTTTGGTCAAAAGTGAGCTCGCACATCCACTTTGCTTGAGTTTTCTCATACCCAAATAATCGTGAATGATATTATGTACACGTTCAGTTGATATATTTAGAGTGTCTGCTATTTCATTGAATTTAAATTTACGGTCATTCAAAATTATTTTGTGGATTTTTTTAATGTTTTCGTCCGTAACAACCTCTTTTGGGCGTCCACTGTGTTCACCGTTTTCGGTGCTCATTTCACCACGTCTAAACTTAACATATCAATCCTTGATGGTTGATTTTCCTGGGGCAGTGTCCGAAAACTCGGCATCAAGCCAAGTTTTTGCTTCAACTGTATTTTTTCCCTTCAAAAAGCAATATTTTATCAACACTAACAATTTTAATACTATTAGTGAGATATTATTTAATAAAAATCAGAGTTAAAAGGCAGCAAGGCCTTTAATTTTCTCCCAGTTAGCTGTTATTATTAGTTAATAGATAGGTAAATTAATGTTTAGAGCTTGAAAACTGGCTTTCATCAATTATTGTTTTAGTAAAGAAATGTTATAGAGTATTTAACTGCATCATGTGAATAAAGACAATGGTAACAACAACAAAACAATGACCTGGGAGTCATTTTGAGGGATAGGTCATGTGAATAGGGCAGTTGAATGATATGATACATTGAACTTTTGATGAAACGGTAAAGAAGAATGAATGATGTGCATGAGGATAATGATTTAATAAAATAATAATATTTTTTCTTCATAAGTTTAAAAATAATTAATAACATTGTTTGGATTAACAATGTAGCAATAACAAACTTTGGAATTTATTGGTAATTGTTTAGTGTTAATACAGGGATACTTTAAAAGGATTGTAAAAAAAGCATATTTACTAACATGTTAGACATTTTATTGGTAAAATAACAATTATCACAGTGGTTAACTACGTGCCAATATCCTAATTCATCTTATTTTTCGGGAAACAACTCGTCGTAGGTAAATCTACTAGTAATGATATTGGCGATATCCGAAAATTTCTCGGCTAAAGAGTCCTCCAACACCGGCTTGATTTCCTCAACGAACAAATTGGCATTCTCACGAACCACTTCATTGGTAGCCCTCGACAAAGTCGAAGTATTATCGGAGAAGAGGTTATCCAAATGGATGGTACTCTTTCCTAGATAGAGCTGGATGTTGAACTTGCCGAACTTCAGATGTTTCTCGCCATTTTTCTCTTCGATTCGACCGTTCATCGTACAATCGCAGATGTAGTCAGCTAAAAAAATAAGCACCTTCACCATTACATCATCAGGGCGCCTTCGCTATTTCGTTTTTTGTTAAAACTTACTGAAATTCCCGGTTATGATTCCTTGTCCTTTATATTTCAGAACGAGAATGTTCATGTCGATATCGTAATCGCCCTCGAAATCGATCTTGGGCAACTTAACTCTGAATATGAACTTGTTCTTTTTCAAATTTACCCTGTAAATTCATGTGTTAATAACAAAAATAAGTTTGTTCGAGTTAATCGACGATGCACTGACCGTAAATCCATTATTTCGAAGGCGGAGGCGCCGTGCACCTTAACGTTGGTGATATTGGCATCGATTTTGGCCTGGTTCGGTCCGCTGTTCAGAGTGATGGCGTCCAGAAAAAGGGGTTCGACTGCTGGCACGTTGATTTCGGGGATTCCGGCTTTCAGTTTTGGTCTGAGGGTCTCTACCGAGTTGATGATGCACTTGGCTAGGTCCGGATTGTTTTTGCTGCATATTTTTATGTAAGAGGCTGAAAATGTTAAAACTTGTTAAACTTTAAATACAGACAAGATACAATGTGGGGCAAAAGTCCCGCTACTACTTTCATTACCTATAACTTTGCTTTAAGAAAACATAAGTAAGTTTGGTTTTCATAAAAATTTTATTTGGTCTTTACATTTTTTTTGTTATGATTGAAAAATTATATGGGCTAAATGGTAACCGCGATGCGCTATGAAACTTTCGGTTCCTTTTAAGGCATTTTTAATAACATTCTGCAACATATGAGGCTGAATTTCTTCAATTTCGTGATAAATATTGTCTTTAAGATCGTTTGGGGCTAATTTACATAAACTTTTGATTTTAAAAAACCCCATAAGAAAATATCATTCAATAATTGAATTATTGAACGAGCTGTATGTGTGGCCTCATCTTGCTGAAACCACGTCTTCTAGTGGTTTGTCTTCCATTTCAGGCACAAGAGAATTTCGAATTCACTTTTTGGTACCGTGTAGCAGTAACAGTAACTGCAATACCTTGGTAATTTTTTAAAAAATGGACCAATGATGTTTCCAGCATGAATAGCATACCATACAGTTGTTTTTAGTGGATGCAATGATGTTTCATGAATTAACTGAAGATTCTGTGTTCCCCAAAAACGACTGTTCTGTTTATTGACGTGGCCACTGAGAAGAAAATCGGCTTCATCCCTCATTATCATTTTAGACGAAAAATCTTCATTAACACCAGGCAGCTTTAGAATTGTATTATTGTACTAAACTCATTGATCAGGATCTCTAGGTAGCAATAAGTTTTTATGGATTCTAGTATGCTAATATTGAATAATCGTCAACCATGTCAGTAAATTAACTGTTTTGTTTAATTGCCACTCCTTCAATGAAAATATTCGTATAAATTTCGCTTGATTTATAACTCTCTTGAACTCAAATTTTATGCCATTTTCATTGCCGCAACTTAAAGGATCTTTAAAATGTATATCATGAAGTGTCATAATATATCGTCGAACCAACCACTAAAGATAGTGATCGACCTTTCGTCAGTTTGATGTTCATATTGATTGCAAAAACGAAATTGCATCGTTCAAGGTAAATTATTAGTTATTAACCGGTTACAGTTATGACTATTATTGTTATTATTATTAGAAAATGTCGTAGTGGTCGCCGGTTATTTGCCTAGACGTTGCAAAATTAATTTCAAATATTTTTGTCGAGCTAACAGAAATCGGTGGTACGTATAGATAGTTGGGTAAGACTAGGTGTTTTGTAAGAACGGTAATTTTTCTCGTGTTTCCCAATGAGGTACGGTGTGATATACGAGGAAATGCTAATATAAAATCACTACAAACTTATAAAATGGAAATAATATCTAATCTTACCTAAGTTTTCCTTTAAATAAAAAGAGTTTGTATCAGAGTTCGTTGCTGTTGTTCGTCACATTCGAAATTGTTAAACTAATTTATTCATGAAAATTTATATTATAGCCTTCACTCGACTATGCCAAATATTGAGAGAACTCAGTTTTTACTAGATTGATCGATATATGACCTTCAAGTACTTCAGCTGATTATCTTTAATGATGTCAATAGACTTTCTAATTTTCTTCCTTTCTAATATGTAACAGATCAATTGAAAAGTCCCTGGCCTGACAAATAGATTTAGTTAACCCTAACCTTCGATAGATGCGTGTATAAATTTCACAGCTGTCGGATCATTAGTTTGTAAATTACAGCATTTTCAGGGAAGCAACTTTTGTTATTGTAACAAAAATTGATAAAAGGAATTTCGCGTGTTGATAAAATATTACTTTTTGAAGGAAAAAATACAGTTGAAGCAAAAACTTGGCTTGCTGCCGAGGTTCCGGACACTGCCCCAGGAAAATCAACCATCAAGGATTAGTATGCTAAGTTTAGACGTGGTGAAATGAACACCGAACATGGTGAACGCATTGGACGTCCAAAAGAGGTTGTTACGGACGAAAACATTAAAAAAATCCACAAACTGATTTTGAATGACCGTAAATTGAAATTGAATGATATAGCAAACACTCTAAAGATATCAACCGAACGTGTACATCATATCATTCATGAATATTTAGGTATGAGAAAGCTCTGTGAAAAGTGGGTGCCGCGCGAGCTCACTTTTGACTAAGTAATAAACTCGAATTTTTGCGTCGATATGTCACAATGGATGAAACATTGCTCCATCATTTCACTCCGAAGTCCAATCAACAGTCATCCGAGTGGACTGCACACGATGAATCCGCTCCAAAGTGTGGGAAAACGCAACAGTCGGCTGGTTAGGACTTCCTTGAAAAGGAAAGACAATGAACAGCGACTATTACATAGCGTTTTTGTATCGTCTGAAGGACAAAATCGCCGAAAAATGTCCGCATTTGAAGAAGAAGAAAGTTCTGCTTCTCCTAGACAATGCACCGTGTCACAAATCAGTGAAAACGATGGCAAAAATCCGTGAATTGGGCTTAGAATTGCTTTCTTCCACCGTATTCTCCGGATCTGGCTTTCAGTAACTATTTCCTGTTCTCAGATCTTAAAAGAATTCTCGCTGGGAAGAAATTTTCGTCGAATGAAGAGGTCGCCGGAAATGAGGCCTATTTTGGAAGGAATTTAAAGTTGAAGGGTCGCTATAATCAGTGTATCACCCTTGAAAGGAATTATGTTGAATAAAAAAACTAATTTTGCTAAAAAAATGAGTTTTACAATGGTAGGCCGGGGACTTTTTAATTGATCTCTTATATTAAGGTACCCGAAATAATACCAGGGATCTCCTTTGAATCTCTGGTATAATCTCTGTGAAATATATTAAATTGCATTTGCTGCGTTTAACTTTGTGAGTTACACTGGGGACACCATTGAACCACAAAATATTGGATAACAATTACTATCGAAGCAACAAATAGAGGTCTGATAAATACATTGTATCAGTGATCGATAATGATGCCTCAAATTAGCAGAGGCTCTGGAAAACATAAGGAAGTTTAGAAGGAGGTCTGAAAAAGCAATAAGTCAAGCTTGCTGAAAATTTTTTAATTCTTGAGAATTTTCTTTCGTAGCAAGTGTTATGTTGTCTTCCACAAAACCAGAAGTTTTAGACTTGTTCAACTGAAATAACGTGGATTATATCACTATATATCTAAACAGAGCACCAACATCAATGAAATTTTACTTCTTTTTACTTTCTTGAAGAACTAGTTTTGTTGCTATTTTTCCAACATTTTCCAATTAAAATTTTTGTCGCGTCCGTAAGCCAAACGCAAATTATCGAAGTTCAATTAAATAAAAATTATTTTTGCATCTATTAATATGCAGTTTCTGTACTGCGAATCCTTAGTCGACGACAATGATGTTTGAATAGATGTGAAGGCTGTTGCCTTCATTGTTAAGCAATATAAAAGATAATAAAAAGCTTAAACGATAAAAATAGATATGATAGTGAATAACTATTTGTTTATGTTATTTGTAGTTGTCAGGCATATTTTATTTTTAACATTAATTAAAAATGATTCAGTTAAAATACAGATATCAGTCCAAAAGGCAGGAGTTTCTTTTCAATGACCAAGTGATTTTCATATTTAATAAACGTTAGTCGAATCCAGTAGGCTTCGCTGTGACTCCCAAGAGTATTAACTTAAAGTATTCTTTAAACGTTTGTGTAAATATTGGACTATACCTCAATTATCTTTATAAATTATGGAGATTCTATCAGATTAACATACGAAAGTTGAAGCCCAATAGGATAATCAAGAATAAAGTTCAAATTGTTGGAAGTCTATATGTTTATCCACTGATTATAACTGATGATAGCTGCTATTAGTAGATGGTGAGGCAGTAAGACTCATTTGGTAGCCCAGGAACTGAAACATTTGGCTATCAAAATATATCAGTGTTAATTCAAAGAAAAGATATTTATATAGTTATCCTATATTATAATATGATAGCAGTATAGATGATATATAATGCAATAAAATAAAAATTAATAAATTATAAATGTAAAACTATAGCGAAAACAAATGTTTTTATATCAACAAAGATACACTGTTTTTATTTCCTTACAAATAAAGCAGTTTTGTATTAATAACTACCATCTATTACAAATATTAGTTATAATTAATAATATGTTTTAAAAAACGACTAAGGTAATGACAAGGACGAATTACTGTGAAAACCCAAATTGCCAATCGTCGACGTTTATTGATAATAATCAATCACGGTTACCAAACAGCGTCAACAATTAGCGATGTTCATAAAAACTGATTTGCTATTAGCCGGTTAAACGATTAGTTCACGCTATAATTATGTTTACTTTTGTAATATAAGCATTTATTTCCTTATTGGGTGAAAAATTAACGACATTTCACACAAATACTTTGAGAAAAAACATATTTATGTTTAGATATGTATTTTTGAACACTATTTTTCTATTTATTATACTATTTTTATACTATCAATATGTATATACATATCAATATATTGTTTAATTATTAATGATGATCATCTTTGGTATCTGAATAAAAATGTGTGCTCAAAAAATAGACTTAAACTATGTATTGTAGTAGCTCTACATTATAAGAAATATTACAGTTAGTTTCTGGTCTTTGCTCTTGAAGGAACTGCTTCAAAAAACATTTTAACTGCCGTAAAATGAAACTACACAATATTACTGATAATATAAAGACAAAAGAGAAAAGCTTTACCCATATTTTGTACAAGAAATGTGAGTCCTCAGATTATTGATAACTTATATAACATATAAAACAACATTTTGATAATATTACACCAAATTTTGAATATTTAAATACTTTACAACCTTATTATTTTAAAATATTAAAAATCATTAATGCAATAATTTCTAGTTCCACATCAAAAAGCTTAAAAAAACAATGGAAAAAAATAAATGTTAGATAGAAACATCAGTTTGGTTTTCCTAAGATGCGCAATACTAGATAGGACAAGTATACAGCAAACCAAGCAAACAAGAACGTAAACTTGAATTTCAAAAGCCTAATGATCATATTTATTTGCGAAAACAACGTTTAAATTTGACTAAAATTAACATATAACATTGGAGTCGAATTTATATCAACGTATATGTCAATATCTATGTAAATATATCGAAAATAACCTTACATTAGCACGATTCAATTAAAATACTTTTACTCTTATACCAGTTCTGAAAAATGCATAAATTCTTGGGTCCCCTTCTAAAATATCATAGCTTTTCGGTTTTCTCTTGCCGACTAACCCTATAACATTTCTGTAGCGCTGTGGTAAACATTGAGTTCATTATTATTAATTTGTTTTCGATGTTTTGACCAGTATATTTTTGGGTGATGGGTGATTGTGGTTCCAAGGACAAATTGTAATAATGACCATAAATAATTTGTTTTGCTGGCTGAAGAGCTTGACGAAAAAAATATTAAAGAAAATGGATTGCTGTAGTAAGAAGTGAAATGTGAAAGCTAAATTATTTTCTTTTCTGGTTTTTTTAAAAATAACACCGAATAAGTTTAGAAAATATAAAACTGATAATAATTATATCGAAATTGTATTAGTAGTGGTAAAATTAACATAGTAATAGTAATAATATTAAGAAAGAAGATGTAAAATATTAGTAAAATATAAAACAAATATCGCTAGATTTAGAACCAGAAGAATTAGAGCAAAATATCATAAAAGTTGTTGTGTCGAACTTTTTAAAATTATATATATTTAATTTCAAAAACTGATAAATAATAATGGACAATTGAACTAAAACAATAAAGTCTAAATCCAATTAAAAAGAATTATAAGTACATAAGTTATTAGCATAAAAGTATAATGTTATTAAAAACCAAAATAATATTCATATACACATTCAACCAATGTACTTACGAATCTCGCCAAGAACTGTTCCCAACAGAAAACAAGCGACAACCAACGTCTTCATCTTATCGGTCGATGATTTTCGAGTGATCTGCACTTGTCAATCGATGGTTCTTGACTAGGACCCACTGACCTGATCGGTGTTGGTTACCGCATCGACACCCAATGAATTTTGTCGAGTCAAGCCACCGGCGTCAACTAGCTTAACAAGTTTGATGATTGTGCTGGGCCAAGAGATATAATTATAGGCCTTGAAATAATTCGCCAAAATTTTAAATGTATGTACATACTAACGATGTATTAGTAGCAGGAGTTAGAAGAACTATCAGCGTTTGAACTATTACGTAGTTCCTTTTGCAGGATTTTAGGTTTATTTTATTTTTAGGTCACCCAAAACTTCCAAAAATTGAAAAATGTATAGTAGTTAAAGTGATCAATAGATTATGAAATATGAGAAAGTTCTTAGTTATATATATTACACTAGCGACCCGCCCCGGCTTCGCACGGGTGCAATGCTGATACTAAATTAAATACACTACAGAAAAAATATGAACGTTGTATATAAAAACATAGCGGCCCGCTCCGACTTTGCACGGGCATAAAATATATATGCCTATGTCACTCAATGAAAACATGATTAAAATCGATCCAGTATTTTTGGTTCATTCATTACTGCCCTTGGCCTGCACGCATTAAATTTGGAGTAAAACAATTCCTCTTCCCCTATACTTACTATGAAGATTTCCTGCTATCTTTGGAATATCTAAATTCATACAATTTTTATTACATTACACATTTTTAAACGCAAATTTTAAATTTGTAAGATCTCCGAAAATATTTGTTTAATTTACATGCTGTAAGGAACCATATTGATCTATATTAATTACACACTGTATTTAAGGTACTTAATTCGATAAGGATTAATGCCGTATTGCTTAAAATAGCTTCGTAAATAAGCCATTTTCTCACGTAAAAAGTAAACAATAAAAATGGTTAATGTGGGTTATCCCTAAAAGATAAACATATACCATCCCGGACTTTTTTGTAGACCTTTTTATGGTGTACAATACTGTAGTACATTAATTTGATCTAACCCGTAGGGTTAGGCAGCGTTTTTGCTAATTGCTAAATAAGCCTAAAAAAATAGGTTAATTTACGACATCACGTTAGAAACCTCTAAAATTAGCAATGTTGCCTTAGTATATTATGCATGTATTATACATATAAACCTTCCTCTTGAATCACTCTATCTATTGAAAAAAACCGCATCAAAATCCGTTGCGTAGTTTTAAAGATTTAAGCGCACATAGGGATATAGGGACAGAAAAGGCGACTTTGTTTTATACTATGTAGTGATATCAAAATTGAAAATTAAAATAAAACCAAAGCGATTTCCTAAATTAAAATAAAATTATAACTACTTAAGATACAGTTAAGAATACCTTTATACCCAAAACAAGTTCTTGTAGTTTGGTTCTCTTCAATCTTCTAATTTCTTGCGTGTTGTCCAGTAGCTGTATTGCTTCCACTTTGCTGTGATTTAGTAACCTTATTTCACGTTTCAAGGCAATCTTCGATCGCTTCGTATATCCATTTCATGTTGAAGTCATCGTACAGCTCCTCGTTGGTTATATAGCGATAACCATTAGTAATTAATCGTAGAACTTTGTTTTCAGTGTGTTGGATTACTAGTTGATATGATGTTTTAGTGCAACCCCATATTTGCACGTTAGTTGAGAGTATCTTCCGATTAACCAGTACAGTTGCTTAACATCGAGTTTAATCTGCTCTGCTTTTTGTCTAACGTGATGTTTCCAATTTATTCTACCATCGAGATGTATGTCGAGGTATGTAGTTCATTGAGCTGATATGATTAGATTTTTACCATTTCGTCGCAACGCAAAATTAATATGGTCTATAGTTCATTTGTAGATCTTGTTGACTGCTACTTGTACTTTTTCTACAGCTTTAGAGAGAGACTATTTTGCCATGATAACTGTGTCGTCGGCAAAAGTTCCAAATACTGTTTCTTAGTTGTTGGAATATCAGCAGTATAGATCTGATACAGAAATGGTCCCAAGACACTACCCTGTGGAACTCCACTCGAAATGGGTTCAAGTGATGAGAATGTCTTAGATATAATGCATTTTTTTGAACACTCTGAAAAGAGATGTGAACCTAAACCTGGTGAGTAAACTGGATATTAAAGCAACTCATATTTTATTTTAACTTAATGAGTTATTATTTGAATTTATTGTTTTACTTGGTTGGAGTCGGAGGTCACCTCATTCCATTTCAAATAAATTCCTGTTTTATTTCGGTATCAAAACGACAAGTCTCATCGTGATAAAAATGATGGAACGATGTATAAAATCTTTTAAATCCTTATTAAAATGACGTCAGAAAGGTTTTTGCTTCATTATAAACAAATTCAACAGCCAGTATTCAAATTAAATTGAATTTAGTCATACATTTTTAGCAAAATGTTCTTATAAAAGGTGAACGTACCATGAGTTTATTGAGCATTCAGAAAAAGTTAGGGAAAAATGTCTTGCACTGAAAATTCTAATTCAGCAATGGAAGCAATTTTGTTCGCATGATGCGTATTTAGTTTAGTATGATGCTATGAACTTCTTCGCCGTCCTGATGTTCAATGATGAAAGCGCTGTATTCGCTAATACATAATTGAAGCTTCTTCATTGCTTATTCATAGGACTCCAGATCAATTGAAAAGTTCCCTGACTGACACATAGATGGCGCTACTATAATTAAATCCATATGTTTTTAGTTAACCCTAACCCTCAAAAGATGCGTGTGATCATTAGTTAGCTGTCGGATCATTAGTTTGTGAATTATAGCATTTTGAGTGAGGCAACTTTTGTTATTGTTAAAAAAATGGATATAAACGAATTTTGCGTGTTGATAAAATATTACTTTTTGAAGGGAAAAAATACAGTTTAAGCAAAAACTTGGATTGATGCTGAGTTTCCGGACACTGCCCCAGGAAAATCAACCATCAATTATTGGTATGCTAAGTTTAGACGTGGTGAAATGAGCACCGAAGACGGTGAACGCAGTGGACGCCCAAAAGAGATTGTTACCGACGAAAACATTTAACAAATCAACAAAATGATTTTGAATGACCGTAAATTGAAATTGAATAAAATAGCAGATACTCTAAAGAAATCAACTGAACGTGTACATCATATCATTCACGAATATTTGGGTATGCGAAAGCTCTGTGCAAAGTGGGTGCCGCGCGAGCTCACTTTTGAGCAAAAACAAGGACGAGTTAATGATTCGGAGTAGTGTTTGAACATGATCAAGCGTAATAAACCCGAGTTTTTACTTCGATATGTGACAATATATGAAACATGGTTCGATCATTTCACTCCGAAGTCCAATAGACAGTCATCCGAGTGGACTGCACATGATGAACCCGCTCCAAAACGTGGGAAAACGCAACAGTCGGCCGACAAGGTTATGGCGTCTGTATTTTGGGATGCACATGGAATAATTTTCATTGACTACCTTGTAAAAGGAAGGACCATCAACAGCGACTTTTTCATATAGTTATTGGACTGTTTGAAGGACACAATCGCCAAAAAAACGGCCGCATTTGAAGAAAAAGGAAGTGCTGCTTCAGCAAGACAAAGCACCGTGTCACAAGTCAGTGAAAACGATAGTAAAAATCCATGGATTGGACTTCAAATTGGTTCCTCATCCACCGTAATCTCCAGATCTGGCCCCCCCAGCGACCATTTCCTGTTCTCAGATCTCAAAAGAATGCCCGCTGGGAAGAAATGTTCGTCGAATAAAGAGGTGATCGACGAAACTGAGGCCTATTTTGAAGCAAGGGACAAATCGTACTACAAAAATGGTATCGAAAAGTTGGATGGTCGCTATAACCAGTGTATCACCCTTAAAGGGAATTATGTTAAATAAAAAAAAACTAATTTTGCCAAAAAAATGTATTTTATTATGGTAGGCGGGTACTTTTCAATTGACCTGTTAAGAATTAATGAAGAAAAGACCAAAACATTAATAATTGAAAAACTTCCTGTTATTATAAAGGTTCATATCAATAAGGTTCAGTCAGAGCAAGTGCGGGAAATCAACTATTTGGAATCAGTAATGCGGGAGAAGACAGTAGCTCACTTGAACAGCTTGGAAACGATATGGATCGAAATCATCGAAATCTTTCCGAATAATAGAAGACTAAACTAAACTATATTGAGAGAAAGTCCTATTAGATTTCTAGAATTAGAATATTGTTTATAGACATACCAAGGTCTACTACTATATTTTTTCGGTTAATCAACAGTCCAATAATCAAAAAGTAAAACATCACATGAATATAATAGCATCATATTTTAATGAACATAAAAACTGACTGAGCAACATATTATTTCATTAATCAAACAGCAACAAATGTTTAATAATATACCACGTCTTTGTTCGAAATGAGTTATTTAAGTGACCATATAGCTACCGAAATGTTGTCTGATGATAATTAGCAGGTTTTAATTGCATGACAATAGAAAAACACGAATAAAATGAACCATGGGAAGCTGTTAATTAAAAAAAAATTATGTAAACAGTTTATTTGTTTTTGTTCTCTCGTTGGTTAAGTCATCCTTGAATGCATACAATGTCATTTTTTTCTTTTCTATATAAAAGTATTTATTATTGACTACATAGAACATTTTTATATGAATATTTACTGAGGGAACAGTTCGTCGTATGGATATCGATCCATGATGCTGTTCGCGATTTTCGTAAATTTCTCGGCCAAGCCTTGTTCCAGAGTCGGTTTGATCTCGTCTATCAGCACATCGGTGTTTTGCTCGATCAAATCCTGGGAGGCTCGAGCTAGGACCTCACCATTATCACTGAAAAGATTCCCCAGGAATAGCTGACTCTTCCCAGTCTGTAGCGTCAACGTGAACTTGCGAAAATGCAGATACGTTTTGTTATTTCGTTCTACCTTATCCGCCTTCATTAAGCAGTTGAACACATAATTGGCTGAAACAAATTGATTACATTTTTTAATAATTTAATAATTTTCCATCGACAATGCAATTTTTGGTCAAAAATCAAGCTATAAGAGCTTATTTTGTGAGAATATAAAACTAACTGTTTCCTTTGTATCATAAACATTTCTCTAATTTTATGTTCGAGGTTTTCGAGTAATTACTCAATCGCAGTTTAATGGAATTTATACCTGACGAATTATTTTTTAAAAAATGGATTATTTGGTTGTCATTATATACTGTATAAATTTTAGAGGTCTCAGTAACATTTGCCTATTCTCTTTCTCCAATAATGAATTTGATGTTTATAACGAACCACGAATTCACGATATTTTCAAATCTGACATATGACACACACCTCAGATACCTAAATACATCTTGAATTTAGATATTTACAATTTCTGGCTGCCCTATCACCGTGACTTCCATCTTATTCATTATCATTCCATGTCGTCCCAGTTAAAATATATCAATTAAATTATTTTGTAGATGCTCTCATCTATCAGCTGGTATTGAAAATCATTTACAACAGTTTTCCATATGTTTATATCCTCTGTGCGTGTATTGTCTATTTGACCTTTCTTCGTTATTTTATCAATTAATATTATAAATAGGGTTGTACTTAAATTTATGCCTTAATAGTCGTCATGGATATTTGTGGCGTCGAAACTCGGAGAGGTTTAATGGAACTTCCAGACATTGTCTTAAAAATAATTCATTTTTTAAAGGCATAAAATAAGACCAAGGATAAACTATTTGAATTTGTGTATCTTGATGAAACTTTAATATTTCAAAATGGTTCATTGTGGTACTCTTGTCAAGACATTAACAAAAAAAGTAAAAACAAAAATTAATTGAAAATGGTAAAAGTTACAATGGCCTTCGATTAGGTTTTTGGTCATTATATTTATTAATAATTAATTGCAGATATATTGCTCGTTGAGTAGGATATTCCATCAAAAACTATTTGAATATGTAGAAGGAAGCATTGTCAACCATAACACCTTCGGTTTGGATGAACTCGCTAAGACATACAGAGGAAGTAATTGATAAATGGTGGAATCGTGAACATGTTTTAGACAGATTAGAAATTGAATTGGACAGTGAGTCGGAAAGTGAAAGTGACTGAAGAAATCTTTCAAGATCTGTGATAATGCTGTGCAATGCTGGCAATTCATGAGACAGTGTGATGAGAGTGGAAACAGCTAAAGGTATGCACGTAATTAATTTAATATAACTGTAGAAAATGGTATGGTAGGGCGTGAAAGATTTCTGTGCACAGATATGATTCTAAATGTTCAAAATTAAACATGAGCATTAGGTTATTACGTATGAGGAATGAATGAATACTAACTAAGAATGAACGTGAATGTTTTTTCGATATGGTAAATGCATTAGACAGAATTCAGTGATTAATTTTGTGATGAACGGTGTACACAGATAGTATCAGAAGAAATAAAATATACAGGGATACCAAGACGACTTGACAAGTAAACACACCATCGAAGGAAACAAGAGAATTTGCTCTTCTTGAATATAAATATGCTCTCGAATGAACGTAAAATATGTTTCTCAGGTATACAATTGTTAATTAGGTGGACTAAGCCTCCAGGGTGATACGACTACATAAAAAACTGTGGAAAGAGTTCAATGTAATCAAAAACAAATCTAACCTACAAACTATTATACCTGTGTTCTTAATTGTAGTTTTAAGTCATTCGATAATATATGTATTAGATGTACTATAATGTTAAAATACATTATACTTGATAACAGTATTTTTGATAAATTATTTTATTTACATTAGAATTATCTTGTTTGTCAAAGCCAAATTGAACTAAAACTCAAGGTTGATGCGGCAACATTGCAATGTTTTGACATCACAAGTATCCATGACGCACTACTAAAAAAAGTTTAAATAGATTATATATAGAAAGAGAGAGAGAAAATAAGTTTCATATTGTTTAAAGTTACATAAACTGATTGTATACCCTGGACTATACAAAACAAACAAACAAAATACAAAAAAACCTGCAACTTACTAAAAGTTCCATTGATTGGACCTCTTCCTTGATATTTAATAAAGAGTACATTCATATCCAGTTCGTAGTTGCCCTCAAAATACAGCGTCGGAATGGTGAACTGAGTCAAAAAACGCGTCCTCTTCAAGTCAGCCCTGTAACAAACGAAACTCGGATTCCGCTCGGCTCTAAAAGTCACCACTCACTTCAAATCGTTGATTTTAAAGGTCGTAGGACCGTGTACCAGTAGATTGCTGATGTTGGCGTTGATCCTGGCTTGATTCGGGCCACTGTTCAGTCGGATCTCGTTGAGAGGTAGTGGTTCTAGGGAAGGTACGTTCAGCTCCGGGATGCCTTCTTTCAGTTTAGGTCGGAGGTACTCGATGGACTCCCGCAAGCATTGCGAAACGTTTGGGTCGGTCCTTTTACATAGTTTGATGTAAGAAGCTAGCAGAGATAATAATTGATTAGTTATAGTCTATTCAAAGTGTATTTGTATATGCGTCATCGAAATTTGTGACGTCAAAACGTCGCAATGTTGCCTCGTCAACTCTGAGTTTTAGTTCAGTTTGGCTTTGACAAACAACAAAATCCTAATGTAAATAAAATAACTGAACAAAATATGTGTTATAATACATAATTTATTTTAACATTATAGTACATCGGAACGTTACGGTCGTCTTTACCGTTAATTACACAGCCATAATAGTTTATAGGTTAGAGTTATAACCTCTTATCACTATTGCTTTCTAGAATTTGACAGTCTCATTCTTTTACGTATTCGAACTAATCAGACAACATTGTGTCTCTTTTTAACTCGAATAAAATGAGATGGAAAATATGTTCTGATCCTAAAACGAATTTACAAATTGCGACAGGCAATACATTAAACATCTTGATGACGCATATACAAGGAAATTTTGAATAAACTATAGGAATGTGCTGGTTTACTAAATACTGATCTGTTTTACCGATGAATAAATAATTGATATACAGAAATCTACAATATCGTGTAGAAAGAAGAACTGCTACGTTAAAATAGGCAAATAATCCTTATTGTACAGATAAATAAAAAAGAGATTGTTATAATTTTAGAGCGATATCGCTCTGTGCACAGCCATGAAGATATAACAGCAAATTATAGAAAATCGTCTAAAATCAGTAGTTGATAAGTTAATAACAGAATGGCAGAGCTGGTAATGAAAGCAAAGAAGTATACATGATCATTTATTTAGTATAACAGGTCAATTTAAAAATCCCCGGCCTGACACACAGATGGCGCTACTAGAATTAAATCCATATATCTTTAGTTAGTCCTCACCATCAAAAGATGTATGTATAAATTTGACAGTTGCCGGATCATTAGTTTATAAATTATAGCATTTTCAGTGAAGCAACTTTTGTTATTGTAAAAAAATGGATGAAAAGGAATATCGCGTGTTGATAAAATATTGCATTTGGAAGGGAAAAAATTCAGTTGAAAATTGAATGAACATGAACTTCCGCAAGCAGACAACGTTAAATATCTGGGAATAAATTTCCATCGATGTTTGACATGGAAGAACATATAATGACAAAACGCAAACAGCTTGGGCTTAAACTAAAATAAATGTATTGGCTGAAAGGGTGTAAATTTAAATTATCATTAGATAACAAGGTTTTGCTGTATAAGTCAATACTTAGGCCCATTAGGACCTATGGAGTGTGATTCTAGTATTAAGTGTATTTTTAGTGTATTTGGTTAATGTAATCAACGAGATTTAATATTTCATGACACATGTCTCAACATTTATTTCAAACGCAATATTTTTGTAGCGACTTTTTCTTTTTTTGTATTTGATTCAAAAGTTACTTAAAATATTTTCTTGTTTACTCACGTATATTGGCATCAACCAAACCGCATCCCAGAAATCCCAAAACAAAAATCAACAGCGACTTCATCCTCACTCTGTTGTGTACGGAACACAAACTACTTCTATCAATCTGTACCTTGAAGATTATCCGTAGACCCTAAGTCTTGTGACACAGTAAGGCATTGAATGAATCAGATTATGGTATACAAATGAGATTTTAAATGCAGGTTAATTAATATGTTAGTCAGGCACCGCAGAGTGTCCATACGATTTTTGTTTATAACCACGGCTTGAATATATTTACCAGGCCATAATTGATTTATTAAAATATCGCTTCAGCTTAAATGGTTCTATGAATATGTTCAAGCGTCAATTCAATAAACGTCGTCAATTGCCAATAAACATAATAATAATAATAATAATAATATATATATATATATATATATATATATATATATATATAAAGATAAAAATCTAATACCAACAAACCAGTTTGGGTTTATTAACAAGCACTCAACAATTGACCAGGTCCATAGAATAATATATGTTATTGAAAAAGCGTACGAAAGTAAAAAAGTATGCTCAGCCATGTTCTTAGATGTAGCACAAGCCTTCGATAAGGTTGGCATGAAGGCCTTGTTCATAAACTACAGAAAATGCTATCAAAACCATACACCGAACTACTGAAAACGTGCATTACAGCCTGTTACTGTTTAGAGTTAAACAAGAAGAAACTTACCCTACATTAAAAGAAGCAAAAGCAGGTGTGCCACAAGGAACTGTACCGAGATCACAATACTTGTGATGTACGATAAATGTAGAATATTACGATGGCTACATTTGCTGATGATACTGCGATTATAACTGTCGGAGACAATAGTGCAGAAGCCACACGAAAATTACAACAGGCAAGTGTCAATATAAATAATTGAACACAAGCTTGGAAAATAAAAAATAACGAAAATAAATCTGTGCATGTGCATTCACCTATTAATAACCCGTCATTCCATATAGCAACAACGTTAAGTATATCGGAATGAATATTGATGGAAAACTTCTCAGAAAGGAATATATAAAAAAGAAAACAAAAAGAAATGGAATTGAAATTTACGAAAATGTATTGGCTATTTGGAAGAAAATCACAATTATCAGTATATAATAAATTGCTATTGTATAAGCAAATACTGAAACCTATATGAACATAAGGAGTTCAATTATGGGGATGTTTTGCAAAGAGTCGTAAACAATATACAAATTTTTCAGAACAAAGTCCTGAGAAGTAATGTGGGTGCACCCAAATACTACAGGACTGACTACCTACATCGAGACCTTCAGATACCCACAGCTAGTCAAGAAATCAAGAGAATTGTAAGGAGGCATGAGGAAAGTCTCTATTCTCATGAGAATATTGAAGTATTGCAACCTTTAGATACCACCAGAGCAGGACACAAACTCAAAAGAATCAAACCATCTGATCTTGTGTAGTGTTGTGTAGTGAGGTGCATATATTAAAACATTCAGCAGTGACATGTATAAACATTATTTCACCAGAGACTGAGATAGGGCCGATGGGTCCTCCTAAATATATACCTAGATTTAAGTTATCATAAAGACTAATTGTAGGTTAGTCGGAAACGATTAGTAAGAATGTAATAATTAAATATTAAAAGATATATTGTTTTTAAGGTTTAGATCTAAGATTTCAGACCCAAACTTAATTAGCATTTAATAGATGTATTCTCATTGGTGCCTCCACATAATTTTAAAACACGGTTATAACCTATATATAAATATAAACATCTTCTATGCTTAAAAAGCATTAGAAGCAATAATATTAAAAAAATAAATATACGTTTATATTTCAAAATAGATGATAAATCAATGTCTTTCCTTTGTCTTGAAATAATTCATTTGATAACAAGTTAGGCAATAAGTAATAATCATATGGAAGAATGTCTCAACTATACGGTGGATACAGCAAAACCTTCAATTTTTTAAATTTATAATTAAATAAATAATTAAAATATTGTACAATGTACAACACACACATGATAAATAGTTTCGGTTGGTAGTATAACCATAATTAAAGAATATTTAACAGCGCAATTTGTTGGAAGTAACAGACAATTGTATTGTCTTGGAGGTCGTTGAAACATTAAAAAGTGAAATATTGTCGATTTTTTACAAAATTTAATAGTTTTAATAAAATTATTAATGGTAAAAAATATGTTAATGTCAGAGTATCATAGATACGATATTAATGCATCATTAAGATAACAAAAAGTACACAAATAAATGAAACAAGTTCACAAAAAACATATTTTTTACGGAAAACATATTAACAAAAAGCATAAATGTATTTTGATCACAGACAATATAATGCATTAGTATAATAATAAATCAGCAAATTTTTAAAAAAATTGTATTTTTTATTCAAATAAAACACTAACGTATATTTTATCTGTCTATCGAGACCTTTCCTGGTAACTTAAATGGTTTTTAGTTTATCTGATTCCATGATTAATTAATGAATATGACCTAAGCATCATATCTAGTACCAAAAATATAATTCATCCTGTAAATTTTCCTATCTCAATTGAAGTTAAAGGTACCCTGTATGGGAACAATCATTGTGTTGCTTTACAAAGCCAAAGCCAAAGTTGCTTTTACGCCATTGAAAATGATATACATCCAATAAAACTTACAGGTCGTACTGAACTCATTGACTGTCCATGTATTCCTGATAATAACAGTTAAAATGTCACTGATATCGACTTGTAGGTCCTGATAATATTAATGTTAAACCAATAGCTGAAGCTGTGGAATAAATAAAGAGTAAAAGAAAGAAAAAGACGAATGAATACAGTCTTAGCAAACAGAATGCATAATAACTACAGTCAGTTCGTTACACACACAAAAAAAGGAATTTTCTACACTTTCATTTCCATTTTTTGTCCATTTTGTTGGGAAGCTGCTGTTAGTAGAGAGCATGGAGAAAGGTTCAGGCTTCAAATAACCCTGTAAATATTATTAGTACATGTAATTAATATTTAGTCTTTTTACTAGAGCTAACAAATTTGTTTCTTTATCATAATAGTAGAAACATTCAATGATTTTTGTATTGTATAGAGATAGTCTAATTTACTGTATAGAAAAAGCATTTGTAACGAAATTGAACGTAAAATAGATTGTTTTCATTGTTGTGTTTGTTTTCTCTAGTCACAGATGATTAGAATGTGACCCATCACGAAAGAAAATCTTTAAAAAAGTATTTACTTGAACAACGATCTATATAATGTAAATATATACGTAAGTTATATTTTGTGAAAAGCTATTAAACAAAAAAAACTATTATTTTACTTAAAAACTGTTTTATTTCACGGAAAGAAGAGGCGACTTATTGAATGGCGATACAAAGCGATACTAAGGCTTCTTAACTATTAGAAAACAGATCAACCCATCTAATTCGTTCACTGTTCAGGTAGTTTTTTAAAACAGATGGACGAATAGTCAGTGTCGTATTACATAACACCGGACATGGGTACGGAGATGTACGTTCAATCCACCTTTTGTGACCTTACAGCTTCACCTACGATACTTTTACCCGAATTTCAATCTAACTACACCAAGAAACGCTTTGAGCTAGTGCGGAACGATTGCCAATACAACGTCAATCTGTCTTCTTTTCTTCATAATTAATTTGATTTAATATGACGGAAAAATATAAAAATAAAAAATATATAAGCTGAAATCAAACTACATGGGATTTTAATGGTGTAAAGTTGGCTTCGAAAGGGGTTTATCAAAATGACTTGGTTCAGTTTTTTGCTTATATATCTCAGAGGTTCTACAATGACCCAGAAAATTTAAGAAAAAGCCATCGATTAAAACGCCACATGCATTAATGATTAGCGTTTAAAATTTATTGAATAGACTCTATTAATAATTAATATGTATTTGCTTAAAATTATAATTTATAAAAATTATATAAAATCGAGTTATTAGGTATGTCTGGGATAATTTAAAAACAATTTTAAATCAACAATAACTCTATTTTGAATGCATGTTTTGATTGTCGTCAATAAACAATGTCCTGTATTGTGTAACATGATTTAAATTCTTGAATTATAGTCTGAAGATCTGTGGTTTCTGTTTTACGTAGACATTTGACGTCCCTGATATCAAATTATCGATTTCGTTGAATTACTTTGTGGATTTACAAAAAAAACGCAACGTTTTAACTGTCGTCTTTACTATATTTCTAAGAAGTAACATCAACAATTGATATTTGTTTATACACAGCACACGTCCTTTAGCAATAAACCTAATAAAAAAATGTTGAACTGCGTGAGGTTTATGCGGGAAAAACTTCGTTGTAGTCAAGGTTCCTCGTGATCCTGTTGCTAATGTCCAAGACGTGTTCGGATATTTTCCTTTCGATAATCGGCAGGGATATGCGCATTATTTCCGCCTTGTTATTGAGGAGTATATCGTTAGCCATCTGACCTGTAACAGTATAGATTTTGTTGACGATGAAAAAACCGACGAATGAACTAAATATACTCACGAATCACTGGATTGGATTCGAATAAGTTTCCTAGGTCGACATCGAAGTCGCCTACGTTGATTTTGAACTGGAATGATTTCATTATCAGATGGTTTCCCTCCAAGGCTCCTTGCAGCACGCCCTGGCCATCAATATCACCTTAAAATTGATTAAAATTAACAATTTAGATGATAATTTCTTCACAAGGATTTTGGTAATGTAAGGAAAACATTGTAAAATGTTACAAATACTTGTTCAAAATCATTTAACGGGTTATTGTAGTGTAAAAATGTGAAAAAATCGAATTTTAAAAAGATGGTTTTAAGAGGAACTATGAAAATTCCAAATATTTTCGGAGATATAGCTATTTTAGTGATGCGGTATCATCTGTGAGCCTTTCTTGTACATTGTTGTACGGTATCAAAAGGAAACTATAAGAAAAAATCAGTTTGACTTAACTTTTTTATATACATTTTAGTCTGTGATATCATATCACTAAAATAGTTACATCAACTTTTGAAAAATTCAAAAATGTACGAATTAGATGACCAATTTCGAAAAACTAATTTAAAATAAAAATGAATTTTTTTTTTTTTTTATAATTATATACATTGTTACTAGTCGTTGCCGACTAACCTACAATTTGTCCTTATAATAGCTTAAATCTAGGTATATATCTAATAGGACTCATCAGTCCTACATAGTCTCTAACATAATAATAATTGTTTTAACACTTTGAGTTTTTTCTAATGCACCTCACTGCACTACACTACAACACACTACACAAGTTCAAATGGTTTGGTCCTTTTGAGTCTGCGTCCGGTTTTGGTGTTGTCCAAGAGTTGTAATACTTCGAAATTAACATGAGAGTGAAGTCTCTCCTCATGTCTCTTTGCAATTCTTTTAATTTCTTGATTGACAGTCGGTATCTGAAGATCTCGATGTAAATAAATGGTCCGGTAATATCTGGGTGCACCTACGATGCTTCTTAGGACTTTGTTCTGGAAAACTTGTATTAGATTTATGTTGCTTTTTGCGGAACATCCCCATAATTGTATTCCGTATGTCCATATAGGTTTTAATATTTGTTTATATAGAAGTAATTTATTATGTATAGTTAATTGAGATTTTCTTCCAATTAGCCAATACATTTTTCTATATTTTAACTCAAGTTCTTTTCTTTTCTTTTTGACATGTTCCTTCCACCGTAGTTTTGCATCAAGTGTCATTCCGAGATACTTAGCATTATTGCTGTATGGTATGACAGTGTGGTTTATGGTCAATGGTGTAAGCGCGGCCTGTTTATAGGTGAATTGAACATGCACAGATTTGTTTTGGTTAATTTGTATTTTCCAGATTTGGGTCCATTTATTTATAGCGTCAGTAGCCTGTTGTAGTTTTCGGGTTGCTTCTTCGCTATTGTTTCCGACAGCAAGAATAGCAGTATCATCAGCAAATGTAGCCATTGTAATGTTTTCGATTTGTGGTATATCACATGTATAAAGTAGGTACAGAATTGGCCCCAGTACACTTCCTTGTGGTACACCTGCTTTAGCTTCTTTTATTGTAGAGTAAGCTTCCTCTTGTTTCACTCTAAACATTCTGGCTGTGATGTAAGATTTTAATAGTTCGGTGTGTTGCTTCGGTAATATTTTCTGTAGCTTATGGACGAGGCCTTTGTGCCATACCTTGTCGAAAGCTTGTGCTACATCTAAGAATACAGCTGAGCATACTTTATTATCTTCATAGGCTTTTTCAATAACATCTGTTATTCTATGCACTTGATCAATCGTTGAATGTTTGGTAATAAATCCAAACTGGTGTGTTGGTATTAGGTTTTTTCTCTCTATAATTGGTTTTAATCTTTTCAAGAGGAGCTTTTCAAATACCTTAGCTATCATCGGTAACAGTGAGATAGGTCGATAAGCTTTTATATCATTTGGTGATTTTCCAGGTTTTGGAACCATTATTATTTCAGCCATTTTCCAAACGTCTGGGACATATTTCAGTCGAAATGCTGCATTGATTAAGTTAGTGAGCTTTATAATACCCTTTCTTGGCAGATTGTGCAGCAATTGCCCTGTTATTAAATCATAGCCTGGTGATTTATTTGGCTTGATGTTAGTTTTAATAACGTTGGTGACTTCTTTCGGAGTTGTTAATTGAATTGTCGAATTTTCGCCGTCTATGTCCGGTAAAGTATGTTCAATTTCACTTTCGTTTGGTTTGAAAGTTTTCTCTAAATGGTCAGCGAATGCTTCTGCTTTCTCCAGGTTGCTGCGTGCCCAACTTCCATGCATGTTTCTTATCGGAGGACTATGTAGACAGGATCGTTTTAGGTATTTAGTGGCTTTCCAGAGCGAGTAGTCTGTGTTCTTGTCATCTGTTAAATTTCGTAGATAGTTATTTATGGAATTGTTTTTAATTTCCAAAATTTCCCTCTTCAACCTTTGTGTTATGTTGTTTAAGATATTCTTATTTTCAGGTGTTCTATTTTGCTGCCATTTTTTCCGTAGTTTTCGTTTTTCAGCTACCATTTCCTTGATTTCTTTCGGGTAATTTATTCCTTTGGTTGAAGTTTTAATTTCTGGAGTGTTATTCCAAGCAGCCTGTTGGATGTCTGCAACGAATTTTTCGGTTTCATAATTTAATTGGTCTTCTGTCTTAAGGGGAACATTTAGTTGAATTCGATTGTTTATTTCTTCAACAAATCCTTCCCAGTCTGTCCTCTTGTTGGTTAATGTTGGATTTTGTTGTTTTCTTATAATGTTTTCACTCAGCGTCAAAATCACAGGTGTGTGATCTGAACTTAAGTCAAAATTTTCTTCAACTTCCATGTAGTTAGTGGTTATGTTTCTAGCTATAAAGAAGTCTAACAGGTCTGGAGTTTTCTCTGGATCGGTAGGCCAATAAGTTGGTTTTCCTGTCGACATGTAACTGCACCCTAGCTCAGCAGCTGCTTTATGTAATTCATTACCTTTAGTTGTCGTCATTCTAGATCCCCATCTTGTATTTTTAGCATTGAAATCACCACCGATTATAAATTTTTCTCCTAGGTTGTTTAGAACATTCAAGTAATTTTCTTTTTTTTGGTTGTATCTTGGAGGGCTATATATGGAAGCTAATGTAACCCTGTATTTGCTAGATATAACAGTTACTGCCGTTACCTGATTTTCTGCTAAACTGAGTCCGGGTTCTTGATGATGGCATATATTATTTTTTATTATTATTGCACTTCCTCCTCTTGCTGTGTTAGCTGGATGAATGGTGTGGTAAAAGTAATATCCTCTAAATTTAATAAAGGATTCCTTTGTCAAATGGGTTTCAGATATTAAGCAAATATCTATTTTTTGCAATTCTAGGAATACTTGTAGGTCAGCGTGATGTTTCTGAATCCCATTAGCATTCCAAATTGCGATGCGGATGTCTTTACTTGCCATTTTTAGTTCTTGAGGCCACCGCCCTATTGTTTTCGAGTTTAAGTAATCTTTCAGAAAACGATTCAATAATCTTTTCCTGGTTGTCCAGCTTTGCTATAAGTTTCAATAGCAGTTCGTTGGTTGTATCGTCTTCTTTTTTTGTTTCTTTTTGAGCGGTTTGGTTTATGCTTTGAGCATAGGTCATTTCATCGTTGATTTCGTTGTACATATTTGGTTGTTTATTTTGAGTCACTGTTTTTTGCTCTTTAGCCTGACTGATTTTATTTCTTCTCTCTTGGAATGTTTTCGCAACTACGCATCCTCTGTAGCTTGCTGGATGCGCTTCATTGCAATTCGCACATTTCGCTTTTGTTCCTTTGGGTTTTTTGCATTCTCCCGTGATGTGTTTTCCTGAGCATTTTACACACCTTGGTTCCCTTTTACAGAATTTTTGTGTGTGTCCATGTAATTGGCATCTCTTGCACTGTGGCACAAGATTTGCCTTTCTAAGAGGTTCTATTTTTACTTCGACTCCTAGAATTTGTTTAATTTCATAAATTGCTTTTATGTCCGTGTTATGTTGGAATGATAACATAAACAGTGGTAAAGGCTTCTTCTGGACAACTATTTCTCCATTGTTATTTTTATTTCGTTCTTTTTTCAGGATATTTGTGACGTCAGTACATTTAAGTCCATTTTTTATTAACTCTTCCACTATTTTAGTAGTTTTAGCTGTCGGTGGAAGCCCTCTTGCCATTACTTTAATGTCTCTGGTTTGCTTATCTTCATACGAGTGCCATTGTAATTTTAGGAATTCCAAGCACTCAGCAATTTTCGTAAAAGTTTTACGACATTCGGCGTTTAATTTGATTTGTCCATTGTTTAATGTTGTTGCTCTAAATAGTATATTATTTGTTTTCATTGTTTCATATAGCAAGTCAAAGTCTGTGACATTACTTACTATAATTGGAGGTGGTCTCGGCACTTTTATTTCTTTATTCAATTCTTGTGCTTTAATGGTTTTTGGTTGTTGTGGTGAAGCTTCAGGTGTGTAGTTTGCTTTTCGTTTCTTATTTCTTTTAACTGTTATCCAGCCTACTTCTTTTTGCAATTCTTCCTCGTCTGTTTCATAGTTTACAGGCAATTTGTTTTCAGTGCACTGGTTCACTACGGGAATGCTAGTTGGATTGTATGTGTTTTGGTTTTTTATTAGGAGTTGTAGTGCATCTAATTGTTTTTGCATATTTGTTAGTGCAATTTCCAGATTCCGTCGGGCTGTTTTTTCGTTAATATACGCATTATAGAGAGCTTGCTCATTTTGCGTTCTCTTATGGTTTTCTTGACAAAAGATTTGATTCTGTTGTGCCAGATAAGCTTCACCTGACGTTGAGGATTGTGTTTCCATCTCATTTAGTCTCTGGTTCTCTCTATTAATCATTTTTATTTAATGAATAGTTTAATTCACGTTTTTACAAAAATTTCAGTACCGGTATTTGTTTCAGAACCGTTATAACGCCGCATTTGTGGTACAGATGATGCACCTCCGACCCTTAACAGCCCCCAAAATTTTACCTTTGTTACTTTATTGCAGTGACCATCGTTTTAAACACATTTTCACTAAACATTTAACGCGCAGTTTTAACACTGTTATTGTCGTCACGGTTTTTACTTATTTTTTAAAATCGCATTTGTGGCACAGGTAGTACACTTTCAAATTTATTACACTGACCGTCGCTCCAAACACGTCTTTACTCTACGAAGGTCGAACGACAACGAATTTAAAGTAAAAATAAAAACTATTTTAATATTTAAATTTGGGCCAAAACCTTCGACGGATTCATTTGACGTCAGTATACAGTTAATAAACAGTGAAATTATCAAAGCATGCGTTAAAGCATCAAAATCATTTATTTTGTCTAATAATTATGAATTCCAAAGTACATAAATAGTGTACGGTCTCGTACAAACGTAGACGAAATGATCAAACGATTAAAAAACACAGAAATTGTCTAAGTTTACATTAAAAAAATTATGATGAAGCTGTTTACATCCCAAACTTGTTGGAAAAAATCGATATATCCATAAAATCCATAAGAATATATCTATATTTTCTTATGAATACAAAAAAATTGTTAAAAACGATATTTTGTTCAGCAGATCGATATATTTTTCAGATCTAGGACCGTTTTGTTTGGTGGCGGGATAGTAAATTTATAATGTATTTGTTTTTATATAATAATATTTTGATGCTTCCATTATCTAACGCAAACAGTTATATTGATTTAAATTTGTTAATAATTTAATTTTTTGTAAATGTCACAAAATTATATTATCATTTTTGTATTTTTTTGAGTTCGGAACCGACTTGAAAGTAGTAGTTTGTAGAACTAAAATAATATTTTAAATAGATAAATAGGTTTAGGTAGGTATTAAGCTAAATTGTGTGTATATAGTAGAATATAAAATAAATCTAGTAAATAGATTAAAATGTTTTTTGTTTATTTCAATTTAATTATTACAACGATTATTATGTACATATTTTATTTTAAAATGACTTTTTTGTCTGTTGAAAATCGGAGTTTGATTATTTTTTAATTTTTAGTGCGTTCCTTATTTATTTATTGAAGTCGGTTCAATTTTTTTGTTAAAAATATTTTATTTTACTATTTTTATTGTTAGATATTCACTCAATAAATTACGCAGTTTTTTATTTAATATCACAATGGGTAGGTCAAGAAAAGGTGCAGCCCGTATGAGGAAAAATAAGAATAAAGAAACAATGATTGAAAATAAGGTGCACTTCAGGCTCCGGGGTCCGCTAACTAGCTTGATTTGACAAATATTATAACCAAACAACAACAAAAATTTATTGTCCCTACCGGGAATCGAACTCGCGACCTCCGTTTGGGAGCTAAACGCTTTAACCATTACATCACATAAGCATTCATCTATAAAATTTCTACGAGGTCTAATATGCTATAGTTTGTGCTCAAAAAGCAAACTGAATGGCTTTTGCACTGAACGACTTCCGATTTTCCGTCATATCAGCTCAACTATAATATTATACACAAATATCTGATTATTTTAGATAAAAAATATGGGAAAATTTTCCTCGATTTAACTGAACATCTTGAAATGGATATTTTTACATACGAATTGATGGTGATTTTTCACTGAAGACTTACTGATATTTGCGTAGAAATCCCCATATTCTTTGATGGAGTTTTGTACTACGTTCAGGCTGACGTTGTAGGAACCGGTAACGTACAAGAGAGGTATGTGTATCCCCAGTCTGTAAGTCATACCCTCGACATCTAATCTGCGAGTAAAATAAAAGTATAAATAACAATAATGCGATTTTGAAAGACAATAAAATTGAGAAATTAATTCGCCACAAAAGAACTGATTGTTTATAGTAATTTAAATCATCGACAAATAAAATACCATTACTTTAACTTGGTGATCTTGAAGTTTCCTGCTCCCTGGACCTCCATATTCTGCAAGTAAGCGAACAATCCCTTGCTACCGGGAGATTCAAATATGGTGACCCTCTCCAGGACAAACGGGTCGATCCCGGGGGACTCGATCTCGTCCAGACCTTTCGCCAGCTGAGGTCTGAGGAACTCGATGGAATCTTTTATGCATTCCGCTACCTTGGGATCGTTCCTGTGACAAATGTGGATATATTCGGCTAAAAAAGAGGGTAAAATTCATTGTCAATCTCAGGAAGATGGTTCTGTGACACAGTTAATAAAATAATCTAATTATGGTACTTACGTATGTCACATAAAACTGAAACAAAAAACAAATAAATAAATGCGTATCTGACGTGAAACATGACGAGTTTGTGGCGCGAGAAGCATCAATTGTCGAGCTACGATCATCAATGTTCGTTTTTATATAGGATAGGTCGATTCGCAAGGGAAACAATTATGTCCACAACATATACTTACCAGGTGAAGCAATCCGACGTTTGTTGAAACTGACAGCCAATTAAAAACTCGCAAAAATTACCCACATTGACAAAGAGAGAAAAACAACATTAACTCACACCAAATTTGTTTTTAAAACATCGCCCACGCCTTGTTGTTGTTATGGTTGGTGATCGAGCCACTATGTCGTTTGTTTGACTCACTTGGTATACTAAACTAATCATCTCGTACACATTTGGGTTTCAAGGTACAAGGAAACCCCAACAGTTGAATCAACAAATATCAGGACCCGAACCATTCTTTTTTCTATGTCGGAACAGGTTGGAAAAAAAAGGCGACAAATACGTAATATAACTTTCCATTAATTGTTGAATAAATTAATTTTGTTTATTCATTGAATTTATGGCCACATAAAAATATTTGATGTCATTTTGTGATCATGCAGTGTCATTTTATACAAATAAGTAAACAAAATCATAAAAAAACAAGTATACAATTTAATATTATATATTATAAAGGGATTTTTTAGATTTATTCACAACTTTCCGTAGAATTTCATTTAATAAGTGATGCAATGCATCTTGCTTCAAAATTTGTGATTTGTAAGTTTACCAACACTTTACTGTTTCACTCTGATATCTGTAAATTTGAGATATATTCTATACGTTCTATACGTCATTAATTTATTGCCTGTCGCAATTTGTAAATTCGTTTTAGAATCAGACAATATTTTCCTTCTCATTTTATTCGAGTTAAAAAGAGACACAATGCTGTCCGATCGGTTCGAAACCGTAAACGAATGAGCCTGTCAAGGTCGTCCAGTTGTCAGACGTATGTAAAATTCTTGAAAGCAATAGTGATAAGAGATTATAACTTTAACCTATAAACTATTGTGACTACTGTAATTTTTAGATGTACTATAATGTTAAAATAAATTATATTTGATAACATTTTTGTTCAATTATTTTATTTAGATTAGAATTTTGTTGTATGTCAAAACAAAACTGAACTAAAACTCAGAGTTGATGCGGCAACATTGCGACGTTTTGACGTCACAAATTTAAATGACGTATGTACAAAATAACTTTAAACGGACTATAGATGTTACTGTTCTACAATATACGATATATTCTACATCATTTTATAAATCAAATTATTCTAGAATCAATTTTTTTTATAACTTATTTATTACATTGTTACTAGTCGTTGCCGACTAACCTACAATTTGTTTTTACAATAACGTAAATCTAGGTAGGACCCATCAGTCCTATCTTATTAACATCACTGTTTTTCTATTAAATGCACCACATACACTATACGACATAAGATCAAATAGTTTGATTCTTTTGAGTATGTCTCCTGTTATGGTGTTATCCAAGACTTATATTACTTATGAGAATGGAATCTTTTCTCATATTTTCTTGCAATTCCCTTGATTGCTTGAGTGACAGTCGGTATCTGAAGATTTCGGTGTAAGTAATCAGACCTGTAGTATCTCGGTGCAACTACAATATTTCTCAAGATTTTGTTCTGGATAACTAGTATTGTATAATAGCAATTTATTATGTACTGATAATTGTATCTTCCAATTAACAAATAATTTTATAAATAATAAATAAATGATACAATAATATAAATACAATAAATTTTCTTTTTTACATGTTCCTTTCAGGGAAACGTTCTTGTATGGAATGATAGTATTATTTATTTTTATTAGTGTTTTTACAGTCTGATTATTTTCCAAGTTTGAATCCCGCTAAAGCAGATGTAGTAGTACACCTGCTTTAGCTTCTTTCATTGTAGAGTAGGTTTCCCCTTGTTTGACTCTAAACATTCTGACTGTAATATAATTTATTTAATACCTAATATTGTTAGAACTCCACAGTCGTTAATTAAACCTCCAGTTTCTCTCCTTGTTCGGACACTGCTACTGTCTGGCATTTGAATGTAAGCTTGAGACTGTAAGTTTAAGACATATTCTAGATGTCTTCAAATAGTCACAGGCAGACTATTATTGTTATTCGCTAATTTTAGTACTGAATTCGATGACATATAAAAATACTTTTACTAATTTTTTGTTTTTCTTTGTTTCCGGGGAAAAAAAATTAAACCAAGTGATTTTTACAAACCTATTTACACAGCCAGCATTATAGCGTTAAGAGGGATCAAAATAAATGATAGTTAAAACAATAAACAAATAAACCAATGATGCTATCTTTATATTTACATTGTTCTTTCCACTGCTACCTTTCAAAAGGACTATAGAACTTCATCAACGTCATTGAATTGGAAGAAATTTTCGGAAAACCCAAAACTACATTTTCCTAAACTTACATGTGATGAAGAGAACACAGGTTGTGAAAACACATTTCCAACGCTTGTAATCAATTACTTTTTTCTCTAATCTTATATATTGATATTTCGGAAATAAATAAATAATGTAGGATTCCTTTTGAATGATTCTGAAGACGAAACTTTTTGTTATCATAGAATATCATCGCTCCAATAATAGTTCAAACGATCATCATAATTGCAACCGATTTTAAACATAAGAAGGTGGTAGAGACCACACAGGTACACGTTAATATTTAGACAAACCCGACATCCTTGAACATCGACGAAATTACGCTATTCAGTCGACATATAACAAATATTTATTGTACATTAAAATTACAATGATGTATACATATTTGCGGTAGCTCATACGGGAAATAGTTGATCGTAGGTGAAGGTGTCGATTATACCATTGGCTATTCGTAAGAATACCTTCTCCAAGGCCTTTTCGATCAGCGGCATCAGTTGCTCCAAAAAAGGTTCCAGGTTCTTATTGATGATATCATTAATTAATTTCACTACAAGTATAAAATACGTCATAATTACGTCCATAATTTACATGATAATGAATAAATGAGTAATATTAGTTTTGGTATTTAATTATAAAGGTAGCATAACTAATATATGATGAAGAACAGAAGAACAACGGTCAAGAGGACGGAGGAAATTAATGAACTGAAATAACTGAATGAGTTTGATTAGGTATACAAGAAGCGGAAAAAGCATCAGGAACAAATGAGGGCATGAGCTTAACCAACTTTGTAACTATATGAATCTAACTTACATAAAACTGTATCACCATTAACTATATCCTCAAGTCTGACGTTGCCATTGCCTGTAAGTACTTTCAATTTAATATGTTTATGTCTTAAGTAAGTTGTACCATCTTTCTCGTAGAGTTCGGTTTTGAATTTTGCATTAGCGCGAATATCACCTGAAATAATGTAAAGTATCATTTCTAAATTATTTTTAAACAACAATAAAAAACCTAGACTACACCAGGTGATCTTGATTCCTGAAATAAAATAGTATTTTGAGCATAATAATAATTTATAAATATATATTATACAATAAACAAAAATACCAACAAATATTAACAATTATTATATCTCCGAAGAAGGGAACGATTAATAACTAATTTAAATTATTTTAAAAGCGATTATTTTTGTTTGCAGACAAGGAAAGAGCCAAGCACCTGGCAGTTTGTTGACAAAAAATTGAAGGATTTGCTCGATGGAGATTCGTCTCCATGCTTCAATACTTCAAAATTCATCTCAGCCATCTGGTGTTATATCCAAAATATTGGGAATAGTAAACAAAGAACGAAGAAATTAAAGCTCACAGTCGCTCAGAGACGTTTCTCGATTAGTAATCTACAGCTTCAACTACAAGAAATAAAGATTATTTACGTAGAATTGTCATAGATCTACCACAATAGTCTAAAGCGTAAAATGTCATACTATAACTGCTAGACCAAATTAAATCTTAACTGGACTAGCTACTGACTACAAACTTTTTATATTAAACTGCGAGATACTATAAAATCGTGTTTTATTAAAAGAACCGTTAAATCTGACGAATCAAAACTTTGATCAATAATATTAGTAGTACTTATGTTGGCTTCAAGGTCTCCATTCCCTTTTATTGGTAACACCAAGATTTTCCCATTAACACCATAATGCGACCTGATTCTTAACTTCGGGATATCGATATCCACGTTAGCCTCATGGAAACTCGAACTAGCACTAAATAATTGGATCATAATCAGCTAGACATTGACAAATTGCAATCAAACGATACCTCAAGTTCCTTATGATAAAATCACTACATCCCCAGGCACTGGCGTTGGTTACCGTAATTTTTAAGTTCGGTGTTTCGTCAGCCAATAAATTCTCCATGATCAGTGGTTCTATACTTGGGATATTGTATTCAGGTACTCCTAAAACAAAACAGAAGGGAAGTATTCTGCACATATGATAAATCATAAAACTTCGAAGACCCAAAAATCAGCTCAAAATAGAAGATGATTAAAATAATATAGAATCTGAGATCATAATGACTACGATTGTAATCTGTAATAAGACTTGGTGAGGAATATTCGAATTTCTACCTCACCAACAACAGTATGTTGGTTGATAAATAGACACACTTCTAAGAATTGATGAACATACATTGCAATTTATATACAAATTCTTAAAGTACTTGATACAAGATGCTTTTTCGCTATGCAGTGTTATGTAAGTAACAGTTTGATTTCATTCAACAACTGCTTGTAAATATATATACAGTTCTATAGGCTGTCAAGTTGACGAAACATATATTACTGAAGTTAATTTAATGTTATATCATGAAAATGTTTTAAAGTCCCTATTGAATATAATATATCCATAGATAGTTGGTACAAAAGCAGCTTCTGTGCCTTGGTAAATCCTATTTAGCTATTTTTAACCAGCTTATGTAGTGAAGATAATAGATTTATTGGAAAAATCATCGAGTAGCTTCTTCGAGCACTTCAGATTTGAGAGAAAACAATGTGTGAATATCTGATCCTTTAACTAACCTGTAATAAGATATGGTCTAAGGTTCTCGATTGAATCCACAATACATGAAGATAAATTTGGTTCGTTCCTCTTACATACTCGTAAAAAATCCGCTACAAAACATTTGAATCGTATAAATATATCTGAATATATTCCAATTTTAACACTCACGTAATTCAGATTCACCATACACCGCCAGGATCTGAAGAACCAAGAACAGCAAAACCACCAGGGACATTTTTTTAGTTATGGGGCGCGAACTGACCATCGATCGACAGCAAATCCTCCTTTTAAATGGTCGAATGCTGGAATAATTGCATAATAGCATGTTGGGCAAGACAGCGATATCATCGGATAATTGGCTACTGTTACACGATTACCGTCATTTATATCATCTCTTTCCTATATAATGTGCAATTATAATAGCAAGCAGGATAATAGGGCGAAAAATACTGTAATTTAGATATGAATAATTTACCAGAAAATTGGAGAATTGTTAAGAGTTTGGTATATGTTGTTACGACTCAAAATTGTCAAAAATCATAGTCCATTGGTTAAAAATCTGTTAGTTCTGCAAAAAAATCAAATAAAACTTTTAATTAACCATAATCAGAAAGTCTTCTGAAGTTATAGAAAGTAAATAAACATTGATGATCTAGTAAACCACAATCATTGTAAAAATAATAAAAGGTAAAAGCAAAGAAATGAAATGAAAGAGAAATATGTAGAATTTATCTTTGGCATTGCATTTGAAAAACTTTCCGCGCCTTCTTGGATTTAATTTTCACATTTTAATTAAATATTGATATCAACAATTAAATATTGTTAAGCACAGATACATGCATATTGGAGCTGAAAAAATAGAAGAATCAACAGACAATTTTAAACTAACGACAAATGTGTAAATACGAAGAAAAGATCCAGAGATTTTATAACTAACTAGTAATATCATAACTATCAGAATTTATTAGAAACCAAAGAAAATAAAAAATGGACACTTTCAATAATGACTATGGAATTATAACAATATTATATATTAAAAACTATAGTTCATCTAATTCTTACATACATTTTGGTATATTTATTTTAAAATAAATTATTATCATATATAAAAAATATCTACACTGGCAACAACTGTCTACTCGTCCGACAAAAACGCTTCGTAAGGAACTTTATCGAATAAATTATTGACAAAATCACTCATCAGCGCTATCAATTTCTTCTTGAGATGAGGCTTCATCTCCTTGAGGAGCTCCTGCGAGTTGCTGTTGATGAAAAGATTCAGTGCGGCTTCTGGAAGATTGAAGACACATTACAGGTTGTCGGTATGTGGATTATGGTTGATACTTACGAAGAACGGCGTTGCCATTGTGGATGCCGTCGACTCCCATGCGAATGTCCTTGACGCTGAAGTCCATTTTGAGCTGTTGGAGGTTGAGGTAAGTGAGACCGTCATCACCAGGAGTCCTGCTAGCTCGGATATATACTTTGACTTTTACGCCCTCTGCAAAGTTATATTATCATTATTTTACGACCTCACGAAAATTACAACAGGCAAGTGACAATATAAATAATTGGACACAAGCTTGGAAAATAAAAATTAATGAAAGTAAATCTGTGCATGTGCAGTTTACCTATAAACAGACCGTACAAGCATCAATAACACTAAATAATACTATCATTCCATATAAGAACAATGCTAAATATCTTGGAATGAATCCTGATGCAAAACTTCACTTGAGGGAACATATAAAGAAGAAAATAACTGAAATTGAAATAGAGGAAAATGTACTAGCTAATTGGAAGCAAATCAGAATTATCAGTACATAAAAAATTGATATTATATAAGCAAATAGTGAAACCTATATGGACATATAGAGTTCAATTCTGGGGATGTTCTGCAAAGAGTAACATAAATACAATACAAATTTTTCAGAACAAAGTCCTGAGAGTTATTGTGGGTGCACCCAAATACTATAGGACTGATTACCTACATCGAGACCTTTAGATACCCGCAGTAAGTCAAGAAATCAAGAGAATTGTAAGGGTGCATGAAGAAAGACTCCATTCTCATGAGAATATTGAAGTATTGCAGCTTTTGGATACCACCAGAACAGGACACAAACCATCTGATCTTGTATATAATAAAAAATACAGCACTGACATGTATAAACATTATTTCACCAGAGACTGAGATAGGGCCGATGGGTCCTCCTAGTTATATACCTAGATTTAAGTTATCGTAAAAAGACAAATTGTAGACAACGTAATAATTAAATAAAAAAAATACTTTACGAAATAAAAGTGGTGTTTTTGTTTAAGTGATATTTCAAATATTGTGGATATTTTTCTTGAAAGATGTTCATGAAACCAAATATCAACAACCGTCAAGTTTTGGATTAGTAACCAAACTAAATCATTATACAAGAAATCAAGCCATTCTCTTTGTTAAACAAAATCTTAAAATTCTATTGAAAGATAAATATTGAGTTATTTCGTCATTAAGAAGTCGCCAGATAATTAGGATCTGTCTAATATGAGATGGAAAATATCAATAGTAAAGAAGTGATTAAGCAGAATGAAAATAAACTACCTAAATTGAAATAATAAATATATATTAACGAGAACATGTTTAAGGATCTGAATAAAATTCAAGAAAAAATAAGAACGAAAGCAAAGGAGGAGAGAAAGAACGACAAAACTGTAAAGATAGAAAATCAGAACCAGATAACAGATGGAGAGATGTGCTCATCGAACAACATTCATCGTAAATAAATTGATTGGGGAGAGACAAGAAGATGATAGGAAAGAGATATTCAAGAAAAAGTTAATGCCAAAAAAGTAGGAGTAGTGAGGTGATCGAAAATAGGGGAAAAACGAGACAAATTGACAGAAAATGCGCAGAGAATATAAGAAGAAGGGACTGGAAAGAGGAGACTTCGAAAACCTCCTTTCTTTCATAATTGGGTCAGTTTTGAACACTCCATTATTGTAATGTAGAAGCATTTTTCCCTACCACGAGATTTCCCATGAGTTAATTGACAGCTTATGTCGAACTTCGTTCTTTAGAACAATAAAACTTCTTGTATAATAATTAAAAACTTTTTGATGCAGTTGAAAATTGTACACTTTGTAATTGTAATACATATTTCTTATTGATTAAGTCAAAACGCCTAAAAGTCTCTCGTTTAAGTAGAATGTATGATAAAGTGATATTACTATCTTGCCAACCTAACAAGTCAATTGAAAAGTCCCCGGCCTGACACATTGATGGCACTACTAGAATTAAATCCATATGTCTTTTAGTTAGCCTTAACCCTCAAAAGTTGCGTGTATTAATTTGAAAGCTTTCGGATCATTAGTTTGTAAATTATAGCACTTTGAGTGAAACAACTTGTGCTATTGTGAAAAAACTGGATAAAAAGGAATTTCGCGTGTTGATAAAATATTGCCCCAGGAAAAACTAACAATCAAGGATTGGTATGCTAAGTTTAGACATGGTGAAATAAGCACCAAAGACGGTGAACGCAGTGGACACCCAAAAGTGTTTGTTACCAACGAAAACATCCACAAAATGATTTTGAATGGCCGTAAATTGAAATCGAATGAAATAGCAGACACTAAAGATATCAACTCAACGTGTACATCATATCATTCACGAATATTTGGGTATGAGAAAGCTCTGTGCAAAGTGGTTGCCGCGGGAGTTTACTATTGACCAAAAATAACGACGAGTTAATGATTCGGAGCAGTGTTTGATCAAGCGCAATAAACCCGGGTTTTTGCATCGATATGTGACAATGGATGGCTCCATAATTTCACTCCGAAGTCCAATCGACAATCATCCGAATGGACTGCACACGATTTTGGCAAAAAATGTGTTTTACTATGGTAGGTCGGGGACTTTTCAATTGACCTGTTAACATAGCACTATAAACCTACCGTATTCGCCCCAGTAATTGCCTCCTCCTGAAGCCTGAACGAGGATCAATACTCCACTGGACTCGTACATAGCCCTAGCCGATATTTTCGGAATGTAAAACGTAAACTGAAACTGGTTCGTTGCTATGTCCGACCTGAAAAACCCCCCACGATACAGTCCTGCATTCCTGCTGGCTATTTAACTCACCTGACGGCGGTGATGGTACAGTTACTGACTCCGTACGCCTCGATATCCTTGAAAATCGCTCTGTATCCATCGGGTCCGGTACCCAGGGCTAACTGTATCTCGTCGATGACAATGGGTTCGGGATTGTGCACGTTCAGCTGGGGTATACCGCGTCTGATGTTGGCGACGAGGTAATTGGTAGACTGTCGGATGCATTCGTTGACTTCAGGATTGTTTGTCGAACATTGTTTGATGTAGTAAAATGCTAAAAAATATTGCAAACATTTATTGGTGTTTTTTTTTAACAAAATGTGGTTTGCACTAATTATTTCTCATTTATTATCAAAAAGAATATAGTGTAATAAAATATCATACGAAATTTAAAAGTAAAGCTATGTTCTGGTTTAAAAATTTTAAGTTTAGACCTTTAACAAGAAGAAAACTCTCTAAATAAGCCATGGGCTTCAAAGTTTTTGCTTAATGTTAAATATACGATAAGAATTATTCAACTAAGTCTAACAAGTGATAGTTGGTCATATAGTTCAAAAATCTTTTCATAGTTACCTTACACAGCTCCGAAAGAAGTGCACTATTTGGCAAGAAAAATTCAACATCTACCTGATATCACCTCAAGTAATTTGTAGAAATTAAAATTAGCATTTAGGGGAAATAATTATGAATCAAACATTGGAATAACCATGACTTAATTCACACCAAGAGACCCATAGAATATTTTTTGAGTTATTATTCTAGCAACTATTCAAGAAATCTTATATTTGCGTAACATCAAAACATATAACATAAAGAAATATTAGTTTGGAATTGGGACCCGAGGGACAATCATTCCGGAAGAAGAACCTCTTGGTTTCATTCTTCTAGAAATAAAAAAGAAATATGGTGTTATACACATTGGAAGAAAAGAAATGGTCGATAAAAATAGCTGATCTTGACAAATTTAATGAATCTACTAACATATTAATTATTATTCTTTTGAGGAGCTCATATACAGAAAAAAAAAACTCATAAGTTCAGTTTCAACTGAAATATTAGTTTTTATTCGAAAGATTATGTTTTGATATTTACACCAAATTCAATCAGTTTGTTAAAGGAAATAAGGACCGATTGTGTCTGCAGCAGAAATGTGATGGTCCCTGGTCATCATGCTGAAGATTGCTTTCAGTATGAATTCACCATTTTGGTTGCATCATCGAATTATTAAATTATTGAAGGAGTATCTTAAATAAGTTTATCAGAAAGTATATTGTGCAATAATATTGGGTTGTTATGTCGTAAATTTTCTTCAATAATTCACCGAATAGAAACTGGCTTTCGAGCTGGCTTTCACCATGTATCAAACAGAGTTATTCTCGTTGAAAAACACATATTAGGAGGTTGAAAAACAGAAATATATTGGCATATCTGCTCTGGAAAACCCGAAATGAAAGAAAACTGATATTGTCAGGTATTACAAAGTCATGCTTTAGCAGATGTTGGAGCAAGTAAAGATGATAAAGATATACTTACGATTCTGGGACCAAACCGTTGGTAGCAGCATCAAAAGTCCCAACAAGATCGCGTCGGGATACCCCATGTTGAAGCCAAGAACTATCACGGACCAGCACCAGCGAAATTCTCTTCTTCGTGGTCGAGTTGTCACCGTGATACCGCGAACGATGGTTTCCTTTCCGGCTTTCACGGCTGACCTCGAAAGAAATAGCCATGACCGAGACCAAGAGGACCACTGATGGGTTTACTGTTAATCATGGAGAGGGGCTGCACACACACGATTCAGTGCCTGTACGTACCGTTACATTTTATTGAAATCGAATTTCAAACGTCGCATACCGGGCGCGATCAACATTGTCCGATTTGTTTTGGGTCCGAAGTCCGTTGGATGTTTGCGAATTTAATTGGATTGGCAAGGAAGTGATTGCGGTACCATGTTTTTAATTAATTACATCTGACATTAGGTATGCCTAGTATAATCTTAGTTTACAAATTAATTATCAGGATTGATTGATGTATTTCACAAATTAAAATAAAACCAAACTACTTAATCTAATATTAATAATAACATTTATACACTATACAAGAGCGTGTGGTTTGATTTGCTTCAATCTTCTGATCTACTATGTGTTTCCAGTAGCTATTTTGCTTCCACTTTGCTGTGATATAGCAACCTTATTTCATATTTTAAGGCGAAATCTTAGATCACTTTGTATCTCTCTCTGATTTCGAGGTCATAGTGCAACTCTTCGTTCGTTACGTAGCGATAAGCATTGGTAATTAATCGTAGAAATTTGTTTTGACTGCGTTGGATTACCAGTTGGTTTGATGTTTTAATGCAACCGCATATTTCCCACCCATAGGTAGCTTTTATCTACCATCGGGATGGATGTCTAGGTATTCAGCTGATTCTGCTTGAGCAATCAAGCCATATAATTACATTTAAGCTGTCGTTTCCAACCTCTAGTACATTTGTAGATCTTGTTGACTGCCAGTTGTACTTTTCCTACAATCAGTCTTAAGTAGACATATATTTTTTGCCATGATAGCTGTGTCATCAGCAATTGTTCCAAGTACTGTTCCCTTTGTTGTTAGGATAGCAGATATAGAAGTTGTCCCAAGATACTACCCTGGAAAACATTGTGGTAGTATGAATATGTAAAAAAATTACGCGATTTGGAGATTGTGAATTAATTTTAAAAGGTGCTGGACTTGAAGAACATTTTTTATTTATATACATAAAACATGCAATATTATTACTATTTTCTACTATCTAGTAAGTTGTGTGAATGCCTGCCAAAATATACAAAATTCTTGAACTTGACCAAACTAACATTTATTTTAACCAATGTAGTAATCATTTATCATAATCATCATCAAATTAATCAGCAACTCTTAAATATCAAAATATATATTAGATTTAATGCTGATCAAATTATTGGAAGAATGCTGGCTGTAAACTGCAATGACAATAACAGAAGCAGAAGCAATTAAATTGGCACCAATAACAAATAGATCAAAGGTATAAAGGCAAGATCAACACACAGGCGACTTTCCTTTGGAAATTTTGTTGGACATCTTATGTAATATCCCGTTTTTTCTATTTTTATATAACATTTTAAGAAAACTTGTTGGTAACATATCAATTTAATAGGATTTAATATAAACGTTATTTGTTCAAAAACCAAAACAAAAGAAAACTTTTGTTTCGCAGGTTATGACGGTTGAAATTGAGTACATTTTTTTCAAAACAATTCTGCTCTAGCGCAGGAATCAAACTCCAAACTTCTACATCAAACTTCGAGAGAGAAAGGTTTATTCTTTGTATCTCAGACCAAGTGTGGAAGATCATTGCTTAATCAAAATGCAATTTGTAATTGTAATTTAAGTAACAAGGGTTGCACTAAAATCTACATCAATAATTGAATTTGGTATATTCGCACATCCTTTGACTTAACCTGTCTAAATGGAGAATATTGCTAGAAATTCAACATTGGAATCGGCAACTGTTCAGTTAATATTAGAATCTCCAAAAGAATTAGAACTATGTGTAAATATAATGTTTAATCGAAAGGAAATAAAATGAGAGGTCTCAAAAACTGAAAATTATATCATTTCTCCGGAGATTCTTTTGAAACAAACGAATCAACTCCTTGATAGAGACCAAACAGCACCATACCAAAAAGATTAAGAACTAAGTGTATATACAATATTGCAAAAAAAATCATACATTTCTTTTTGTTATTCTGCTATTATTTGAATGTTATTTAATGATGCCAATCAATATTTTTTAAGATAATTAATGCCCCATCATCAGCAGGACAACACAAACAAACTTTTTCAAAAAATGGTTCTTCTCAATGGTGATGGCTTGCCATATGCGATGGTGGTGAATACTCATTCATTAGTTTTCTTGAAACATGTTGGCCATCATCAATTTGATCAGTTTTCAGCGGAAAATATTCGGAGATATAAATGATAAAAAACTCGAACAACATAAACTTAAATGTAAACTTTATTTCACGACTAAGACTAAGATCACAACTTAACTAACGAACAATTGTTTGACTGAATAATAAGAAAAGAGTTTGTTGACTATACCGAAGATGAAGTCGCTGACGACGCCTTGGATTACCGGCTGCAGATCGTTGATGATGACCTGAATGTTCTCGTTGATTAAATTGTTTGTTTTGTCGGTGATGTCGGTATGGTTTCCGAAAAGTTTATCCAGTACTACATGGGATTCACCTACGGTAGTGTTGATGGTTTCTTTCTCCCATTTTAAATGTTGTTCTCCGTTTTCGATGTAGGGGCTGCCTTTTAGTCCAAGGAAAACTCGGAAATTTGCTGAAAAATGCGAATCAGTTGTAGTAAAAAATTGATGATCATAATTATGATTATTACTAGAGTGGGGAACTATCGGCTGAAAACAGTCGAAATAGTCAAGATGTATAAATTCCTTCACGAATTTACTTTAAATACCTACTAAGCAAACTACCAAAAAATCATAAAACTATATAACATATATTACATATAAATCTATGTAAGCATATATTGGGTACATTTTCGTCAAGGTCGCGGTTACGACGACAGAGCCAGAACGTTAAAAATCAGTCGAATGAAACTAGTAGAACCAAAAATAGTAACTAAAAGTACGATTGAAACAGTCGATAGTAAGAAGTAGTCAATTACCAAACAGTCGATACTTTTTTAAATTTCAGTCAAGAATACTGGTTTACCACTTAGTGAATATCCATTCATATCAACTACGTCTATCTTGTAGCTAGAATCATTTTCTCAGAAACTGATTGGCGTAAGGATTTTGATGGTGGGTAACTAACAACAAATTAGATTTGTTTTGTTGGTAATTTAACTTTTTGTTTATGTATCAAAATTATATTATTATTTTTGTATTGTTTGGGTTCGTCACCGACTTCAAACTGATCAATTTGTAGTAGTTAAAATAATATTGTAAATAGATAAATAGGTTTAAGGTATTAAGCTAAATTGTATGTATATAGTTGAATATAAAATATGTATAGTAGATAGGTTAAATAAGTACATATATTTACTAAATAGTTCATAGTAATATGTACATATTTATGTTCTAATTTTGATTATTTTTTAATTTTTAGAGAGCTCTTTATTTATTTTTTAAAATTAAAATTTTTTTGTTAAAAACATTTTATTTTTCACTTTTTAGTGTTAGATATTTATTATAATTTGAGCGTTTCCATTGATTTCCCCCCTTCCCTCCAACAGATACTGATTTTGTTCAAATGGGACCACGTCGGAAGTGTACTTTCGAATAAAAAACGAATTTTAAAAATCGGGCGACAATTGACGGAGAAATCAGCAAACATACATTACAGCCGAACGTAGAACTTCCTTCTTTTTCGAAGTCGGTTAAAAAATGGTAATCCTTTGTGATATTGAAACTATCTATAACAGCGACTGTGACACTTTGAGAAAATTGTTGTTTTTCTCAGAAATATTCCATATTTTTCACTCAAGTCAATTCAGTCGTTCTCGAATTTTAGCGAGACTAACGAACAGCAATTCGTTTTTGCGTATATAAATTAGATTATTATATATAGCAATCTTTTTTTTGACTTGAATTAACACAGTAATAGTTAATCAAAGATTGTACTTACTGTAATTTCCATCAGCTGGTCCGCTTTCATCGAAAGTAACAACCAAGAACTTCCCATTCACACTGTAAGTAGATTTTATCCTCAAAAGTGGGAAGACAATGGTCAGGTTCACTTCATGATTCACCAAGTCTATATCGAACTGATCCAGAGCGAAATCACTCGCATGATAGATGTGGATATCCTGTTAAAATAACAGGGTTTAACAAATATAATCCAATCGATATGATGTAGTGTAAAACCTTGAAGGTGACTTTGACTTGATCCTCCTCATTGACACAGGTCGGGGGTATTACGAGAGGATCCAGAGCCGGTATGAACAAAGAGGGGACCCCTTCCTTCAAGTTAGGCCTTAAGGCTTCGATATTGGCTTCGACGCATTTGTGTATATTGGGATCAGTTTTATTGCACGGCGAGATATAAGAAGCTGGAAACAACCTGGTTATACTAATAAACTGGTTATAGAAAACCTGATGAGTTAATGATTTTCGCTTTAATATCAATAATAAAAATTTGAATTTAAATTAAATTAAAACGCGCCGTCCCCAAATGGGCAATTATCAGTAAATATCATTAAATTTATTTTAAATTAGTAAGGCAACCTTGAATGTCTCTAATATTATGAACAAATAGAAAGTTGTTGTAATAAAGTATATTTTAACGAACTAGTTCTTCACTTTCTAGTTTTTCTTTTTTTTTTAATAAATTAATAATAAAGTATATTAGGTGTTACGGAATCCCATTTGGATGAAATCTTCAGAGTTTGTTGAATACTTTTTAACCATAGTTCTTTACTAAATACATTTCTCTAATATACATTTTCAAATTGTAAAAGATAAATTTATTTAATTCAGTTTGTTATTGTTTTAATATACATGACAAAGTTAAATATCAATATAAAAATTGTTTATCCTTATCCATATCTGTTTTAATATACAAACATATATTACTTTATTTATTATTCCATGCCGATTCTCCGGACACTGCCCCAGGAAAATCAACCATCAAAGATTGGTATGCTAAGTTCAGACGTGGTGAAATGAGCACCGACGAAAGTGGACGCCCAAAAGAGGTTATTACCGACAAAAACATTAAAAAACCACAAAATGATTTTGAATGACCCTAAATTGAAATTGAATAAAATAGCAGACACTCAACTGAACGTGTAGATAATATCATTCACGAATATTTGGGTATGAGAAAGCTCTGTGCAAAGTGTTTGCCGCGCGAGCTCACTTTTGATCAAAAACAACGACGATTTAATGATTCTGAGCACTGTTTGAAGATGATCAAGCGTAATAAACCCGAGTATTTACGTCGATATGTGACAATGGATGAAACATGGCTCCATCATTTCACCCTGAAGTCCAATCAACAGTCATCCGAGTGGACTGCATACGATGAACTTGCTCCAAAACGTGGGAAAACGCAACAGTTGGCTGACAAGGTTATGGAATCTGTATTTTGGGATGCATATTGAAAAAATTTTCATTGACTACCTTGAAAAAAGAAGAACCATCAACAGCGACTATTACATAGCATTATTGGACCGTTTAAAGGACTAAATTGCCGAAAAACGGCCGCATTTGAAGAAAACGAAAGTACTGCTTCACCAAGACAATGTACCGTGTCACAAATCAGTGAAAACAATGGCAAAAATCCATGAATTGGGCTTCAATTGCTTCTTCATCCACCGTATTCTCCAAATCTGGCCACCAGCGACTATTTCCTGTTTTCAGATCTCAAAGAAATGCTCGCTGGGAAGAAATCGCCGAAACTATGATCGACAAATCGTACTACAAAAATGATATCGAAAAGTTGGAGGGGCGCTATAACCAGTATATCACCCTTTAAGGGAATTATCTCGAATAGAAAAATTAAATTTTGCTAAAATAATGTGTTTTACTTTGGTAGGCCGGGGACTTTCAATTGACCTGTTAGTAATTTAAACTTGTTAAATCATTGTTGATTATTGAAATCTAATGGAAATTAGATTTAATTAAACCATTTTAAAAAAGATTAGTGAGTGTTAGCTATTGAGTTAATAAATTTTGATCGAAGTTCGACACTAGTTATCATTGTTGCTGTTTAAACAATTACTGTTAAAATATGAACAAAATTAAGTCTAAATAAAATTTACCAATCACCATATTATTCCTATTTTTTCTAGCTTTTATATTTGAACTTAATTTGAACCGAAAACAGTATTATCATCTAATTTGGTTATAAGATTTTTTATCCAGAGCGAAACACTTTGAAAACAACCAAAAAAATCGCATTATTTCTGAACATATAGATCTTAATCATCGAAACCTTGTAATGAAAACTGTTAATATAACACGATTACCACGCGTCATCTCTCCGCCATACCTTGCACACAGACCGCGTCAGATATTGATTGTTATTCAACATTTGTTATGACAGACTACGTAAATAAACGACGTTTCACAATAGCACTGACATTAGCAGCTATTGGTGGTTCATTTTTAATAACCGATTTAATTGGTGTATTAGCAATCGAACCGCAAAGATAGATCGAGGTCGTTCAACTAAGAGCATTACAAAACCATTCGGCGTCACTTTCTCCATGGACCAAATATCGCCCCACCGACAGCTTCAACTAAAAATAACATCAAAACATTCGAGAAACAGAAAAAATATCGTCTCATACGTAAAATTTTCATTAGATTAATCGATAAATTATCATGTAAAATCGATATTAATGATAACTGGTAATATATAGTGTTTTGAAGTGATGGAACTTTCAATAACGTCCACTGTTATTCAGTAAACATTGAGAAATAATCATAGAAAGATTGATAACAACAATTCTCAGAAAGTTATTCAAGCATCATTATGTTCTCTTGTTCTTTCATTGCTCTGAGTCTAAAATGGTATGACTACATGTTAGAGGAACTATAGACTTTTATTTCTTTATAAAATCAAGCTGGCAGGCTGAAAATTGTTTTGAAAACTGAACTGTTTTAACATTAGGTCGAATAAAAACAACCATTATTCCTTTCTATCAATCTTTAAGAGGCTTTTTGTTCAATATTATTGAAATATTCGCTGTTATATTAACACCAACGTATTAATTAATAAAATATGGATGTTTTTGGTCGACTTTGTTCACACATAAAGTAGATTAAGACTATTTTCTACGTTGTGTTAGGTCAAGCGACTTCAACATATCGTTAATCGAAACTACAAAAGTGATAATAGTGTTTTGTTTACTTACGGAGACTGTACGATGACTTGATATCCGAGGCAGCAGCCAGACATAAGCACGCGGCTGTTATCAGTGCGTGGTAGCGCATGGTGACTGTTCGAGATGCGGATGACAAATACCTTCGCACTGAGTGCTCGAAGAAACTGTGGTGTGTTTAGTAAGAAAAACAGGAGTGGACGCTTGATTTTCCGATAGTATTATTCGAAAGCTGTTGTTCGATTTTTCACGGAGAGCAAGTCGAATTGCGTTATGTCAATATATTTACATCGACAAGTATCACTGTGAACATTCTTGAGATGTTTGTGTCGTAAGATGATGTCCTTTACGTTTTTGCGAAATATTTTCGTATATATAATATAAAAATCACATTAATATTTTATTTATATTTAACAGGTCAGTTGAAAAGTTCCCGGCCCACCATAGTAAAACACATTTTTTTGGCACAATTTTTTTTCTTCGTTTTTTTTTATTTGTTATTCGACACAATTCCCTTCAAGGGTGGTACACTGATTATCACGACCCTCCAACTTTTCGATACCATTTTTGTAGTACGATTCGTCCTTTGTTTCAAAATAGGTCTCAGTTTCAGCAACCATCTCTTCATTCCACGAAAATTTCTTCCCGGCGAGCATTATTTTGAGATTTGAGAATAGGAAATAGTCGCTGGGGGCCAGATATGGAGAATACGGTGAAGCAATTCGAAGTCCAATTCATGGATTTTTGCCATCGTTTTCACTGACTTGTGTCACAGTGCATTGTCTTGGTGAAACAGTACTTTCTTTTTCTTCAAAAGCGGCTGTTTTTCGGCGATTTCGTCCTTCAAACAGCCCAATAAAGCTATGTAATAGTCGCTGTTGATATGGTCCTTCCTACTTCAAGGTAGTCAACGAAAATTATTCCATGCGCATCCCAAAATACAGATGTTGTGTTTTCCCACGCTTTGGAGCGGGTTCTTCATGTTCAGTCCACTCAGATGACTATCGATTGAACTTCGGAGTGAAATGATGGGGCCATGTCTCATCCATTGTCACATATCGACGCAAAAACTTGGGTTTATTGCGTTTGATCATCTTCAAAACACTGCTCGGAATCAACTCGTCGTTGTTTTTGGTCAAAAACCCAAATATTCGTAAATGAAATGATGTACACGTTCAGTTTATATATTTAGATTGTCTGCTATTTCATTAAATTTCAATTTACGGTTATTCGAAACCATTTTGTAGATTTTTTTAATGTTTTCGTCGGTAATAACTTCTTTCGGGCGTCTCACTCAGGTGCCTTCACCATCTTCGGTGCTCAATTCACCACGTCTTAGCCTACCAATCCTTGATGGTTGATTTTCCTGGAGCAGTGTCTGGAAACTCAGCATCAAGCCAAGTTTTTGCTTCAACTGTGTTTTTTTCCTGCAAAAAGCTATATTTTATCAACACGCGATATACCTTTTTATCCATTTTTTCACAATAACAAAAGTTGTTTCACCCAAAGTGCTATAATTCACAAACTAATGATCTGACGGCTGTCGAATTTACACGTGCCTCTTTTGAAGGTTAGGGCTAACTAAAAACATATGGATTTAATTCTAGTATCGCCATCTATGTGTCAGGTCGGGGACTTTTCAATTGACCTGTTATTGACGTCTCCATTTACTTGAATTGATATTTGGTTTGTTTGTAGTAACATTATTATATCTTCTAATCAACAATGTATTTTCCTATTCCGCCTATTTTTATTCGCCCCTCGCTCTCGCGTTATGCGGCCATCGGCAATAAATTTGGTCCTCAGTGCCGATCACGCTCTGGCGCGTGACATAAAAGAAAATAAATTTTTATCAAAAAACATTAAAATCTAAACTGGACGCACGTTAAAAACGTTATTAGGAATATTTTATTGTTTTAATCAGAACAAATGTAGTCGGCTTCTAGGGTAAGTTTTTGATCCCAGATCGGCAGCGGACATGTTAACACAGAAACCAATCTATATCATGAAATGTTGCTTCCTTAAGTTTAACCATCGTATCAGCACCGAGAAACAGACCTGTTTATCAAATGAAAATGATTGAGCAAAACATTTTAAGAACTGTTAAATATAAATCAACTATTAACATACAAGGTTCACGAATTGTACATAAATAAATGGCGAATCACACATCTTGACTAATATATTGCTGTTGTACAACCCAAAGTTCATAATATAACCTCCCATAAATCCACGAAGACATGAGAATAATTATTAAAATACATAATTACCTGACGATTTAAGTGCAAACCGGAATGAGATGTACCCAAGGTCCCATAAGAGAAAACAATATTTCTAGTTATAGCAGTCGAATTTTCATTTACATTTATATAGTTTTTAGAAAGTATAAATATCGCGTTACACAACAATGCATCAGCATACCAGGTTTTAAAGACCTTGAATATTGAACAAAAGCTTCATGCCATGGTGCTATCAGTACAGATCGATTAATACATAAAGAAATCCTCTTCAGATACAAATTTCATGTTTAGGATTAAAAAATATAATTTTATTTTTTCTATTCTTACAACAATAACATATATAGATACAAGTACATATATAGATATAAGTTTAAGTTATGAGATAATATTATTGTAGAAAAGATTTGGATTAGTTTTCGGATAAGATTGACGATATCTGATGATATCGTCAATAGTTATAGCTCCAAAGTTGATGCGGTACTACTTACTGTCACGGATATTTGGTGGAGCCACTTTCCATGCCGAAAGATTCGAACGATATCCTTAGGTAGAAGTAGACATCGAGATATCCATATCTAAGCCCTATAGATTATTTATGGCCGTTCCCAAAATTAAAATATTAATGTTCACTCTTTGACATGATATTAAATTTATTATAATTAGGGTAAGTTTAGGTTCTTATTAGCGCATTTTAAAAACTGAGGCATCCTTTATATCATTTATCGTTATAATAGAAATATACCCTTTTTAGTCCATATTAAACTAATTAGAGTTAAATTTTGAAAATTGTAATGTTTTTCCTTTTGTATTATTTAGAGGTCTAATCTATTAGATCCTTTAACTGGTTTATATAATATTTGTAACATGGGAACATAATTATGATTTCAAACAATAACAAGTCAATTGAAAAGTCCCGGCTTTCCATAGTAAAACACATTTTTTGGCATTAAGACTTTTTTTTATTAAACATAATTCCCTTCAACGGCGATACACTGATTATAGCGACCTTCCAACTTTCCGATAGCATTTTTGTCGTACGATTTGTCCTTTGCTTCAAAATAGGCCTCAGTTTCGGCGATCACCTGTTCATTCGACGAAAATTTCTTCCCAGCGAGCATTCTTTTGAGATCTGAGAACAGGAAATAGTCGTTGGGGGCGAAATTTGGAGAATACGGTGGATGAGGAAGCTATTCGAAGCCCAATTCATGGATTTTTGCCATCGTTTTCACTGACTTGTGACACGGTGCATTGTCTTGGTGAAGCAGTACTTTCGTTTTCTCCAAATGCGGCCGTTTTTCGACGATTTCGTCCTTCAAACGGTCAAATAACGCTATGTAATAATCGCTGTTGATGGTCCTTCCTCTTTCAAGGTAGTCAATGAAAATTATTCCATGCGCATTCCAAAATACAGACGCCATAAAATTGCCAGCCGGCTGATGCTTTTTCCCACGCTTTGGAGTGAATTCATCGTGTGCGGCCCACTCTGATGACTGTCGATTGGACTTCGGAGTGAAATGATGGAGCCATGTTTCTTCCATTGTCACATATCGACGCAAAAACTCGGATTTATTACGCTTGATCTTCTTCAAACACTGCTTCGAATGACCAACTCGTTGTTGTTTTTGGTCAAGAGTCGGCTTCCGCGGCAACCACTTTGCACAGAGCTTTCTCATACCCAAATGTCAATATTTGTGAATGATATGATGTACACGTCCAGTTGATATCTTTAGAGTGTCTACTATTTCATTCAATTTTAATTTACGGTCAAATTCATTTTGTGGATTGTCTTAATGTTTTCGTCGGTAACAACCTCTTTTAGGCTTCCACTACGTTCACCGTCTTCGGTGCTCATTTTATCACATCTAAACTTAGCATAGTCTAAACTCAATCCTAGATGGTTGATTTTCTTGGGGCAGTGTCCGGAAACTCAGCATCAAGCCAAGTTTTTACTTCAACTGTATTTTTTCCCTTCAAAAAACATTATTTTATCAACACACGAAATTCATATTTATCCATTTTTTTCACAATAACGAAAGGTGTCTCACTCAAAATGCTATAATTCACAAACTAATAATCCGACATCTGTCAAATTTATACACGCTTCTTTTGAGGTTTAGAGCTAACTAAAAAACATATGGATTTAATTTTAGTAGCGCCACCTATGTATCAGGCAGGCTATGTACAGTTTAACGTGGGCTCCGAATTATTTTCCTTGTTGGATTTTGCACTCTTGCCTAAGGACAACCACAAATATTAAACAATCACAAACATAAATTTACGACCATGCCTCGGCAGGATTCGAACCCGCGACTATCGCAGCAGTATGAGGACCGTCCTGCCGCCTTTACCACTGCGCCAATCAAGCCGGCATGTATATTTTTGAATTCATCAACTAGATGATCTTGAAGGAAATTGAAATAAAACCCTGATGACTCATATAAAATTTAATAATCTTCATTACGACAACAATTAATCCTTTCGATACCCTGCAGCTAAAAACATCAGTCACAGTCTAACCGCTCACCATATAGTCTCGCGCGCGTCTAGTCCACGAACAGCTCGTTCACCGAGTACTTCGAGAAAATCCTGTTCAGGATGCCGAAAACGAAGTCGGCCACCACGCCCTCTATCACAGGCTGCAGTTCGCCGACGATGCCATCGATGTTCTCGTTGATGACGCGATTGGTCTGCTGGTTCAGCTCCTCGTTGTCGCCGAAGATCCGGTCGAATTGCAGCTGCATCTTCTCGATCTTGATATCGATCGTTTCCTTCTCCCATTTCATGTACTCCTTGTTGTTCTTGGTGAAGGTGGTTCCCTTCAGCTCCAAGGTAGTACGGATATTAGCTAAAAATTTTAAAGATAATTATTAGTTTTGGGAAACTATCGACTGAAAATAGTAATTACTATTTCAATCAACTACACATTTCGACTATTTTTAACCGACTTCGAAAAAGGAGGAGGTTCTATGTTCGGCTGTATATATATATATATATATATATATATATATATATATATATATATATATATATTTTCTTAATGTAAGAGGTCAATTGAAAAGTCCCCGGCTTGACGGCGTTATTGGACCGCTTCAAGGAAGGAATTGCCGAAAAACGGCTGCATTTGAAGAAAAAGAAAGTGCTGCTTCACCAAGACAATACACCATGTCACAAGTCAGTAAAAACGATGGCAAAATCCATGAATTGGGCTTCGAATTGCTTCCTCATCTACCGTATTCTCCAGATCTGACCCCCAGCGACTATTTTCTGTTCTCAGATCTCAAAAGAATGCTCGCTGGGAAGAAATTTTCGTCGAATGAAAAGGTGATCGCCGAAACTCAGACCTATTTTGAAGCAAAGTACAAATCGTTCTATAAAAATGGTATCGAAAAGTTGGAGGGTCGCTATAATCAGTGCATCACTCTTGAATGGAATTATGTTGAATAAGAAGTACTAATTTTACCAAAAAAATGTGTTTCAGTATGGTAGACCGGGGACTTTTTACTTGACCTGTTAAGTCTGTATAAGCATCAATCAATCTTTATAAGAAAACCGAAAATGCGTCAGTTCATTATAAATGACTTGTTATTAACGACCAATCAATTACAAACAATAACCATTAATGAAGACACGAAGATAAAAGAAAACTAATCGTTACTCACTGTAATTTCCATCGGCAGGTCCATGTCCATTCAGTTGCAGGATCAACAACCTGCCATTCACGCTGTAGTCGGACTTGATCCTGAGCCGCGGGAAGAAAATCAATATATTAACACGTCCCTTATCCAAATCAATTTTGAATTGTTCTAGTTTGAAATCGTCGGCATGGAACAGCTGCAAAAACAAAACAAAAATATGACGGACTTGTTTTCTTCGACGAGCATTAACAATTATAATTTTCTGTACATTAAACATAACCCTGGCCAGTCGTTCTGACCGTCAACGTTTTTTTTTTTCTGAAAACGTATGAAATAATGATATTTGACCATCATGCTATTAAATAGTTGCATAATTACGGAACATTAATAATCGATCTTTGGTATATCATAAAATAAAATAGGAATTGATATCAAGAAAGAAAGCAGGCAACCAAAACCAAAGTAATGGTCATTCTATCATTATAAAATGATCCATGATATATTTTGATATTTATTTTTGAATTTGAGTTGATTTCACATCATTAGTGAAGAAAAAACGTTTTCCTCAAACTACTTCGTAACTTTTCGTAAACTTCTACATTCTTCAATTTACGTTAAGTATCATTCGTTGTGTTCATGCCTTTTGAATGCAAAAAAGTTGCTGGAACATGCTGGAAGACTAGTACTAGAACACTATGGACTGTTGAGTTAACGGTGATAATAGTCCAACTACATATAGTGCCAAAGTATGGTTAAACATTGCAGAGGTAAAGAAAATCAATAAACAATTTTGATGATCTTGTAATAACCACTTGTATAAACTAACATTAAACAAGTCTATTTGGTGATATGGAAACGAACAGATTAATTGAAAAGTTCCCGGCCTACTATGGTAAAACACATTTTTGGGCAAAACTAGTTTTTTTTATTCAACATAATTTCCTTCAAGTTGTGATACACTGATTATAGCGACCCTCTAACTTTTCGATACTATTTTTGTAGTACGATTTGTCCTTTGCTTCAAAATAGGCCTCTTTTCCGACGATCACCTGTTCATTCGACGAAAATTTCTTCCCAGCGAGCATTCTTTTGAGATCCGAGAACAGAAAATTGTCGCTGGGGACCAGATCTGGAGAATATGGTGGATGAGTAAGCAACTCGAATCACAATTCATGGATTTTTGCCATCGTTTTTATTGACTTGTGATACGGTGCATTGTCTTGGTGAAGCAGCACTTTCTTTTTCTTCAAAAGCGGTCGTTTTTCGGCAATTTCGTCTTTCAGACGGTCTAATAACGCTATGTAATGTTCGCTGTTGATGATCCTTCCTTTTTCAAAGTAGTCAATGAAAATTATTCCATGCGTATGCCAAAATACAGACGCTATAACCTTGCCCTGCTATAACTATTGCGTTTTTCCACGCTTTGGAGTGGGTTAATCGTGTGCAGTCCACTCGGATGACTTTCGATTCGGAGTAAAGTGATGGAGCCATGTTTCATCCATTGTCACATATCGACGCAAAAACTCGGATTTATTACGTTTGATCATCTTCAAACACCGAATCATCAACTCGTCGTTGTTTTGGTCAAAAGTGAGCTCGGGCGGCACCCACTTTACACAGCTTTCTCATACCCAAATATTTGTGAATGATATGATGTATACGTTCAGTTGATATCATTAGAGTGTCTGCTATTTCATTCAATTTCAATTTACGGTCACTCAAAATCATTTTGTGGATTTTTTAAAATGTTTTCGTCGGTACAACCTCTTTTGGGTGTCCACTGCGTTCGCCGTCCTCTGCGCTCATTTCACCACGTCTAAACTTAGCATACCAGTCCTTGATGGTTGATGGGGCAGTGTCCGGAAAAAAAGTCTTCAAAAGACAATATTTTATCAACACGCGAAATCCCTTTTTATCCATTTTTTCACAATAACTAAAGTTGCTTCACTCAAAATGCTATAATTCACAAACTAATAATCCGATAGCTGTTAAATTTATACACGAATCTTTTGAGGACTGTGGGTAACTAAAAAACATATAGATTTAATTCTAGTAATGCCATCTACGTATCAGGCCGGAGACTTTGCAATTGAACTGCTAACTATAGGGGACCACTAGCAAGTCTAATATATTTGCTAATATATTGATATATACATCATAAAACGGTTCCAAAATAAAGTGATGAGTACCATTGTCGATGCTCCGTACTACGTTCCAAATGAAGTGAAATAAAGCGATATTCCTATAGAACCAATAACGAATGTAATTCAACGTGTTTTTGTGAAGTACTTCGAAAGAGTGTCAGTGCATTCCAATATACTCGCTAATCAGCTTAATATACGAAGTGACTGTGAAGTGCGTAGACTAAAACGTATTGTTGGACATATATTGACTTTAGAATACGCTTTAGAATAAGACTAATTTGTACAGAAGATCACTTAATGAAGTGATTTTCTACATATATATAATATAAACATAACAAATACGTACTGCCCTTTGGGCAGATTGTGGAACTACTCAGAATAACACAAAAAAAAACAAAATAAACTAACATTGCACCATTAAATTTACAAAGGAAAAGAAAACCTTCTAAGATAGATAAAGCATCAGAGGACAGGAAAAATTCGCTAACATCGAAAATATCAGGAAATGTAATGAATAGTCAAGAAAGGGGAAAGATAAACAAGGAATTAATAAGATCCAAGATGGTAAGATGAATGGACTAAATCTTCCATACCAAACAAAAATAGCATGCCTGGTCACAATCAGGCAGTGGGAATGAACTTTAAACAAGTCACTATAGTGATGAATGGCAACGTTGAGATGTTACAATGGTTTCCTTTCAGCAACCCCAAAACAGATTTAATACATTTTTGTGTTTGTCTGCTTTTTCCATGTGATTTTATAATTAATTCTTGTGAATATTTTTGCTTGTCACTTATTCAACACACTTCATCAATTAAAATAAACTATAAATTAAAATATAGATTACTTTTTATACAAAAGCATCATGTTAGACAAAAGCAGAGCAGGTCAGATTCAGAATCAAAGAACTGTGATGATTAGTCGAGAGGTACACATATCAGTCAGTTATAATGTCAATCTGGACTTTATGGGATCCAAATATTGGGTTGCACTAAAATATCAAACCAACTAGCAATCCCAAATCGTCAAAACAAAGTTCTACGATTAATTGCCAATGCTTATCACTATGTGGTCAATAAACAACTGCACAATGACCTTGAAATCAAACGGATATACGAAGTGATCCAATATTTCGCTTTAAAAGATGAAGTAAAAATCAGAAGATTGAAGCGAACCAAACCACTCAAATTTGTATAAAGTACAAGTGCTACTTTTAACTTACACTTAAGTCTAATTTAATTTTTATTTGGGAAATACTAGTATTGATGTAAACATCAGCAATAGTGATAAATTAATTTATAAAGATTATAAAAAAAGGCGTTTAAAGCCTGTATGTGTTGTTTTTAAATTGATTCTCATAGAACCATATTATTACTGACTTGGATATTTTTAAATGTGGCTTTAAACCTATCTCCGCTATCCAGTGTGGCTTCAGGTATCACCAGTGGATCCATGGGAGGGATGAACAGTTCTGGAACGCCCTTCTTCAACCGCGGTTGTATAACACCCGCATTATCCAAGACGCACTGATCCAAATTACCACCTCTGCGCTTACACAAGTGTATGAACGAAGCTGAAACAACCAACCCTACAATGGATGACTATTCTAAACCAGAACATAGTTATACGTACGTATTCCTTTGCTGTACACCGCGTCCCATGCGAAAACCACTAAAAAGGCGCCGAAAAGTTGCTTCAACATGTTGATTCGGCGATTGAGAGTTGGACGACGACAGGCGAGACATTCGTTACCCGGTTTTATAACGTCGAAGTCATATTAATAATGAGAAATAGTGGTGGTGGCAGCGTTAAGCATGTCGACTATTAGTCACCGAGCAAGTAGCGAAAAAAAAAGAACGAGTTTGGAGAGTATGAATAGGTCAAGGGGGGCATTCGGAGACAATTAAAAGGAGAGATGGTGCTCGGTAAGCAAAGCGTGCTGTTAGTGGAGGCATTATAGTCATAAAAAGTATTTTAATTCTCCAATTTCGATGAAATAGAAAACCAAAATTGATAGAAAACGAAAGTTGATGAGAGTGTTCATCATTCTTTAAATTACTGGTGATGGAACTAAATATATCCAATCAAACTACAGGGAAGTTCCTAAAGAACTAGCAAATTTACCTAATAATAAATAAAATAAAAGAATAACCTGTGCAAAGAGAGGCAGTTTCTCTTTCGAGCTAGACCATTAATCGTTGTCATGCTGCAAAATCATATTATTATCTGTTTGAACACATTGCGGACTTTTTTCGATAAACGCACAGTTCAAATTGATCAGTTGTAATAGGTAGTGATCAATATTAACTGTTTCTCCAGGTTTTAACATTTGCAACACCAACCTAATCCCATGAGACACAGATCAGAGTGATTTGAGCCTGCAGAGTCGATGGACCGACTTAACCAGGTGATAACCATGATTTTTTCACGTGGAATTTTCGAAATAAATCCATTTTTCATCACCCTTTACTGTTCGACGCAGATATTACGTCATAGTTCCCTAATATCAGTTAAAATAAACGAAAATTTTAGATAGGAAAACATCATTGATGTCTAATATTAATTAATGTACAAGACAAGCTTGTGTAAAACGACGCTGCTGTGAAAAAATATAGTTAGATTAAAATTAAACTTCCTGAAGATGTTGAAGCTCCGTCATAGTCATCTAACTTTAATTAAAATAAAGAAAAACCTACACATGATTCAGAACAAAAAAACTGTTAAAACATGGAAAAGCTACTAAAATACCACAAAGTATATAAGTTAAAATAAATGAAAAGCATAAGTAAAAGTCTACTACTGTAAAATAATATAATTAATATTAGATACGTTGTAGAATCTATTCCTAACCAAATTAGCTTTGTTTTTCTTCAGTGTAACTATTGAAAAACATCTGAAAGATCAACACGGTTATCTAATATTAATTAAAATAAAATAAAAACCTTAGTGAAACATCGTACTTTAAAACAACAAGTTGAAAGTGAAGAACGTACATATTAACCAAAAAAAATGTTAGCATCAGTATATCAGTTAAAATAAAATAAAAACACGAGTAAAAATCTGCTGCTGTAAAATAATAAATTTAATATAAGATACATTGTAGAATCTATTCTTAATCAAGTCAGCTTTGTTTTTTCTCAGTGCTAGTTTATCTATATTTATATTAATATTCATTAAAGTAAATGAAAAACCTTAGTAGAACAACGTAGCTGTAAAACAATTTAGTTAATTATAAATCAAGTTATCTAAAAAAGATGTCGATACACAGAAAAACTACTGAACTCTGACAAAGCACTGGCCTTTTGAAGGAAGATGAACTAATTTAACAAAATAATTCATCGATTCTCAACAAACTTGTCGAACGACCACGTGACCAGTTCAGTGACAAATCTTCCACCCATTACATCCAAAATTATAATTAATACAGTCCAAAATAAACGAGAATTCTTCAATATTCCTCTATACCTAAAGGAAGCTTTACGAGTTACAAATCATTATTTGATAGCATTCAATTAAAAACTAATTTGTCAAAACATCCCCCCTCTGCCCCGCGCCCGCTCCGCGGCGCGGAGGACATTAAAATTAATTTCAACAGCCGTGACCTGTCGCATACGACAACTGGGCCGAGAGCAACCTGCCGTGTTTTTTTGTCCCTCTCTCTGTCTCTCCTTTATGGTCAGGAACCAAGGCGATTATTCAAAGTACGTAGGTTAAAAAGTCGGAAAAAGCCTGTCCAACAGGCACCTCTTGGAAATACGTTGACGTAGATTTTATGAGACCAGATTGACACCCGTTCTGTTACGCAACGGTCAAAGTTGATTCTGTATTCGCCAAGATCATTCGGCCACTAGTTTTCTGTTGGTTTTTTTTGCATAAATAAATGTCGGGAATCCATACTCGTTTGTTTAATATAATATCACATATATGAAAAAGTAACATTCTTATTCCGATTTAAAAAATGTCGTACAGAGAAATATAATATTTTGAAAGAATTGGAAAAAATTGATTTTTTTAAATATTATGAAAGCTTACCTTTTAAGAATATGACCTTAAGGGGTGAAATAGATTTAAAGACTTCAAAAATATCGATTTTTTTTCTTTCATAGATCGATAGTACAACTATTCAAGAATATACTCCTTTAATAAACCATTTAATAGTTACAAGCATATTCATTACATTCATTCATTTTAAAAACTAACAGTGTCACCTGCAACCTCACAGCTAAATGAACATTACTTCTTTTACTAATATAATCATCAATATTTTGCCATTTTGTTGATAATCTGATTAGTAATGTTTTTACCATTTATCCTTGTGACAGTACAACGTCTCCACTTGTTTATACCAGTACTCCATTAAAAAACCAATACAACTATTCAGCGATGCTTTAAATAGTCTAAACATACGACACCCAGGTAGTAATAACCGTTAAAAAAAGTCCTCGTACATTAAAAATAAGAAATAACAGAGCCGTTTCGTGAATTCGGATCGTTAATCAACGCCACCTTGATTATGCGAACCCTGAAGTGTCTCCTGATGGTTTTATTGGCCATTGCGGCCAATAACGGCGTTCAAGGGAAATCGGCGTTGCGTGAGTAATAATTTTTATTTTAATCGTCGGTTATTAGTGACTGAAAGGGTCGCGGACTGATAGTAAACGAACAATAATGCATAATATTATTTCAAATGTCTAGAAATGCATGAGAACACTAGATTTAAAGTGAGAACAGCCGTCAAAAAAATTAAATGACATTTTTTACTTTTAAGTAAATTCAGGTTTACACTGGCAGTATTCTGAAATTTATAGTAATATAAATTTTAAGTTTTAATTATGAATAAAATAAACTAAAAAGGTCGTGGACTGATAGTAAACAAATAATCATGCATTATGTTAAATTATGTTGCTAGAAATGTATAAGAAAATTCACTTTCAATCCCTTAAAGTGACAACAGCTGTCAAAATTAGTTAACTGAAATTTTCTGATATTCAAGTAAAGGTAAGTTCACACCAGGGCAATATTCTCAAACTTATATTACTAGAAGTTTTATTAAACAATAAAACATACTCAAATGAAAGTGACAACATCTGTCAAAGTTGAAAATTACAACTTACAATCATTTCATTTTTGTGCAAATTAATGCAAGATTAAGTATATACTATTATTTGTGTTAATATGTCAATATGGATGAAAATATATCAAAACCTGCTGCCTTTTTATCCTGTCATGTTATTAATGATATTCTTTTAACGAAGAGTTTGACTTTGATGACACCATAACCTCCTCTAGAAAAGTTTATCATTTAAAACAAAATTCCCTAGTAATGACATAGTTAATGCCGTGAAAAATAGTAATACATACAAGAGCATCAGCGGCTGTAATAGATCGAGGATAACATATGATATATTTCTATACGTAATATTCTATAATAATTTAGTTATGAAATAAGTCTGTGCTAACTGAATCCGATGCAATTTGAAAAAACTTACAAAAGTTGTGAATTTTAGCCTTTGACTGGGATTAGTTGCAATTTTCTATTTTTTTGTTGTCATTTCCATTCAAATAATCACAGGTTAATGGCAATTGTAAGGATTCCAAGGAATTTTATGTTGAATCGAATGGTAGTAAAATACTTTTTGCAAGAACTTTTAGTTTTTAAATTATATAATGAAAACTCTATTTTCGAAATATGAGTGGATTTGTATTTGTCACAAATCTTAAAAACTGTTATACATATATCAATACATATATTATCTGAGCTTTATGTTTACACAAGACATGAAAAATGTTGACAGATAGTCCACTCATATAGGGATGAAAACGTGTCAATTACTACATAATTACCATTGCAGCTTCGTTCTTGAAAATATGTTCAAGATCTGACCCCAACCTAAGCCGCTGCATTATAGATTCCGTCTATCAATTAAGGCCCTTACTGGCTCAGGGCATTCCCGAGTTTGATATCCCACCATGCGAACCATTAGTTATTCCAGAGGTGACCATAGATCAAGGACATGGCCCAATATCGGTGAAATCTTGTTACAGAGACATAAGGGTGTACGGACCATCTCAATTTCAAATAAAAGGCATCAGGTAAATTTGAAATTTAATTTTTTTTTGCTTTTCTTCCGTCGATTTTCTCACAATCATTCATATTATTCACCAAATAACCATAAATTATTAAAATCCATGCACTAAATTACGTAGTAAAAACTCGTTTAATCACGCAGAATAGAACTTGATAAGGGCACACTCCAAATTAAGTTATTTTTGCCCAAGTTAAGCGTTAATGCCTATTACAACATGAATGGACAAATAATGATGATGCCCATAAATGGAGCAGGTCTGAGTTTAGGCAACTACACAAACATTGATGCCATCTTAACCATGAAGGCACGCAATATACAGAAGGACGAAGAGATTTATTTTCACATACAAGACTGTACGGTCGATTTCAATATCGGTCATGCCCAATTGTATTTCCAAAACCTCTTTAATGGAAACAAAGAATTAGGTAGGAGATCTCTACTTAGCTGTCACTATGAAACATTAAAATATGATACATTTTGTAGGTGACGCCATGAACTCCTTTCTTAATAATAATTGGAAAACGGTCTCGAGTGAAATCAAACCCATATTGGAAGATCGCCTAGCTGAAATATTTAAAAAATTTGCCAACAAAATATTTCACAAACATCCAATTTCCGTTTTATTTACGGAATAAAAAATAATGCACAATAATATCTAGTTTAACTATATATTTTAATACTTGTATATAATTCCAAAATATTAAATAAATATAATCATGAAAAAAAAACACAAACTGGTGTAGTAACTCCCTAATGGCTGTCAAAAATAAAATTCTAGAAATAACATTATTGACAGTTTTGACATAAGTGACATTTGGACCATTCGCTGTTTCAGACATAAACAAACTCTATGGGTGTTTGGTATTAGGTCTAAAAATGAGTTAATCCTTTTCAGAGTTTTGCGACAGCGGAAAAGAAGCACCGAAACAAATCTAGTGAGGCATTATTTATAGGTGAATGATGATGAACACAGAGGAAGTCACTACACAATCCGCGGAAACTGCAACAGTTCAGCAAGATGAGAAAAAGCAGTATACTAGTCGTTTGAGCAATTTGCAAAAGATACGTCAAAAGAAACAACAAATCCCTCTAATACCCTTAACCAGGAAGTTGCAAAAATTGGCGATTTATTCGAAATGTCAGGTTAGGATAGTAGATAGATTCCTCTGGCAATATTTAAAATCAAGTTTTTAGGAGTTAGGTTGCGAATGTATAGGTTGGAAAAGAGTAGAAAAAAGCGATATGCCCATGTCATTTGAGGAGACTTGTAAATGTGATCATACTTTGGGTAAATACTATCAGAATAGTTATCACAATCTTTAAATGTGATTTTTAGAGACTCATATATCGCATTTGAGGGTGAAATCAGATGATACCATAAATTGGTTATTAGGAATGGTAGTAGATGTTGATAATATGTACACCGCGATTTGTAGGGAAGAAAATCCAGATACTAAAAAAGTATACATGTATCTCTTTAAAGTATGTCAGTGATTTTGGTTTGGCAAGTATTTATTCTAACGTATGTATGTTAGCTTTTAAGGAATTGTGTGGTTACTCTGGAAAAACCTAATGTGGAAGGACCACTGGGCCAACCACCCTTTGAGAAACCCAGCATCCACAAAGCTGTCACCAACCTGTTGCTTTACAAATACTCCCACATAGGTCAGGAACTCAAAACCATGAATGAACTCGTTGAGATTCTGTTCCAGTGTTTAAACACCTGGGATTTTCCTAGACCCAACAATCAGAAAAGCCTTTCCAATCCAGACGAGGCTACATTGTATCGTCTGGAATACAAAAGGTACGTTATATAAACAATTATGCGATGATGTTATAACAGATACTTCACAGGTGGCTGGTGTTCTGTTATGTACCGACATTTTGCGATTCCCTTCCGCATTATGAGACGACACAAATATTCGGAAGAACCTTACTCAGAGCCGTGTTCAAATATGTTAGGAAGCAAATCTTGGATCAGTTTCATTTAGAGCGAGATAAGATGACCGCTGGTAAAAGAGAGGTCATTTGAGTGATTAGTGGTTTTTGTCATGTTTGTTTTTTGTTGAAGAAAGGAAAGTAATGTTGCTCAATAATTTCCCGCCATTCTTGAATCAGTTGGATGAAGAGATTTACTCGCCCAACTCCCCCATATGGGACGTAGATTTTAAGCCTCAACCCCTGAACTATCCCTTGGATGGATTCAAAGCTAACAGGGGTATACTTACGCCGAGGAGAGGAGAATTCGAAAGACTGTCTGGCAGTGACGCGGACGTGGATGGTTTTACTACAGTAACCGTCGCTTCTGGTAAGAAACTCATCTCTAGGAATCGAGTGAATGCTGATAATTTTCGTTATTGCAAAGGTAAAGCAGTACGGCCAATTGAATCGTCGTTAAAAGAGCCCAAAAAACGGAAGGTGGTCCAAGAGGAGGCTTTCGAGGATATTCCCACAGAGACAGTGACTCAGATACTGAAGAATATTGATGATTTGAATCACATGAGTGGTCCTGATGTAAATAACGTATTTCCATCGACTGTTTCGGTGTATTGACGTTTTTCACGCTGTTTTAGTTGGTATTCTTTGATCACACCCCAGCAACCGACGAAGCACCGAAACTGGAAGAGCAAAACGGTATCATTCAGCTTCATTTAATAGGGAACAGCCTCACTCAACCTGTATCCAAACAGGTGATGTTGTGGCTGATCGGTTTAAAGAATGTCTTCTCCCACCAACTGCCCCGTATGCCCATAGAATACATTACGTTGCTGTTGTTCGATCCGTGAGTAATAAAACAACCTGACGTCCTTCCTGACCATTTATTACACATCTTTTTCAGTAAACACCGCACGATAGCCATAATAAAAAACAACAATCCAATAGGAGGCATATGCTTCCGCCCTTTCTTCACCCAGGGCTTCACGGAAATAGTGTTTTGTGCCTTAACGTCGCCCGAACAAGTCAAAGGATATGGTACACATATAATGAACCACCTGAAGGATTATCACGTAACGAAGGGGATTTATCACTGCCTGACGTACGCGGATAAAAACGCGATAGGTCCCTACCAATCTTACCCATGTCCCGAAACCTCCAACTGACCTGATCGTTATTTTAGGTTATTTCGAGCGTCAGGGGTTCTCCAAAGACATCAAACTGAACAAGACGATCTATCAGGGTTATATTAAGGAATACGAGGGCGCCACGCTGATGCACTGCGAGCTGAACCCGAAAATCATCTATACCCAGGCAACCAGCGTGGTCCGGAGACAGAAGAAGTTCATCAAGCAGCTGATACACCAACAACAGAGGACAGTGTCCAAGATTCATCCGGGCATCACGTTCTTCAAGGATGGTATGTATTCGTTTGTTACCTGATAATTTCTAAAAAATTATCATTCAGGGGACTTCATTATTATCGGTAAAGTTTCCTTTAATAAGAATAATAAGAAATAATAAAAATGATAAGAAAATCAAATAAAAAAAAATTGAACTTAGTCAAATAATTATTAAGAAGAATAGAAAAATCTAGTTAACCATGGGAAAACAGTTGATGGTTTAGGCAAGGGATGTCGAAAAAATATCGATATTTTGTTGGTATTGTAAAGCTTTATTAAAAATAATATATATTACAAGAAAAATCGATATTTTTCTCGTTGGCTGACATCCCTAGTTTAAAATCAGCGGAAATGCAATGACATATGTATTTAAAAGTTTATTTTATTTTTCTAATTATAGATTTATTTTATTTAAGGATTCATTCTCAGTTTTTTTTTGCTAGAAAAAAATAATTGCTTTATTAATTTGAAATCTGTCTGCTCAGCTGTATTCTATACACATTCGCAATTAATTCTGTCTTCAGGTGTCAAAAGCATACCGGTGGAATCCATCCCAGGCTTGGAGGAAACCGGTTACAAACCAGCCACTCGTACTACCAGAGGACAACATTTGGAGGAATCGCAGGACATCGAGACCTTGACCAATATGTTGAAAACCGTCCTTACCGCCGTCAAGAACCACGAGTCGTCGTGGCCCTTCCGACAACCTGTTGACAAGGACGAGGTCACGGACTACTACGACCACATAAAGTATCCGATGGGTAAGTGTCCCTCGTTATCTCCGTGGCAGCTTCATCACGACATGATTTTCTTTCAGATCTAAGGACGATGACTGAGAGACTGAAATCGAAATACTACGTGTCCAGAAGACTGTTCATAGCCGACATGATGAGGATATTCACCAACTGTAAAATATACAATTCCCACGACACGCCATATTATCAATGCGCCGTCAATCTCCAACAATACTTCCAAACAAAGATGAAGGAGATCGGTCTGTGGGACAAGTGAACGGGGAGGGAGTGGTTCCGGAATACAAATGCAGTGTGAAAAAAAAAAGAAAAACCAGTTTAATAAAGATCTATACAACGTTACAAGATAATAGACGATAAAAATGACTAGTCAAATTCATATTCATAACTATAATATCATCAAGAGTTATTAAAAACCTTTCAGCATTAAACTATACAATTACAACAATAATTAGCCGTGGATATACTGTAAGGGCGTCCTCAGATCCAAAACCTGCCCTTTGGGTTGGGTGTTTTCTCTCATTCTTTGCGAAAAGAAAAGGCAGTCTAATGGCAAAGGGCAAGCGTTGGTTCTACAAAGTGGGCGCCGAAATGTTCAACAAACAGAGAGAAAAAAAACAAAATGTAATCCAATTAATAAATATTCTAAATTATACAGAGTGTATTATCTATTAAATCGTCTCCGGATTGAACATTTTCGCGAATTGAGGGAGAGATCGGTCTAATAAACACTTCACACTGTATAGTGTTACAACACTTACGCGCTAAAGTTAATAAATAAAATGGTTCAATTAACTATGAGTATTAGTTTTTCTTCTTCGCGAACCCTGTAAAAACGGATATAAAAGATCACGGGAACGCAACAAGTAAGGAATTCAACCTGAACAGGACTAACGGTAAATAATTAAAAATACATACCGCGCGAAGTTAGATATGTCAAACGACATAAACGAATAATACTGAAATCTGTTTTTTTTTAACTTGCGAACAATATTTGACAGCTCTTATAAATATTAGTAATCTTATTTAATTACTACAATACCGTTTTTAAAGAATAATTTGATTGCTTAAAATTACCTTTTTCAACATCGTAGACAATCCAATATAAATAATTCTACAGTGTATGATGTACTTTAGTTAAATGTATTTACCATGCCCTCTATTGACAATTTTGCTTAGTGCTAGTGTCATTTTCGTATATCGTTTCAAATTTTGTTGTCAGTGGTAGTGTAAATATGCCGGTGAGTAATTTATTTTTATTAATATATAATGGCACGCGTTCCTTATTCAGTTTGAATCCGTATCTATCACTTAATGAACGTTCCCTCTAGAATGACACGACAAAAACGATTCAAAAGCATTATGTACTATATAAAAAATGTTACAAGACTAGAAGGGGATTACGCTATTTATCTACCTACACGCTAACGTTTCAAATATAAAATAGTTGTTTTTTCTCATCAATAGAAAAAAATCACACTCAATTTGTGCTTGGAGTAAGTGAGTAAATCTTAACTCTAGGTTAAAGCCGGCGGCACGGCCGACTCTGAGAATGCTACTACCAGACGTAAGCTGCACTTTCTTTTAGAATGGGTTACTGAGGCTACGGGTACGGTGGTGGTGGTGGGTGTTTATTGTTTTGGCGGCGGGACCGCTGCAGGCTAAATACTACAGTCGCTATCGTCGGACAATTCCAAGGCCCCCTCCAAATTTTCGGATATATCTTCGTTCCCTTCATCGGATGAGCTAGAAAACACGAAACGTAATAATCATTTGTTTTTTTTTTGTCACGGCAACTAGCTCAAAACATATCTGTTAGATGATAATGCATTATTTTGATGCCAGTGTTATAATTAGTATTAGTATCCAATAACAATCTGAATGATATTAGTTTACAAAATATTTTTTAGTTTCCTCTTGTCATTTTTTATATTAAAATAAACTTTAATGAAAAAATAATCCGTTATCAACGTTCAGACTAAAAACGCTATAAATGTTTTCAAAATAATTGTTTGTCCAATAAGATTTTAAAATACAGAATGGGGTAGATTTTTATTCCTAGTCACGTTTGATACCTTTCAGTGTCCATTAAGCCAAATTGCTTTCAGAAATGTTGGATAAAATTTAGACTTTGGAAACTGTATGGTGGGTTGTTTGGTAAAAACTAATAATTTGTTAATGTACTGAGTGTCGTCTTAAAGTTTTTCTAAGGACTTTAATGTATATATTGACCAAATCGTACAAATTGACCAGTTCGTTTGCAATATTAAAATAGGTATATACTAATTTTCGTTAAATTAAATTTTTAAACAGTTCATTGTTATGCAATAGTGTTTCCTTGTTGAAAGTGGATTCCCTCGACGTAAAAATGCATCTTAATGACAAAGAGGACTCTGAAGAAATTCTTGTTTAATTGTTAGTGTAGTTGCTAGTATCAGATAATCGTCACGTGTGATTAGTAGATGTAAATTCTGAAGCTCACATAGACATACGCATGCCACATATCTCTGCTTAATTTTTATCTTTTATCTTACCCTGTCAAAGCCACATTCGTATTCCCTTGAACACAATTACAACAGAATTAATCGAAATCATTAAACAATTAATCGTATTTGTTGGTTAATTGAATCAAATATCACGACTAATAGAAAACATTCCCCTTGTTTATTAAGTGTACAAATTAGTTATAGATGTTTTTATATGTTGTCTGGTTGGGTCAGTTTGGATCATTTTTATTTTTCTACAATAATGTGAAAATATGTACATGAAAAACATATTTTGAATGTGCAATATAGATAAAAATTTGTGATTTTTTGCCATTTTCATATTTTTTTTCCTGTCATTTCCGTTCAAATAATTGCAAATTCATGAAAATTAGAGGGATTATAAGGAAATTTACATTGAATTGAATGGTGGTATGATATTTTTATAGACCTTTTTATTTTGAAATTGTACAATGCAAAGTGTGTTTTGCATATTTTAAAAACTATGATTTTTAAAGACATTTAACTTAGGTTTTGGTATTTTTCACACCAAACTACATCACAGGTAATATCTCTTCTTTTTTTTTAGGTATGACAACATATTTATTTTACTATGTAATCATCAAGACTTATTTATTTGATCTAGGTTAGGATAATTCCTTACCTAAGTACCAACATATATAGTGATTCTATCTATAGCTTACCAGATTTTTTTTCCATATTTGTCATGTTTGACGACTATAAATTGAGTTACAAAAATTGTTCATCAATTACTACGTAAATTCCTAGCGAATTGTTGTCCCATTCTCTGTGATCTATGTATCTTAATACTAAGACAAATTCAATGTTATTTCGACTATTTTGGTCCTTAATACGTGAGAATTAATAGATTCACTGATGCAGGAAGATCTTGAAGAGACTTCAAATTTGGGACCTCTGAACTTCTGGTGTTAATTACAATTTTGTATGGCGTGCTTTAAAAATAAACCAACAGATGATCCACTTACTACCACTACAACTAATTGTACACGTAATAATTAGTAAGAATCGTTTAAACAAAATACCGGTTATGCTTTACCAAAAAAATATATTAAAAGCAATATATTAAAAGATTGAACAATTTCACCAAATTAACGGGTATTATTGTGTAGTTATGTGTGTAAATGTCTTTCCGGTGTTAAACGTCGATAATCATCGTCGAAACGACATAGCCGAGATGTAATACTTACAGGCTGTCATTCTGGTCGTTCCCTCCTTCTTCGGCGACCAGCAGTTCGTACTCTTCCGCAGCGTATCGGTCCCAGTCTGACATCTGTCGAAACAAAAGAACTGTTGAGTATCGAACCGAGTTGGCGGCGGAATAATCATTACCTCGACGCCGTCCACGTCGTGATCCCTCTGAGAAGCGAACGGATCCCTCTGTTCGTGGTCCAGGTACTTCTCCAGGTTGAAGAAGGTGTCGAAGAAGATCGGCGTCATCTTGCATCGCTTCAGGTCGCTGAGGGCGATCTTGCCCGGCGTCTTTGGTTTGACCATGTCCAGCATCTGACAGAGGCAGTCCTAACGGACAGACAATGACGGTTAATCGGCGTTCACCGTTGATTCGATGACAGCACTCACCTGAAACGGTAGCGTCTCTATGCCGATACTCTCCATCCTCTGCATCTGCTCCTCGTAGAAGTACTCGAGCTCGTACATCGAGAGGAACCCGTCCCCGTCCAGATCCATGCACCGGAACCAGTACTCTATGGCGGTCGGATGGAGCTTGTCCTCCTCGCTGAGCAGGAACCACACGAAGTCGGTGTAGGACATCTTCTCCTCCTGGTTACGCTTGGTGCCTCTGGTGACGCACCCGCAGAATATTCGATCGATTATTCTCGATGATAAAGCTGCGATAACATCGGTTATGGAGGAGGAGAGACCAAAACTATAAAAGAAACTCGGTTTTACCGTGATCGTTGTGCCTGGTGAGGTCCTGCTTGTCGATGAACAGGTCGTGGTCTCGGTCAAGCTCCCAGAACTTGCAGTAGATGACGTAGAAGTGCTCGTAGCTGAAGTACTGCGTGATCTGGTTGATGTCCTCCTCCTCCTCGAGTATCTGGATGACGTTCAGCAGGTTGGAGCGTCGCAGCTCGGGGATGGTGATCCTGGCCGACCAGGAGCGGTTCACGCAGTAGTAGATCCGGGCGATGACGGTGTGGACGTAGCGCGAGTGGAACTCGGTGGCCTCCTTGAGGAACGTCAGGCCGGGGTGGGTCTCGACCACGTCCTGCACCATAGGGATGAAATCCTCGGGCACCAGGTGCTGTCTGCGGCCCCTGGTCAGGATGTAGATGAACCTGGAGGCGGCGTCGTGGCAGGCCGCGGACATTCTGTTTCGAGACGGAATTAGAACATGTTCCCTTGGAAATCTGATGATTACGTACCCTTGCCAGAAGGTCATGAACTGTTCGAAATTGCAACTGCTCTTGTCCGCGCACGCTGCCAGGAATAATGGAGTCTTCCAGTACAGCGGTAGTTGGCAAGCTTGAGTAATACCGCCAAAATGTTCCCTAGAACATGATGTCTTAAAAAACAGTTCTGATGGCACATAAAGAGTACTACCTTGAAGCCCGGTCTCCAATACCGACGAAAGCCGCTTTAACCTTGGCTCTGAGTACCTCCAGCTGACCGGGGGAGCCGGGCTTACCGGTGGGATAATGAAACCGGGGGATGTTGACGTTCCGATGGGCCCTGACATGTCTTTGGAGTGTGGTATGTTGGAGGGCGGGTTGCTTTGGTAATGGCTGTGAAAATAAAAACTGTGTTACAACGCGAAAGTTAAAGGAAAATCGATGTTATCGCCTGTTCGTGTCCCGATCGGTCGTTTAGTTAAATCACGATCATTCCGGGGGGACAGGAGGGGATATTGCGTGGGTGGTAGGGAAAGACGGACGAAATCGGCGAATAAATATGTGTGTGTTTTTTTACAGTGTCCACCTACGTCCTTTACATCGAAGAACGGAAACCAACAGGTGTTGTCGATATCTGTTGAGTTTTATTGGTTCGCGCGATTTATTTTTTCCTCGACCAATATTTATGGTTTTTTACCTATCCGTTTGGTATTTTATTTTGGTCTAGAGGCTGCAAGAATATTTTTCCTGCTTATATTTTTAATTTAAACTCTCCAGCACACCCGTTTTTAAAATTCCCAACGGCGAATTTTTCAAATATCAATAAATGATGCTGTGCTCAGAAAATAATAAGACGTGAAAATAATTGAGGTGCTGTTTCTTATTGTCACACTCCTGTGACAATAAAATGTTCGTTTCGTGTGGGTGTAATTATGGGTCGACAATACGGCATTGGTTTTTCGTGACTTTTTCATCAATCTCTAACTAATATGGACCTATAAATTGTTTTTAAAGGATTTTTTTTTAATTGGAAGCTTTAATTGTAAAAAACCGATACAATGTATTTTATTCCAAGTATTGCCCACCGATAGTCGCTACTTTTTTCCATCTTTCAACAATTTATGAGTTCAATCTCGAAAGAACGATGTATCTTTTTGAGGCTATCTACGAATTAACCCATTAAATGAAGCTCTGCTCAGACAAGGTCACTTATATGTGGTAACAAGCAGTAACCAGAAGGAGCAAGGTCTGGAGAATACGACTGCCATGTGTCTGCATATACTGCCCTGTATGGTAGTAGTAACATTTATTAAACCATCGTTTGTTTAAACATAATTGGAATGAATTTTAACAAAAAAAAACAAAACGTTTATGCAGCTGTTAGCCCACTGCGAATAAATCGGCCGTGCCCAATTAATTATACCCGTATTATTGGCATGATTTTACGATGTTGAACTGATTCGAACGTTGACGTCGCTACTGACGTGGGCGCTTTTGCATTGTTCGGGTCCAATGAAAATATACAAATCCAAGGTTTGGGCCGTAAGGAGGATGGCCGAAACTATTCCGCGATAGATGTTGTAATGGCGATTATTATTTATGTTGATGCGTGGCCTTTGTTCCGCTTTGTATCATATAAGGAAAATCAATAATTTCTGATGACATATTGATAGATAGATGAGTGATTTTGAGTCGAGAGCTGGTATTTGTTAAGGAATATTTTGAAAGAAAAACATACATTTTGGTAAACAACATTTACAACAAAATGGCGTCATACTACTACCTTTGCTACAAAATGCATCGATTGACTACTAGGTCAAACAGAAGTAACAGTGCTAGCAAACAAGATGGTGATTTTATTGTTTTTCTATCAGGTTATTAACTGATGTTTGTGTATAATTTCTCAAAGATTTGATAATCATGATTATTATTTTGGTTGTTTTAGGCATACATAGTGTTGCGTAAGTATGAATGTTATTAATTTTACACCCTCCTCTGACACTCGTAACTTGTAAATTTTTCCCGGTAATTAGATCATATCCAGGAATATTTTTACAGTTAATCTCAATCATCATTATTTGTTTAACTTCTCTGTTAGTAATTTTCTCATCTATTCGAAGTAGGGAATTCAGGATGTCGGTAATTTTGTTTTCTTCATCTTTAGACGGCAAAACAAGACGATTTTTATGTTTAGGCGGGCCTTAAATAGTCGTCACGCTATTTCTGTCCCGATCATCTCTGCCAATCTAACTACAATAAATACTATGGCGGTTTGTTTGTGTCCTAGCCAAAATAACAGGAAGTAAAGCACCGGTGACATTAAAGCACAGTTTCGATTACATAACGGTTGTAGGTTCGTATCGTGCGTACGCCTACGCGCCTGCGCCGTCGTTATCTGAGTGCATTTCTCTTGTGTACCTGCATAGCCGCCCGCCAAGGTCGTCGGGACACGTGTTAGACGAAGGGCTTCGTTTAGAAAGCTTTTAAGGTTTTTGCGTTTAAAGGATATACGATTAAATATGGTCATTTTGGGAAGGTTTTTATGTATAAACAGGATCTAATATGTCAAGTTCGTTTTAATAACGTTGTTTGTTGGTTCAAATCGCTCAAATCGAATTAGGTTTTATAAATCATAATATTTTTTAATAATTCATTGCAGATATATTCTCCGGTCATGCTAGAAACTGGAATCCAACAAATAATCGGCAAAGGTAGTAATTAGGGAATGGCTTGCAAAACATAAATTAAGTTATGAAAATACCGTGTGAAGAGTATTGAAGTATTTGAAATTGTTACTTGGTAAATATAAATGAAATGTTTCATTGTGTTTATGCAATTTACTTTTTTATTAACAGGTTTGACTACAAAAGACATGCAGGTCGAGAAAATGCAACGGGCTGCACATATCCATTTGGATTTCACTCTCACATGGTCAGCGCGGATGTCTCCACGATGGTGGAAAATGACAGCTCACTGTTTTTCATGTCTAAGGTACTATTATTACTAAATTAACTACATTGAAGCAAATAATTTAAGTGATCATAAAGAAGATGGTGAGATAAACTCGAATTTAAACAGATTTACCTGGGGTTTGGTGATTTGAGGTACTGGGGCGCGTACCCTCTTGTCCAGCAACAGGTCGCTGGGACACCTCTCGAAAATGAGCACGCGTTCCGCCACCGACCCTCTGGTAAGGAACGGCCTCACGGGATTGGAGGATGCCTGCCGCAGATGCTGCCTCTGGCTGGTCGTCAGTTCCGGATGGGGAACCTGAACAAAAACGTCTCGTCCTCTATCGCTTCCTTTTATTCCCGCGATGGATCACTCACCTGTTGCTCCGGTCTCTTTGGTGTCGTCCTCAGCCCCCATTTATTCACCACGTTACCGTCGGACAACTTCTCGGGTTCCCTAATAACGTGCTTGGATGGTATCTGGGTGATGATCGGTTCCTCGTTCACCACGTCGCCGTTCTTCAGCGCGTTGATGAGCCTGTTCTCTTCCAGCGCCACCTGGATGCATAGTAACGAATGTAATTATCGAATAGCGTCGGGGGAGTCGCGAGAGATCAGAGCGAGAAATCCACCCAGTCAACAAATAAAAGCACCTACCTCGTCTATGACGGTCCTGGAGGGCAGCGTTCCGTAGACGCGTCCCGTCCCCTTGGGCTGCGTCACCTGCGACTTCTTGCCGACGTTATCCGTGGAGATGACGCGGTTCTTCAGGGGCCACGTCTGCAGTCCGGACGTGCCGAGATCGGGCGGCAGTGTCATCTCGATGGTGTCGCTAAGATGGGCGGGCTTGGGCGAAATCTGGGGTTTTTGGCTGATGGCCGGTTTGGTAGGGTAAGTCTGAAATGACCAACGGGGTCAGGACGGCGAGAAAATCACTTCGGTCCATGTGGAAGTGATGTGAACGGTAGTACTAGATGTGGTGCTTATTGTCTTGGGACAAGGTTTTGTTTATATATCCCTGTTTTATAAAATGAAGTTGATACTACAGCTCCACAATTTGATACTCAGAATATGTCATATTTTTGATGTAGTGGTGTATTTGTTTTCATTTGTTTTGTTTATTGTGAATATAAATCAATTGAAAAGTCCCCGGCCTACCATAGTAAAACACATTTTTTTGTCAAAATTAGTTTTTTTATTCAACATAATTCCCTTCAGAGGTGATCTACTGATTATCGCGACCCTCCATCTTTTCGATACCATTTTTGTAGTACGATTTGTCCTTTACTTCAAAATAGGCCTCAGTTTCGGCGATCACCTTTTGAGCGAGCATTCTTTTGAGATCTGAGTACAGAAAATAGTCGCTGGGAGCCAGATCTGGAGAATACGGTGGATGAGGAAGCAATTCGAAGCTGATTTCATGGATTTTTGACACGGTGCATTGTCTTGGTGAAGCAGCACTTACTTTTTCTTCAAATGCGGCCGTTTTTTGGCGATTTCGACCTTCAAATGGTCCAATAACGCTATATAATAGTCGCTGTTGATGGTCCTTCCTTTTTCAAGGTAGTCAATGAAAATAATCATCATCATCGTCGATGAGTCGTCGAATCAGTCGTTGATAATAGTAATTATTCATCGAGAGAATTATTCATCACGGTTAAAATATGCCTTATTTATTTACATCGATTCTGTGTAAAGTGTCCTTACCAAAACATTCTCAGTTCGTCTTGCCCCGATAACCTCCTGACCTTTGTCAAGCGACATTCATTATAACTATGCATCGGCCGCTAGGTCATCTCGTCTTTTAATTTCACGCTTCATTATCATAACTTTGAGCAGACTCCATCCTCCTGCGAATTGCTGGTCGTCGTCGGAAGGTCGCATCTGAATCGTTTAACATTTGCAGGAAGTATTCTAATGTCTATTTCGTTCAAATAGTTTCGGGTCAATGAAAACAGGGTTACAGGGATTATAAAGAATTTTACGCTGAATCGAATGGTTGTATAACAATTTTCATACAACCATTAGTTATTAAGTTATACAACGAAGTGTATTTTCAAAAAATTGGAGGATTTTTGTTTATGTCACATAACATAAAAAGTATGAATTCTAAAGGATTTTAACATGGATTTTCGTTTCTTTCAACCCAAAATACATATATTTTGAGATTTTTATCTTTATCCTAGAGATAAAAAAATTTGCCATTTTTTCCATATATATAGTCGTGAAAATTTGCGATTTTTTGTCATTTTCAATGGTTTTGCTATCATTTTCGTTCAAATAGTTTCGGAGTAATGAAAATTACAGGGATTATAAAGAATTTTACGCTGAATCGAATGGTTGTATAATAATTTTCATACAACCCTTAGTTTTTAAGTTATACAATGAAAAGTGTATTTTCAAAAAATTGGAGGATTTTTGTTTATGTCACATAACATAAAAAGTATGAATTCTAAAGGATTTTAACATGGATTTTCGTTTCTTTCAACCCAAAATACATATATTTTGAGACTTTTATCTTTATCCAAGAGATAAAAAAATTTGGCATTTTTTCCATATATATAGTCGTGAAAAGTTGCGATTTTTTGTCATTTTCAATGTTTTTGCTATCATTTTCGTTCAAATAGTTTCGGATTAATGAAAATTACAGGGATTATAAAGAATTTTACGCTGAATCGAATGGTTGTATAATAATTTTCATACAACCCTTAGTTTTTAAGTTATACAACGAAAAGTGTATTTTCAAAAAATTGGGGGATTTTTGTTTATGTCACATAAAATAAAAAGTATGAATTCTAAAGGATATTAACATGGATTTTCGTTTCTTTCAACCCAAAATACATATATTCTGAGACTTTTATCTTTATCCTAGAGATAAAAAAAATTGCCATTTTTTCCATATAACACTATTTGGACATTACGATGTCATTCATGACAATGGCGAAGGCGCCATGGTATATAATTACTAAAATATTTGCAACACATATATACACATTTTAGCTTTGCGCGTTTCTTCTCCATATGAACTTTAACTGTGCCAAATGTCACACTCCTCCGTACTCCCAATATCCTTAAAAAGGGAACCAAAGTTTTCGCTTCACCTATTTAACATCTAGATTTCCCGTATCCCCTGCATCAATGGCTAATTTGAAAACGGCGATTACGCAGTCAGATCGTCGGTGCACGTACCGGCGCTCCCTCGCCATCCATCCATCAGCCCGCTCCGAAATAACCGCACCATCATCTAGATTAGTCGCCCCACAAGGCCGCGGTAATTTCATCCCCTTTTGCCGTAGTTTTTTTTCGGTCCTACTTAACATCAATCAGAGGCGTACGTGGGTCACGGGACGAGGGAGGGGGAAGGCCTATTATCAAATTAGACGTACGGGAGCGGTGCTGTACGTGAAAAATCGTAAACGCTCGACCTTGGCCGGCTTTTTTCTACGTCACCGAGACCACGAAAATCGTTTTAGGTGCTGGGTACCGTTTCCGGCCGCTAACCCACCGAGGCGGAACCGGTCGCCCCTCGTGGGACTGATAGTGGTCGCGATTCTGATGCAATACGTCCGATAGGTGATGCGGTTAGCATCTCGCTGACGCCGCAGAGGCATATCTCGGCGAACGCAGAACGACGATTGCGTAACGAAGAGACTTGAAGGTCGCCTGAGGCATGTCGAATTTTAGATCTTAGCAAATTTTACAAACTGGCGCCGCTCCCTTTATCTATTAACATTTTATATTACATCAATAACTAATGGTCACATAATGTAACCATAACTGTCTCGATTTCGTTTTACCTCCAATCACCGAGCCACAGAGTTCCCAAAACATTTATTAAGCCGGTTTTGATTTCCAATATCTTTAAAAACGTGGGAATGATCCAAAAGCTTTAAAAGACATTGAAAAGCGTTTGGTCATGTGTGAAATGGCGCTTCAACAACAAAATCAGAAAGATATTTTGCATCGTATTGTTCGATACCGATATAAATATCGATGGTCAATACTTTGAATAAAATATATTGCGCAGATTTTTCACATACTTGACAATGCTGGACGCTATAAACTAGAAGGAAAACTTCATTTTGCGTTGTGCACATTAGCTTATATTAATTATTAATCAATACAAAAATAGATTATAATGCATCTTGTTAGTAAAACATGTTATGTATCTTGTAGGGGACATCGATTTCCCAAGAATAACCCCGTTCTTTGCCAAAAATGGGTTCTCCGCCCTTTCCTATCTCACATATTATACAGACAAGAATTGGTACATCTTCGTCTGACATCACGAATGGAAAAACACAGTCGAACCGTGCATTTGACTAAAAATAGTAATTACTATTATCAGTCGCAATTTTTTTGACTATCGACTGTTTTGGGATTAGCGACTGTTTTCACTCGATAGTTCCCAACGCTAATTAATAGAGAAAGACTCAAATTATGCTTTCGGTATAACAAATATACAAAATAGAACTAAATGGAAATATGAAAAAGGGAAAAGGGTGTATTGGAAAAAATAGTTAGTGTCTCCGAAAATTTTCTTAAACGAATTTATAACACTAATATAAAGATAAGCCAACAATGCTGGACGCCATACCTTTTGTTTGAATACCACTTGATCACGGGATGTTTGACTAGGTTTTATCAAATCACGAACATCAATATTTATTAATAAGTTCAAATATTTGGTTTTAACGTTGACTGTTCTCCATCCCGTCGTCTAGGGCAGTCTGTGGTAATAAATATTAGACAATACAGACGGAATAAATCACAAAATCGTCACGTTATCCTAGACACCATCTGTTCGGATCGAACAGAGAACGACCCGCCGAATCAGTATGTGCGGAAAACAAGTCTCAAGATGTTCTCGTTGTAGCGTAAAAACGAATAATAATTGCGTTCCGCGGATAAACGCCCGTGGTTATTTTTTTTTAGTTTCCGCATTCGAGCAATTCAATTGTGATCTTGAACAGAACGAGACCGCTGACTCATGTCGAATAATAACAACGACGACGCGAAAAGCAGGCATTATGTTGCAGTTTTTTTCATTTCAGCTTTTGTGCGAGTTGTTGGGGATTATTCGGTTTTGTGTAAATCCTGTTTTAAAAGGTTTCCATCGGCACAGTGATTTCCTTCTTTCTTAGTTCTTCGCGGTCTGATATCAGTTACATTTAGGCTACGTTACAGACGAGTTATGTATAATATTGTTTCTAGCTGTTGATCATAGCTGAGTCAGTTCTAACGAGACGTCTTCGATATGTATACTCCACGACAAAACATGAGCACCACAAAATTGAGAATTTAGAATCTTAAATGTCCGCATGCGATACAGTGTTTTAGGCTCGCGGTATAAATATGGTAGAAAAGCTGAAATTCTAAAAAATAAAAAGGCGTAGTGTACGTATGTTTATATTTCGTGGAAATAATCAAAAATTTACTGGATATTTTAGACTTTTTTGGTAATTTTATGCTTCCTATAGAGACAATTTCATTTATATACAAAGAATTTCGGTTTAATTTTTTTTTGACAAAGCTTTTGTTGAAAGAGAGACGCTTCATTGCTGACAAAGCAAACTTAAAAAACTTATGAACTTAGGTGTTAAATATTCTTATTTTGTTAACTGTGTTTTTGTTAAACTGGTTTGTTTAAATCTTAAGACTTCTCAAGTGTTGAGTCCATGGATGTAGTACCATTTCAAATAGAATATCCAGATTTCCTTGGGATCCTGCTCTATGTCAGAAATGTCTTTTAGCAATAACTAATGAACAAACTGATGGGAATCTCTTGTGAGGTCTTAAATTAGAGCGAGATGGTTTGTAATGTACATTTAACACAGGATAACTACAAACCGAAATGTAGAAGAGCATTGCTCAACAGGGCTATGGTTTCCAGTTGTTATTTACATTATTACTTTGATATAATTATATTGTAAATTATAAATATATTTAAAAAAATGTATTTTTAAGCTTATATTGCATTTTTATTAATAAAATATTTTATTTTAAATTTCCCGCTATTCAAATTGTCAGTCGCGCCCTTTGGTGGCAAATTAATGCTAAACTTGTTCACAGGTAATATGTGGGAGATACACTTCTAATTTCTCTGTGTTTTGTGATAAGCACATCGAGCAATTGAATTGTGATCTTGAAAAGAGCGAGACCACTGACTCATGTCGAATAATAACAACGGTAATGCGAAACGCAGACATTATATCGGAGTTTTTTTTTTATTTCAGCATTTGTGCTAGTTATTGGCAGAGATTAATCGGTTTTGTGTAAATCCCATTATCCAAAAATTTGAGATTATTGTGTTTTAAAAGGTTCCTATTGGCATAGTGATTTCTTTCTTTCTTAGTTCTTCTCGGTCTGATAGCAGTTAGCTTAGGTAACAGACAAGTTGTGTATAATGACATGTCAATTGAAAAGTCCCCGGCCTACCATAGTAAAACACATTTTTTTGGCAAAATTAGTTTTCTTTTATTCAACATAATTCCCTTCAAGGGTGATACTGAACTTTTCGATACTATTTTTGTAGTACGATTTGTTTTGCTTCAAAACAGGCCTCAGTTTCTTCCCGGCGAGCATTCTTTTGAGATTTGAGAACATGAAATTGTCGCTGGTGGCCAGATCTGGAGAATACGGTGGATGAGGAAGCAATTCGAAGCCCAATTCATGGATTTTTGCCATCGTTTTCACTGACTTGTGACACGGTGCATTGTCTTGGTGAAGCAGCACTCTTTTTCTTCAAATGCCGCGGTTTTTCGGCGATTTCGTCCTTCAAACGGTCCAATAACGCTATGTAATAGTCGCTGTTGATGGTCAATGAAAATTATTCCACGCGCATCCCAAAATACAAACGCCATAACCTTGTCAGCCGACTGTTGGGTTTTCCCATGTTTGGAGCGGGTTCATCGTATACAGTCAACTCTAGATCCACTCCCAGGCGTCTATTGATTCTCTACAATGAGATGTACTTCCTTCAATCCCCTCAGAATCCAAATTGGTGACTGGGGATTAGGTTGTTTAGGTGGCCCCTCCATTATTGTACCAATTACTGATAGGAAGTTTATAGGTCTATACGACGTTCTAACCTGTGCTATTATCTAAGTAAACAATATTGGTTACTTTGTAATGTTTCCATGAATACCCACCCGTCTCTATTCGCGGTATATAAGAGCTAAAATTAACTTTTACTAAGAGCTCTTATGAAAAATGTTTAGTCTGCTAAGGTTATGTCGCGGAGGGTACAGATACGGACCTAATAATCCCTAACTTTTAACAACTTTGTACCATTACGAAAAATGCAATGCCGGAAAGCCATAAAACCCCAACGGTCTTCCATCAGAACATTCACCAATTGATTTTTCATTATGATAAAACGACCTGCCGGCTTACCGCGAATCCACGTTCCACATGGAAATTACCCGCACGTCATCCATCAATTATATCCATCCACCCTCGCGCCCCCGACCTTCCGGAGTTGCCCGATGGTTATCGGGCACTTTGTCGATGAGACGCATAGGTAGCGCGAAAAATCACTCACCGTCAATCGCCGCTGACGAGCAAAAATAATGAGGCTTATTAAAACGACGGCCAGCGGTCCAATTAACTAACCCCAAAACATGGTTTCCCCGTTTCGTGGGTTCGTATTTTTAGTCGGCATCATTAAAAAGGATGCGTGGATAGTTCGAACCAATCGTTTTTGTTGTTAACACGCTTTTAATAGGCCAAGATCTATTGCCAATTTTTTTTTCGCCGTTGTCTATCGTAATTTAGGTATAGATCCTGTGAATATTGTCGAAGTCTGACTCACGGACAAACGTTTCTCCGCTATATGTAGTTTGACTATGTAAAACTTTCTCTATAGTCGTATGCATCACGTTAGACAAAAAGCAAAACGCATTAGAACCAAAATAAAACAACTATACTGGTTAGTCGGAAGATACTCTCAACTTGATCTAAAATCAAAGAGATTGATTTATCAGACAATCATAAAGCCAATTTGGATCTATGGGATGCAAATCTGGGGCTGCACTAAAAATTCAAATCAACTAGTATCCAACGCTGTCAAAACAAAATTCTTCGATTAATTACCAATGCCTATCGCTACGTAACCAACGAAGACCTGGAAATCAAATCGATTTGCGAAGTTATCCAAGATTTCGTCTTGAAACACGAAAGAAGATTACTAAATCATACTAACGTGGAAGCAATACAACTGCTGGACAGCGCCGCAGGATGTCAGGAGATTGAAGCGAACAAAACCATACGATCTTATATAAAGTGTACACATTTAGTGTAAACTATAGCTATAAGTTAATAATTAATAAATAATTATAATTTTATAATTGAGGAATACATACTGATGTATTTTCTCGCACTCGTCTTGCTTGTTAATTAATCCAAGTACATAGGAAAAGTAGTAATAAATTAATTGTAAATTAAGATTGTACTAAGCGTATCTAATAAAGATGTTATAAAAAAAATAGTCGTATGAAAATTTGCTAGTATCTCACAAGAATGACTCCTTAATAGTGCTTAACATTATTATTACTCTTAGTAATTCCACAATCTACCCAGTGTATGCCATGTAGAAACTCACTTCACTAAATTCCGACTAAAATATATCCCACACGTTTGGCAAGATGGCTGAAATTACTATGACCCTAAATGAAATAAAAACCTATAGAACCTATCTCTCTTTTAACAGTAGTATCTAAGGTAGTGTTGGGAACTATTGACCGAAATCGACTATCGACTGTTTAGTAATTGACTACTTTTTACTATCGACCGTTTCATTCGCTATTTTTGGTTGGACTGATTTTGTTACTATTTACTATCGACTGTTTCAGTCGTACTTTTAGTTACTATTTTTGGCTCTACTTGTTTCATTCAACTTACTTTACGTTCTGGCTCTGTCGTCCTAGCCGCGACCTTGATAAAAATGTACCCAATCTATGCTTACATAGATTTATGTGTAATATATGTAGTTATATGATTTTTTTCGTAGTTCATTGTTTTTGTTGTTCGTGAAGGAATTTATACATCTCCGTCTCGCTTATACTACTGTAGGAAAATATAATCATATATAAAATAACTGCCTCAAGCAATTATTTCTCTAAACATAGTAATTACTATTTTCAGTCACTAGTTTTTTGACTATCGACTGTTATCGATAGTTCCCAATGCTAATCTAAGGTATTTGAAAAACTCCTGTTGAAAATAATAAAACCGATTATAGACAGAAAAAACGTAATACCTACACCAGTTTGGGTTTATTAATAAACATTTGATGACTGTGTATCATACTTTCTCAAAAAACCAGATATATCTCCAGGAATTCAACTGAAGAATACTTTTTGCTTGTGAGGCAGAATGATTGTTCACCATTCATAGTTAAAGCGACCAAAAGTAAATCTAACATTATCATTGTGGGTACATTGTTTGGGTTGTCACTGTGACCAATTGTTTCCGTTTTAGATTACACAGTAGGTTTTATCTCCAGTTACAAAGCCACGAAAACCATTTACTTTTGAAAGTCGCGATTATTTATTAATATATTAATGCGTTTAGAATAATGAATAAATTCCCGTAGCACCATCTATTTGTCACAAGTAGAACTAAAACATTGGACACCATTTTGATATCTCATACTTCAAAAATACATAACCAAAATAAAATTCGTTTAGCGCCATCTATCCGTCACGGTAGAACTACAACATAGGACAGGATTTCGATATCTCATCTTTCAAAAATACATAACCAAAATAAAATTCGTTTAGCACCATCTATCCGTCGCAGTAGAACTAAAACATAGGACACGATTTCGATATCTCATCTTTCAAAAATACATAACCAAAATATTAATTATTAATGGAATAGGAACATACTCAACAAGACAGTATGTTCATTCGTAATGATACTGAAGAAGAATATAATAAATGGTGTGAATCCCGCTCTGCTTGAACTGAAAATATTTAGTTAGCGTCTGTTTTATGTATGCAAAAGGAACTCTGTTCGTGGATTATCTTGAAACTGACAAATCAATAAACTCACATTATTATTGCAACCTTTCGGAGCAATTCGATACGTGCACATTGTTTTAAAATCCCCTATACTCGCCAGATTTAGTTTCCTCTGAATTCCAAGTCACGCAATAACCCTGAAATAATTTTCTAACAATAGGGAAGTTTGCATAGCTCAAAAAACCATCTCTAGGGACAATGAACAGAGAATAAAAAAATAATGAGAAAAAGCTTATAGAGAACTATAATAATAAATGAAATAGTTTTAAATAAATATAGCTACTATATAAATATAATTCTGTTTGAAACCTTAACTTAATTGAAAGTTATGTTCGTGTAAATCAATACTGAGTATCAACTTCATCAGGGAACATTATTCAAGGATAATATTAAGAACCGACTTTTCTGACTAAAATATATGTTGTTTTCATGAGTATATATATTCTGTACAATTTCCCTCCAAGAAAGACGCATTGTGGCATCATCACGTTCCTTCTCAGCGAAAGAAAACCAAACGATAGCACAAATAACTCCCACAAATCAAAAGCTCAAACCTATAATATAATACAGCTTGGTCTCGAAGTTCAGTCAGTTTATTTAATAGGCATATTCAGTGCAATTTTATCATCTCCCTTGGTAGCAGATGAGGGCAATGTTTCTACAAACTTTTGTGAAGCTCCAGAAGCAACAGATACCAAACACAGTACCAAAATTCTAAAGAAATCATACATCAATAATAATATAGTCTGTTCAAAGTTATTTTGTACGTCATCTAAATGTGTGACGTCAAAACGTCGCAATGTTGCCGCATCATGCAGATCTGAGAACAGGAAATAGTCGCTGGAGGTCAGATCTGGAGAATACGGTGGATGAGGAAGCAATTCGAAGCCCAATTCATGGATTTTTGCCATCGTTTTCACTGACTTGTGACACGGTGTATTGTCTTTGTGAAGCAGCACTGTTTATTTTCTCAAATGAGGCCGTTTTTCGGCGATTTCGTCCTCCAGACGGTCCAACAACGCTATAAAATAGTCGTTGTTGATGGTCCTTCTTTTTTAAACGTAGTCAATGAAAATTATTCCATGCGCATCCCAAAATACAGACGCCATAACTTTGCTAGCCTACTGCCGCGTTTTCCCACGCTTTGGAGTGGGTTCATCGTGTGCAATCCTCTCGGATCACTGTGGATTGGACTTCGGAGTGAAATAATGAAAGCATGTTTGTCACATATCGACGCAAAAACTCGGGTTTATTACGCTTGATCTTCAAACACTGCTCGGAATCATCAACTCGTCGTTGTTTTTAGTCAAAAGTGAGGTTGCACGGCACCGACTTTAACAGAGCTTTCTCATACCCAAATATTCGTGAATGATATGATGTACACGTTCAGTTAATATCTTTATAGTGTCTACTATTTCATTGAATTTCAATTTACGGTCATTCAAAATCATTTTATGGATTTTTTAAATGTTTTCGTCGGTTTATTATAACCTCTTTTGGGCGCCCACTGCGTTCACCGTCTTCAGTGCTAACTTCACCGCGTCTAAACTTAGCATACCAATCCTTGATGGTTGATTTTCCTGGGACAGTGTTCGGAAACTCGGCATCAAGTCAAGTTTTTGCTTCAACTGTATTTTTTTCCATCAAAAGCAATATTGTATCAACACGCGAAATTCCGTTTTATCCGTTTTTTCACAATAACAAAAGTTGCTTCACTCAAAATGCTATAATTTATGAACTAATGATCCGACCGCTGTCAAATTTATACGCGCATCTTTTAAGGATTAGGGTTAACTAAAAAACATTTGGATTTAATTCTAGTAGCGTCATCTATGTATCAGGCTGGGGACTTTTCAATTGCCTGTTAATATGATCATAAAAGTTTCTAAATTTGAGGTTGTTGAATGTAAACATTCTCGTGGCTTTATGATAAACTGACTGAGCTTCATCGACACCTGTTCATTTGATGATCCAAATCATCTCTGTTCGACTCACCTGTTCCACAGTGGCCGACGGGTATCCAGGAACTTTTTTAATTAGGTTGAGCTTCTTAGGCGCGAACCCGTTCTCGACCACGGGACCTTTCTCGAACTTCTGCAGCGCGTACTTTATACTGCTGGGCATGGGTTTCGACGTGCGGGCAGCCGCAGCCGCCGCCAGTCTGGCCTTGTCCTCGTGCACGAAGTTCTTCACTAGTTTTTCCAGATGGTTATTGTCCATGTTTGGTGCCTGGGCCAGAAGCTCTATGGACGGCTTGGCCGCCGGTTGGGGTTTCAACATCGACCTGAAAACGGTAAAACTACGGTTAATTTCCGGAGAAGGTGTTACTGTATATTAAATCGCGTCGGTAACTATCTCCATGTTGACAGGCTTCACTTTTCAGCATCTGTCGTTTCGTTGAAATATGAACAAAACGTTTTTTTCAGACCGCTGAAAATGTCTGAATTTGTGACAAGTTTTACTATATTGCTTCAATTTGAAGAAAAATATAGCAGAAGCTCATCAAATTTTGTGTGAAGCTTATGGCAGCCATGCTCGATCAATACCGAGACAAAGAGCACTCAGGACAGCCCAAAAAATTTGATGACAAGGATTTGAAAGTATTATTCGATAATGATCCGTATAAAACACAAGACGAATAAGTAAAATTGTTGAGAGTAACACAAGAACCGCTTAAAGAACATGGGAATGATCCAAAAGCTTGGATAGAAAGCCAGGAGATATTGAAAGGTCATGTGTGAAAAATGGGTAATGTTTTTTGTTATTGTTACTGGTAAAGAACTATTACTGGATCTATTATGATAATCAAAACAAAAATCATGGAGACCACATGGTCATGCCCCAACATCAACATCAAAGCTGAATATCCATGGCTCTAAGCTGATTCTCTGTATTCAAATGCTAAATAGTATTTATATTGTTTGTGGGGCTTGTGGCGCTCTCAGTGGCTCTGAAGTGCCTTGTTTATTCACAACTTTTTATATGGGTGATCCACCTTCTAACAGGTCAATTGAGAAGATCCCGGCCTGATACATAGATGGCGCTACTAGAATTAAATCCATGTTTTTTACCTACACCTACCCCTCAGAAGATGCGTGTATAAATTTGATAGCTGTAGGATCATTTGTTTGTGAATTTAGCATTTTGAGTGAAGCAACTTTTGTTATTGTAAAAAAATGGATAAAAAGGAATTTGGCGTGTTGATAAAATATTGCTTTTTGAAGGAAAAAAATACAGTTAAAAATACAGCCTAAAAGTTGGCTTGATGTCGAGTTTCCGGACACTGCCCCAGGAAAATCAACCATCAAGGATTGGTATCCTAAGTTTAGACGTAGCGAAATGAGCACCGAAGACGTAGTGGAAGCCCAAACGAGGTTGTTATCGACGAAAACATTTAAAAAATCCATAAAATGATTTTGAATTACAGTAAATTGAAATTGAATGAAATAGCAGACACTCTAAAGATATCAACTGAACGTGTACATCATATCATTCATGAATATTTGGGTATAAGAAAGCTCTGTGCAAAGTGGGTGCCGCGCGAACTCACTTTTGACCAAAAACCAACGAGTTGATGATTCGAAGCAGTGTTTGAAGATGATCAAGCGTAATAAACCCGAGTTTTTTTCGTCGATATGTGACAATGGATGAAACATGGCTCCATCATTTTGCTCCGAAGTCCAATGGACAGTCATCCGAATGGAGTGCACACGATGAACCCGCTCCAAAGCATAGGAAAACGCAACAGTCGGCTGCCAAGGTTATAACATCTGTATGTTGGGATGCGCATGGAATAATTTTCATTGACTACCTTGAAAACGGAAGGACCATCAACAGCGACATTACATAGGGTTACTGGACCGTTTGAAGGGCGAAATCGCCGAAAACGGCCGGATTTGAAGAAGAGGAAAGTGCTGCTTCACCAAGACAATGCACCGTGTCACAAGTCAGTGAAAACGATGGCAAAAATCCATGAATTGGGCTTCGAATTGCTTCCTCATCCACTGTATTCTCCAGATCTGGCCCCCAGCGACAATTTCCTGTTCTCAGATCTCAAAAGAATGCTCGCCGGGAAGAAATTTTCGTCGAATGAAGGTGATGACTTGAGGCTTATTTTGAAGCAACGGACAAATCGTACTACAAAAATTGTATCGAAAGGTTGGAGGGTCGCTATAATCAGTGCATCACCCTTGAAGGGAATTATGTTTAATAAAAAAACTAATTTTGCCAAAAAATGTGTTTTACTATGGCAGGCCGGGGACTTTTCAATTGTCCCGTTATAGTCTATTCATTTTTTTTTTATTTTCTCTTTTAATAACCCTTATAATCTCTTTTAATAATCCTTCCTTAATAATGTACCAGACATTCTGGTATGTTCTGTCTGTTAAATTATCCCTTAAATTGATATTAACTTTGAGTCAAATTATATTATGATTAAAATTAGTAGATTTTTTGATAATCTATATTAATATTATCGACCATTTTTGGACAACAAGTACCCTAAAGCCCTGAAAATGTCAGTAAATTAAAACTGTATTTTTTTTGTAACAGTATAAATTGCTTGTTAGGTCGGTAATTCAAACCAATATCCATAAAAGGTCCTGTTATTCGAGATATTCCTTTACAATCACCTAAAAATGGCGGATAACGGTATACGAACTTTTATCGAGTTCGAACTCTCGGTGGTTCAAGTTAGAATACTCTTCTCGACCGTCTCTCTCCCTCTGCGCCTCTCTGGCTTCTCTGACAATACCAGTTCTGGACGATTGCCAAAATAAAATCCAGAACATTCTGAGATATGAGTCTGCACGAAAAGTTGGCTATTTGGCGGCGTGTATATATATATTATGTTAAATATTAGCAGTGCATCATGGAGTTTTTCGTACGTTCTTTCTTCTCGGAATGCATTTCATGATGTTTCGGAACTATCCGACCTTGTATGACGAGTATGATGTGATTTTGGGGACATTTACGGTTATAGCTGTGTTAAATTCGCGGAAACTGCGTTATATTTGGTCTTGGAGAAATTCCAATTCATTATTTTCTTCTTTTTGAGCTGTTTAATTAATAAATTTGCTAAAATACTATTTTTATAATGCCAGTGCTTCGAAAATGTCTGAATTTGTGGCATTTGCGAGAAGTTTTACTTTTTTACTTCAATCTGAAGAAAAAGGCCACTGAACGTCATCGAATGCTGTATGAAGCTTATTGTAATTATGTTCCAGAGATTGCAATATTTGAATACTGATTACGACGTTTCAAACTCAAAGTATACATTGTTACCAAGTCACCACATATACAGCTTTATTCTACACGGGCTACAAAACAATTTACCACCCTTACGCATCTTCCAGTGTATTTATCGTGATTTTCCCCGTTTTGTCGAGCACTATTTTTGTTCAAACAAGATGATCAATGCAATTAACTTTAGTAATAGAGGCTCCAGAATTCTTCAGATTCCTATTGCCCACCGGGCTGAGTAACGAAAGATTAGCGATATAAAGCGGGTTTTTCATGTTGAGTGAATCAAACAATTGCCAGTGTCAATGGTTCGAAAAATTATTGAAATGTTTAGTCTAACTTATTTGATACGTTCCATCAGGCTGACACCCGACGCAAACCGTACGAATTGGCTCCGAATATAATGTAATTTCTATTTGCATTTTCGTAAATTTCACCTGCGATTTCTAAAAAAACGGCGCCACTAATAGTGTTTATAATGACGGCGAATTAGAAGCCGTTAGCTCTCGCTCTCGTAGATAATATATTTGAATACCAACAACAAAAAACTTTCCTTCCATTTAAATCGTCGTCGTCGGCGATTTTAAACGTTCAAGACCCCCGAATGCTATTTTTAATGTATATTTTTAGAACAAAACCGATAAATCAGCGTAGATGCAACAATAACAGGAAAAATCCCGTTTTTTTTTCGATTCCCAGCTCTCTTAAAGTAAGATCGTGTATATAAAATCGATTTTTTAAAAATATACTTTAAAGCCCCTTTTTTACCAACGAGGGTTTATCTGGACTGGACCTACTGTAGGTTAAGCATGCCGACTGGCCAGTGACCAACTTGGAGACAATCCCAGAAGACATCCGGTCTTACCCAGCTTGGTTACTGGCGTGTGTGGATGGCAATTCCTTGTCGAATTACAATTATAACAGCCGACTATCGCAACAGCAGGACACTTCTGTCGCCTTGACCACTGCGCCAATATCTATCGACTATTTAATAATGGTGCAGGGATTATAACACACAACAGATGTCGCTAGGCTTATGTATGCAATTAAGTGTTATTTTATTCTACTGATATCAAGCTTCATTACTATACATGTTATATTTTGCGAAAGTAAGATAAGCCTGAAAACGTGTAATTGCGGCACGCATTGCTTTTGTTATTTAATCAAAAGAAAAAAGTCATCGTTTGCTGGTAGAAAGTCACGGTGAGAATGTTCTAACCTTAAAAACATGCGAGGCATGGTTTTGTAAATTCAAGATTCTGAAGACGCGAAACTGCAAGAGTTATTGGATGAAGACCCCATCCAAACTCAAAAACAAATGGCAGAAGAGCTAAATGTAGCCCAAGAAACGATTAGCGACCGATTATGAGCAATGGGAAAAATCCAAAAGAAGGGATTACAACAATTGCTACCACATGAATTGAATGACAAAATCGTCTGTGAAATGTTGCTTCAAAGGTATGATCGGAAGTCATTTTTGCATCGAATAGTGACAGGTGATGAAAAATGGATTTATTTTGAAAACCCTAAGAGCAAGAAACCATGGTCCCATGATTCCAAGATCAAATCGTTTTTAGTTTTAGTGGGACCAGAATGACGTGGTGTATTACGAACTTCTGAAATCTTGTCAAACAGTTATTAGTGATCGCTACCGACAAGAAATGATTAATTTGAATTGTCCAGAATGGGCCCGAACACACAGTAATTACCGCACTCGCTGTACTCTCCAGACCTTGCCCCGCCCGGTTATCAACTTTTCGCATTACGTGCTATGAAACACGCGCTTATTTCGAAGAAATTAGAACATTTTTCTTTCGAAAAAGAAACGGTAATGACTTTCCGGTACACCTGGTACGTTTTGAGGTTTTTAAATTAGGCCCACAAATCAGTTTTAAAGGTTTTTTTTAATTTGAAGCCTTATTGTGAGAAATCGATGCAAAGGTATTTTATTCAAACTGCTGTCCATCGATTGCCACTACTTTTTCCCATATTTCAGTTTTGCTGTTGAAGCATCATTTCACACATGGAAAAACATGGAAGTAAAAAGTAAAACTTCCCGCAAATGCAATTTACTCGCTACAAATACAAAGCAGTAAAGAATAATATGTACATTTTTAAAAAGAAAAAAATATGAATATATATAGACCAAATATAAAGAAATAAAATAGTTTGCATATATAAATAAATCACATAGAATAGTTTAATTTTTTTTAAAATTCAAGAGAAAAATGCATAAAAATTATATAGAAATATATAGAATAGAGAATTATAAAGATATATAGGATTATCAAGGTCTGGATTGTAAGGTAAGGATTAGACTGATAAGACATTCTGTTCTAATTAGAATTAATCGTAATCACGTTAATGACAGTTCTCCGAAATAATCACCGACGTTTTTCGTTTTGGATTATGATAATAGAATTACTTTTCAAGCCTAGTTACAATACATTGCAAACTCTTTGACGTTTATCTCACAGACAAAAAAAGCGATGGTGAATATCTCTCAAGTCACGCAAATATTTTCAAAGTATTAATGAAGTAACTAGTTCGTCCACAATTTCTTTACGTTACTTCTAAATTATTATTCTAATGATAAAAATCATCACTTTTAAGACATTACAATTAATACTGATCACTAGGAAAGGAAAAAGTATAGAAAGTGTACATGGAAGAGACGTAAATATGTTATGTAATACGGTCCTGACTATCCGGCTATCTGGTTCAAAAGTACCTCAATGATGAATATGTGAGAGGGGGTTGGTCTGTTTTCTAATAGATAAGAACCCTCAGTGTCGCTAAAATTAAGCAGTTATTTTCTAAACTTTTTCACTGACTTCTGAATTTATTCAAATAACCAAAATCAAATTAAACATCAGGAAAAGTAGACGAGTTCACGTTGGATTAGCAATCGTTCCGCCATTACTCGAAACGTTTCTTGGCGTTGTTAAGTGGAGTTCGGACAAAAGTATCGCAGCTGAAGCTCACAAAAGGTGGATTGAAGGTGCTCAATGACCGCTAACCATAAAATATTCCAAGTAAGAAACATCCAAGCTTTGAAAAACACCTCTAGTCCTTGGATTAATCGCACATGTATCACAGTTCAAGGTGTAAGGTCACCAAAGTCGGACTGAATTTGCTGTGTATTAATATAGTCTAACCGAATTTGGACAGAAGCTTGCAATTCAGGCCACCAAAGATGAATTTCAGTAGCTTCTTAGCCGTAGACTAATGGAATATGAAGTCACCCAAAGTTGGAAAATTATTCCGTAGATTGGTACCATGGAAATTTGGAAATAGGAATATAAACAAAAGAAAGGAGGGTCCTGAATATAAATATAAATATAAATATATATATATATATATATATATATATATATATATATATATACATATGAATATCTGAATTAAGACTACCTGAACAAGGTAGGTGAACAAGTTAGACGATTTGGTCTGTTTTCTAATAGATAAGGACCCTCAATGTCGTTTTGTATGTCGCCGTTAGACAAATCAGCTCTTCTTTCGTAAAATAAAACAGTTTTTTCAAGTAAATTAATAATTAAACCCTTTCACATATTATAACTAATACGGATAATGACCAGACCAACAATAATTCAATGGAATTAATAGTTCCATGAATATTTTCAACGGAATGTTCTTCAGATTCTTTGACGGCTTTCGGTTATTATCGTTCCCCAATGGATGACCTGAATAGATCCGAAGCCAGACGATGTTAAATCACCTCTAGATGCCCCTTTATATTTCTAACGAATTCCGAAGCGCGGGCCTATCCAGAACTATTTTTTTTCTCTGGTCGAGAGACGCGTTATATTCATCGGAATTAGGCGCGACAAAATAAAAAAATCACTGGCGGTTAATCTATTTTCGTATATTTTCCGGTTCCAATGTAGCACAGCCAGTTTCGACTGTCGCAGTCGGTTTTTTTCTAGTTCGAGAAATGATTTCAGTCGTTTTAAACGACCTGGTTGTAGATAGATCGTTGGAACGATGGAGAGAACTTGCAATTTTATTTATAATGTAAATTTGCAAAATTTTTAAGTGTTAGCAGCGTAAAAAAGTATCTTTCAATTAACATTTATTTTTAAAAAATTGATACTCTACTTTCATTGCAACTCTTAATAACATTAATAAGGCGTAAAAATAAATGTGAGAAATGTTCAAACATATCCTACATGATGCTAGACATTTAAAAAGATAGAAGGTTTTACAGAAAACCACTTTTAAGTGAGAAACATAAAGGCGTATGTCGATCTCGTGGAAAAGTGGCGTCATACAATATTTTTGGACGAAAAATTTCTATGGTTGTTTTTCTTTTTTATTAGGAATTATTCCAGAAATTAAGAAGAACATTGGTCACGAAACAATCAATAAAAAACTGAAGCATTCGCTGATCATTTAGAACAACAAAACCCTCAAAGCGAATTTGAACGCCAAAAGAAGTCACCAAAGTTATAAAAACCGACATTAATCCAAAAAAGCATCAGGGCGTGATTTAATAACCAGGCAAGGGCTACATAATTTACAAGAAAGCGAATTATACATCTCGCCAACTTGATGAACGAAACATCTCGACTTCGACATCTTTGGAGTGGATGTTTTGAGAGATGGTTGAAATTATTACGACCCTGGAATCTATAAAACTATCAAACAGAGTAAAATCATGTAAATCCAGATCACTGGTACCGATAATAATCTAGTAAAGATTGCAGGAACTCCAAAAAAAAATGTGGACTACTTTTTGAAGTCAATTTTTATCAATGTATTGCGCTGGAAATTAGGATGTTGGTTGGTACTTGCCCCAGTTTGGCGGTGTCGCCGGCCCCATGACAGGATATCAGCTCGGCCGGCGTTAGGTTCCTCGACTTCCAGTTCTGGTAGATCACCTCCGCGGTGTCTGAGATCTGCTTGGCGATGGCGGCGATGTCATCCTCGGCGGAGTCTCCGCTGCCGCCAGGTCGGCGGCGAGCCATGGCCGCCATTTTCTAAACACACCGGCGCGACGAAACCCTTCCGGACGTCATCTTCGCCTGTTCCGACTGTTCTCGGTTATCTGCAACAATAACACAAATTTTAGAAGATTAATACTACTACCTAGGTGACTGAAAACTACCTAGGTGACCGTTTTTGAAAAGCACTCTTAATGGTGTAAATCTTCAAATTTCAATAACCTTGAACACCACAAAGAGACCTTAGGATTCTATCATAGAGGAAATTCAAGGGAAAGACATTCATAACAAGACAGGAGGAAAGACACTACTCTAGGGATGCCGAAAAAATATCGATAAGTTTCTTTAAATAAGCCTCTAAAATTTTCAGGCTTATTTATTTTTAAAATTAACTACTGCCAACTGATGAGTTGGAAGTCGTTGCTGATTGTGTAATGCTAAATGGTGTGTATATAGTAGAATATAACATACGTGTAGTAGATAGGTTAAATAAGGTTTTTGTTTATTTTTATTTTGGTTATTACAACGATTATTATGTACGTATTTTATTTTAAAACGGTTTTTTTTGTGTTAAAAATCTAAGTTTCGTTTTTTTTTTACTTTTTAGTGAGTTCCTTATTTAATGTTTGATATCGGTTATATTTTTTTTCGTTGAAAATACTTTATTTTTCTCTTTTTAGAGTTTTTTTCAATAAATTACTCAATAAATTACGCAGTTATCTTATCAAGTATACCAAAGGATAGCCCAAATAAAAGTAGTAGCTCGTATGAGGAAATATATTAATAAAGAAACAATGATTGAAAATAAGGAATGTTTCAGGCCCTAGGGTCCGTTACTACAAACTAGAACAAAAAAAAATTGCTGCCTTGTTTTGAATCGAATCCACGACCTCTGAGTGTCAGCTCAACGTTCTAACCATTACACCTTAGAAACAGTTGCCTTTAAAGTTTCTACGATGTCTCATATGATCTGGTTAGTGTTTACTTTACTAATTTTTACTCCAAACTACTTCCGATTTTTCGCCATATCAGTTCAGCAATAACATTATACAGAAATATCTGATTGTTTTAAATACAAAATATGCGAAAACTTTGTACGTGCCTTTGAAATTTGAGGTTTTCCCTCAATTTCCTTCATTTCCCCCCATCAGATCCTAACTTGGTTCCAATTTGACAACCTCGGAAATTCACGCTTTCGAATAAAAAAAGAATTTTAAAAATCGGTCCATAATTGACGAAGAAATTGGCGAACATAAATTTAAAATATATATATACAGCCGAACATAGAACCTTCTTCTTTTTAGAAGTCGGTTAAAAAAAGTTAATGAGTGTTCTTCAGATAGTCTGCGTGTATTTTAATATACAGATATATAATACTTTAATTAATATTATATATAAAATATCGTCGATGCCCCATATTACGTGTCCAACAAACTGATTCAGCGCGATATTCCCACAGAACCCATAACGAGTGTGATTCGGAGTGTTAGTGCGAAGTACTCTGAAAGATGGCATCCCAATGCACTCGCCAAACAGTTAAATCTGCGCGATGTCAATGTAGTGTGTAGACTCAAACGCAAACTACCATACGAACTAATTAATAGACACATAGAGTGAGATTTAATAATCTTTAGAATAAACTGAAGTTATCTTTTACATGCCAGGGTAGTTATATAATTGAAATCATATTATAATACTTATTGCCCACGGGCAGATTGTTAACATTCTAGGAGATTAATAAAAAAATATAAGCCAGCTTGGTGGCGCAGTGGTAAAAGCGATGGGACAGTCCTCCTACTGTTGCAATAGTCACGGGTTCGAATCCTGCTGGGGCATGGTCGTAAATTTATGTTTGTGATTATTTAAAATTTGTGAATGTTCTAGGCAAGAGTGTAAAATCCGACAAGGAAAATGATCCCAGTCACGCCAGTAACCAGGCTGGGTAAGACCGGATGTCTTCTGGGATGATTTCTAAAGTTGGTCACTCAGTCGGTAGGCTTTATGCCGAGGACCGTGGTTCGGAGCCGATGTTAAACTGTAGGTCCAGTCCGGATAAACCCATAGTTGGTAAAAGGAAACTTTAAAATATATTTAAAAAATATATATTAATATAATAATATATCAAATATATATTTAATCTTAGAATATTGCCAAAACAATTTTAAGCAGCATAACATATCATTTTTAATCCCGATCACCAGTAAATATTAAAGTTTCGGCAGTGATAAGAAATAATTTTCGTCCTACAACCGCTGTCTTCGCCGCTTCAACTTCGTGTACGTGAAAGTTACCAGCTGCCACGACACAGAACCTGCTATTGATTTTCTGCGCAACCCCTGTATATAGGAGCGGCCTTAAGAGAGCGGCGGACAAACGGTATCGGGGGCGTCCGAACAACACAAAATCCGGGTAAAAAAAAAACAAAATAGAAAGACACAATCGCCACAATGCATCGGGCATTTCGTAACGTTTCAATATGGCGCGATTTGCAAAATAACGCACCATCGACGATAAAAAGAAAATAACGTGACACAAAGCGCGTCCAGTCTTTTGATCTCTCGACAGTTTTCAAGTTTGCTGGTTTTATATTAATGGGATCCTCGAAAATAACTCGGTCGAGTTGTTAGAGATTCTTTTTTTGTTTGGGACGGTGGAGACGGTCAGAACATGGTTGTAACCAAGTTAATTTGTATTTTATTGTTGATTTGCCTTGGATTTAATGATAATTTTATGGTCTTTTGGAAAATATTTAACACAGGCGTGACTAACAATGATTCTGGCGAAACTCTTTTCTACTTTAGTATACTAGTATTTCTATTACCTATCTTTAACTATTACTATCTCCTATACTTTTGTAATGAAAAAGCATTAAAACTAATTCAATGACATTTAAAACAATTCAAGGTTCAACACATCTTTTCAGTTACTCCTAACTATAACACTTCCATTAACAATAATGTACAAAGGTACTGGAATTGTATAAAACTAACATGAGAGATCACTCATCACTGCAAATGATGCGTTTTCATTGGTAAATAATCCCAGGTTCATGCATGTTACATAGTTTATAAAGACTTTCACAGTGAATGGAGTGGCGGTATAACAATTTTTATACAGCCTTTAGTATTTTATTTATGCAACTAAGAGTACATTTTTTAAAAATTGGTAGACTTCGTTCATGTCACATAACTTAAAAACTATGAATTCTAAAGTGATTTGATATGGATTTTCGTTTCTTTTATGCCAAAATATATATATTTCGAAGCTTTTATCTTAACCCAAGAGAAACAAAATTTAGACACTTTTTCCATATATATAGTCGTGAAAATTTGCGATTTTTTGTCATTTTTAATGTTTTTGCTATCATTTTCGTTCAAATAGTTTCGGAGTAATGAAAATTACAGGGATTATAAAGAATTTTACGCTGAATCGAGTGGTTGTATAATAATTTTCATACAACCCTTAGTTTTTAAGTTATACAATGAAAAGTGTATTTTCAAAAAATTGGAGGATTTTTGTTTATGTCACATAACATAAGAAGTATGAATTTTAAAGGAATTTAACATGGATTTTCGTTTATTTCAACCCAAAATACATATATTTTGAGACTTTTATCTTTATTCTAGAGATAAAAAAATTTGGCATTTTTACATATATATAGTCGTGAAAATTTGCGATTTTTTGTCATTTTTAATGTTTTTGCTATCATTTTCGTTCAAATAGTTTCGGAGTAATGAAAATTACAGGGATTATAAAGAATTTTACGCTGAATCGAGTGGTTGTATAATAATTTTCATACAACCCTTAGTTTTTAAGTTATACAATGAAAAGTGTATTTTAAAAAAATTGGAGGATTTTTGTTTATGTCACATAACATAAAAAGTATGAATTCTAAAGGAATTTAACATGGATTTTCGTTTCTTTCAGCCCAAAATACATATATTTTGAGACTTTTATCTTTATTCTAGAGATAAAAAAAATTTGGCATTTTTACATATATATAGTCGTGAAAATTTGCGATTTTTTGTCATTTTTAATGTTTTTGCTATCATTTTCGTTCAAATAGTTTCGGATTAATGAAAATTACAGGGATTATAAAGAATTTTACGCTGAATCGAGTGGTTGTATAATAATTTTCATACAACCCTTAGTTTTTAAGTTATACAATGAAAAGTGTATTTTCAAAAAATTGGAGGATTTTTGTTTATGTCACATAACATAAAAAGTATGATTTTAAAGGAATTTACCATGGATTTTCGTTTATTTCAACCCAAAATACATATATTTTGAGAGTTTTATATCTATTTCAGAGATAAAAAAATTTATATTTAATTTATTTCATTATTGATATATTTTTTAGTCGTTAAAAATTGTGTTTTTTGCCATTTTCAAGTTTCTTACTGCCATTTCCATTCAAATAATTCTAGGTTAATGAAATTTTCCGGGATTTTAAAGAATTTTAGTTATACAACGAAAATTATATTTAACAAAAAAGGTACATTTCTGCTTCTTCGATTTTCGTTTCGTATTTCATGCCAAAATACATATATTTCGAAGATTTGATCTTAATCCGAGAGTCTTGAAAATTAGCGATTTTTTGTCAAGTTTTTTTATATTGTTTCCGTTGAAATACTCGCACAATGTTGATTTGTATTGTATATCTCCCAAACATATCTCTATTATACCTCAATTAACAATAATATACGAAGACCGTAATCTGTGAAAACCTGCGTGGGATTGCTTAAATGGGAAGTACTACCCCACCTGTCGCTTCTAACACTTCTGTTTCTACGAGTAATTTCTAAAGATGATCAGTTATTTCGATACAGGATTTGTCACCAGCTAGGGATAAATCTTTGAATAACCATAACCATTTTTTCTAATAAAATTGAATTTGAATTGATTTCGAAAAATTATTCTTGGAGCACACTTGAATCCTAATAATTCTTTCATAGACCCAATTTGTGTATCTCTAACTGATTATTGAAATGATTGATACGGGAAGTACTGAGTTTATTTGGGTTGTACTTGCATAGTTCGCAATTGAGTTATTTGGTTTTAGTAAAAAAAGATCTTAGAACTTCAGTCTGACCATACACAACTTTAATGATTAATATGAAGATTCTGTTCAATATGGCGATATGATTTAACAGTGCTTGATTTATTTGGATATGAACTTTTGTGTCATCTCTTGGAACATTCTGTATAAAATATTAAAAAGATAATAATAAGTCCATGTTTCCAGTTTTAAAATATACAAAATAAAATGCAAGAAGAACCAGAACGAACGTGTTATTCTATAGTAACCGAGATAATTCACCCAAAACCGATCGCCAACAGAGATAGACGGATCTTTCCTACGCGCGACAGACACAGACAGGCTGCCGGTGCCCGTCGAGACTATCTTCCTATCTATTTCTGTTGATTGCGCTGTTTCGAATAGTTTTAGTTTCTATTTTTGGCCGACAAAATCGTACAATTAATCTCGACGATATTGATGTTTGGGCCTTCTCTCGCTATATACGACCGTTTTTTCGATGATTGCTACTGGATTTTTCATTACAAGCGGAGATGAATTATTTTAATATCGTTGTAAGAAAGTTTAAGCAGGAAAAGTTGATTATATAGCTATTTTTAAAGATATTTATAAATAAAAAACACTATTTGATTTCTGGAATAATGTTGAATATGTATTGGTTTCTAGTAGAGCAAAAACAGTTTTTCCTAAATATAATGGAAAGTGTTTGACCTCTAACCAATGTGCCTTTCTTTTTCAACATTTTTTAAAATTCCACAAGTTATATTAAAAATATTTTCATGAATTTCCAGCTTGAAGCGTCACTGTAAAAAATCGGCACAATATTTTTAACCGACTTCAAAAAAGGGGGATGTTCGGCTGTCTATATTTTTTTAAGTATGTTCGCCGATTTTCTCCATCAATTATTGACCGATTTTCAAAATTCTTTTTTATTTTAAAGGGTACACTTCCGAGGTGGTCCCATTGGAACCAAGTCAGGATCTGTCTGATGGCGGAATCCGGGGAAAAGAAAAAATATAATTTTGTGACATATACACAAAATTAAATTATGAACAAAACAAATCTAATAGTTGCTGATACATAGGTTTAGGTAGGTATTAAGCTAAACAGTGTGTATATAGTAGAATATAAAATAAGTATAGTGGATTGGTTTTCCACGAATCGACTAATTCTTTGGTATCTTCATAAGAAGTGCTGCGCTATTCAGACAGGTATATAACACTTATATGTCGGAACAAGTAGTAATCAGAAGGAGCACGGTCTGGAGAATACGGCGGTTGGAGTAGTTTATAATGTTTTCATCGATTTTGCAATACGTAGTCAAGAGTTTTCATGTTGAAGAACAACATTGTTGTATCTTGGCTCGTATTTTTCGCGTAATTGTAGTCGATAGAGATCCCCATTGATTATTTCCTCGAGTAATACCTCCAAATCCTCGTTATCAATACCCGATGCGATTTAATACACCGTAACATCATCTATCGTAAATCCTTTAAAATTAATGCATAGGCCTGATATATAATTGATTACCGTTGAGTCTTATTTCACACTTTAAATCCGAAATATCATATATTCCCCATCAATCCTAATATTAATAGGAAACAACCCCACGTGGCCAATTAAAGTCAATTTTCTATTTCAAAACTGATTCAATCGCATCGAGGGCGCTACATGTCCCCTTTATTCAACGATGGCCCCCCTAAAATTGACGGGAGCTGCCTAATTTATCACTATAAACCACCCCTTAATCTATTATACTGCGGACCCTCTATTTTCATAGTTAGTATTATAAATATAAACAGGAAATCGTCAAAAGGTTCGGTCTCAATATATAGGATGGTGTCTGCTGGTACGATGGTGCTGTTATTAATGATTATTAAAATATTTTTAGTTTTTCTTTATTTTAAGGTCTCATTTTACCAACTAGGGTTTATCTGGACTGGACCTACAGTTTAACGTGGCTCCGAACCACGGTCCTCGGCATTAAGCCTAGCGACCAACTTAGAAATCATCCCAGAAGACATCTGGTCTTACCCAGCCTGGTTACTGGCGTGACTGGGATCATTTTCCTTGTCGGATTTCGCGCTCTTGCCTAACGCCAATCACAAACATAAATTTGCGGCCATGCCCCAGTAGGATTCGAACCCGCGACTATCGCAACAGTAGGAGGACGGTCCTGTCGCCTTTAACACTGCGCTAAGCCCGCAAAATATTTTTACTGTTTACGTGTTTCCATTCGGTTTCCGGTATATATTCAACTGAATAAATATTACTTTTAATTCGAATATTTGAGTCGTGTTTCTATATACGAATACAGTTGAGGATTTTGAATAATATTCAATATAGATTTATAAAAAAATATCTGTTTTCATACTCAGACATAGATTGATATAGAATTTATTTGACACCAGTCTGCCATTGCAAGTTGAACACCGATCATAGGGACTTACGCCAGTGTTCAGTTTTATACAGTTTTATCTTTTGTTTGATAGAATGAATTAAAAAAAGGTGTGAAGCTTGGTGAGTGACATTAGTTGAACGAGATTTTCATATTTAAATTGAAATGATAAATACAAGAATATATTAATTTTGATAGTTTTGAGCGACCACTTGGATCCTTCAACTTTCAGGTTTTCACCAAGTTCTTGGATATTTTTTACACTTTAATCGTAATAACATCATACACGGCCGCAACAGGTACAATATTAGACCAAGGACCTTGTCGTCATACATTCTATGATGAAATTATGTAAAACACAGCGAACCGACGACTTTGCAATCATAATTTTTCCTGCATCGAATACTAGAACCATACGCGTATAATATTGCAAGCCAACGAACCAATCGTGACCATATATGACATCGCAGGCAAGGTCCTTGAGTATCATACCATTTAGAGAGAAAGCAGCTGGCGAAGTATCATTGATAAAACAGAACCAAAACTCCTAGACTAACACAAACACATAGTTGAACCGAGTTGAATAGAGATGCAGTCATTGACGTACGAGTCCTGTTAGTTTTTGTACGCCGAACTGCTATATGTGGACTCTATGCAGACCGTAGATATTATAGTTTGATTGCACTATCAAATGAGTGGATTTTTATTTTTTAAAGTAAGTTAACGTGGACAATGAAATCGAAAATTTGCGATTTTTTGCCATTTTCTAATTAGTTAATTGTTGTCATTTCCGTTCAAATAATCGCCAGTTAATGAAGTATAGGAAGTATAAAGAATTTTACGCTGAATCAGGTGGTGGTATAATATTTTTATACAGCATTTCAATAAATTAATGAAATGTTTTTTATATCACTCATCATAAAAATTATGAACTCTAGGGAATTTTAACATGGATTTTCGTTTCTTTCACCCCAAGATACATATGTTTTGAAGATTTTACCTAAATCCAGTGATACAAAATTTTTATTCTTTTTCCATACATATACTCGTGAAAATTTGCGATTTTTTGCTATTTTCACGTTTTCTACTGCCATTTCCGTACAAATATTGACAGGTTAATGGAAATAACAGGAAGTGTAAAGAATTTTGCGCTGAATCGAATGGTGGTATAATATTTTTTATACAGTACGTTAGTTTTTTAGTTATACAACGAAAAATGTATTTTTGAAAAATGAGTGGATCCTTGATTATCTCACTTATCTTAAAAATTATGAACTCTATGAAATTTTAACATGGATTTTCGTTTCTTTCAGCCCAAGATACGTATATTTTGAAGCTTTTACCTAAATCCAAGAGATACAAAATTTTGATACTTTTTCCATACATATACTCGTGAAAATTTGCGATTTTTTGCTATTTTCACATTTTCTGTTGCCATTTTCGTACAAATATTGACAGGTTAATGAAAATAACAGGAAGTGTAAAGAATTTTGCGCTGAATCGAATGGTGGTATGATAATTTTTATACAGTACGTTAGTTTTTTAGTTATACAACGAAAAGTGTATTTTTGAAAAATGAGTGGATCCTTGATTATCTCACTTATCTTAAAAATTATGAACTCTAGGGAATTTTAACACGGATTTTCGTTTCTTTCACCCCAAGATACGTATATTTTGAATCTTTTACCTAAATCCAAGAGATACAAAATTTTGATACTTTTTCCATACATATACTCGTGAAAATTTGCGATTTTTTGCTATTTTCACATTTTCTGTTGCCATTTTCGTACAAATATTGACAGGTTAATGAAAATAACAGGAAGTGTAAAGAACTTTGCGCTGAATCGAATGGTGCTATAATAATTTTTATACAGTACGTTAGTTTTTTAGTTATACAACGAAAAGTGTATTTTTGAAAAATGAGTGGATCCTTGATTATCTCATTTATCTTAAAAATTATGAACTCTAGGGAATTTTAACATGGATTTTCGTTTCTTTCACCCCAAGATACATATATTTTGAAGCTTTTACCTAAATCCAAGAGATACAAAATTTTGATACTTTTTCCATACATATACTCGTGAAAATTTGCGATTTTTTGCTATTTTCACATTTTCTGTTGCCATTTTCGTACAAATATTGACAGGTTAATGAAAATAACAGGAAGTGTAAAGAACTTTGCGCTGAATCGAATGGTGGTATAATAATTTTTATACAGTACGTTAGTTTTTTAGTTATACAACGAAAAGTGTATTTTTGAAAAATGAGTGGATCCTTGATTATCTCACTTATCTTAAAAATTATGAACTCTAGGGAATTTTAACACGGATTTTCGTTTCTTTCACCCCAAGATACGTATATTTTGAATATTTTACCTAAATCCAAGAGATACAAAATTTTGATACTTTTTCCATACATATACTCGTGAAAATTTGCGATTTTTTGCTATTTTCAGATTTTCTGTTGCCATTTTCGTACAAATATTGACAGGTTAATGGAAATAACAGGAAGTGTAAAGAATTTTGCGTTGAATCGAATGGTGGTATAATAATTTTTATACAGTACGTTAGTTTTTTAGTTATACAACAAAAAGTGTACTTTTGAAAAATGAGTGGATCCTTGATTATCTCACTTATCTTAAAAATTATGAACTCTAGGGCAATTTAACATGGACTTTCATTTATTTCACTCCAAGATTTGTATATTTTGAAACTTTTATCTTATTCCTAAAATTATGGTATTAAAAACTGATATATAATTATATTGAATATAGTATATTGATTATATAGTAATAGTATATTGATTTTTAAAAAACGTTTAGGTTTGAAGTGAAATAATACAAATTCTAAAGCAATTTAACAAGATTTTTACGATGGACCTGGTAACGTATGCTCTTTGTTTATGTATTTATTGGCATGAATACTGATTACGACGAAGGTGTGAAATGGTTAAACTGTGTTGATTAATGAATTATTCAGATCATAATTTGGCCACGATGATGATAGTTTAAGCAGGCGATAGGAAAAAACTTTCACTGAAAATGGGGACTGTTCAAATCAATCCATTTAATGAATGAATATAGTTGATATGACAAGAATGCAAGCTGTCTTTAGGGACAGTTTTAACATATGAAAAATGAATCACAATGAATAGGACTACAGGAAAATTAACAAGATTTAGGTTGGGTCGCTATGCGCTTGCCCATTTCGACAATCTATGTTCGATTATGTTCGTATTTGGTAAATTATTATATAGTATTGTGAAAAGTACATGAAATTCAAAAAAAAATGACACACTTGTTTTTTTCATATGAATTGAGCTTATGAATATTTATTAATCCCAGTAAGTATCTAGTTATATACTACATGGTACTAATACAAAATCCATTTGAAAACGTAACTAAAATCGGAATAAGAATAATATGTATCATATATTCTAAATGTGACAACATCAAAAAATTGTAATAGGGTAATTTTCAAACATGGTATACCACTTACACTATACAGAGGATGTAAAATGTAACTATTTATCAACACTGTATGGTAAGGCATGTTGAAATTGTATATATCAGTATTAGCTTCATTGATCATACTGGTTATTAAAAATATGATGTGTAAGGATGTACATTTGGTAAGAATATATAAAGAATATTGTAAATATTTGACGTATGCAAAGTACATAGATGCTGTTAAAAATATAAAGTTACAAGAGTCGAATCCAGATATACAAATACAATAGAAATACAAAAGAAATACGTCAATACAATGTGATATACCTATCAATGCTGCTATTTCGATATCGTAGTATACCATCAATTTTGTTTTGTTTATTTCGTTTTCATTCATGTCTTTAATATACTCCATAAAATTTTTTATTTGTATTATTTTAAGTTATTTAGCTGAATATGAGAAGGTATATTAGTAAATTTGAGCAATATAATAAGTATTCATTATTATAAGTATTTTAAGTTAAGCCTTTCGACTTTCAATCCCACTAATTGTTCTAAAATATTGGTAATTGTAACCGCATTGTGACGAATTTTATCAAAGAGAAACCATATCCTTAGCTAAATTTACTTCTCAATGAAATACTGGCATGTAAACAATAATAGAGTTATACTTAAGAAAATTAAATTAAAATGTTATTCGTTTTATTTAAGTACTCCTGCGCTGAACTAGCCGATCATATACTGCATCTTTAATTCGTCTTTTGTAAATTTATTAACTCTTATATCCTTATAGTCCACTTAACCACTTGTCAATCTTTCAGGAAATTAAGGTTTTAAGCCTCCACTTCGACCGATGGTTCGGTTGGCATTCCCAAATCCACAAATTCCAATCCAGGAAGGTTAGGGATAGCAGACCTGCTATCTTCTCTGATCTGCCCTTCTAGCAAACTTCCCATCTCCACAAATGCTTATTTTACAAGATGTTAATTCGGTCCGTACTCCTCTACGGATTTAATGTCTACTTCCAATTTTTTACACCCAACCAGGTGAAACGGCTTTAAAATAAGCTCCACAGGAGAATCTTAAACGCTTCATGGTTTGTCAGAAATAATCAAATTCACAGTGAAACTGATACTCCAGAAATCAAGCACTTCATATGTCAATCCTTCCACAAACAACAACTCAGCTCAAGTTCTACTGAAAACGCGCTTGTTCGCGAGCTGGTGGACATGCTGGGAGCTTAGCACCGCGTCGCCGCTAACCACCCCTTTCCGTCGCTGCAGTCATAGCTTCTGCGGCCATGTGACAGCATCCAGTCGTGTATTAACTCAAGTTCGCGATAGATTCGCGTTAGTTTCACATTTATTTTTTCGCCGGGTTCTGGTGCCCAATAACGGCTGCCCGGTGGAAATATAAAGTTGTAAATATTATGCAGTAACAGTAGCGATCCGCAGGGGTCAACTGTGAGGCGGTTTGGGTTTAGAGTATTGGTAAGCCCAAACGCAGTCCTATATAACCCGGTCCAACTTGTCAGTCCAAGGCAAGTCTCTACGAGCAGGTATGGGTCATGTATTCCACCGCCTGGTTTTAGGCCACAACAAAAAACTAGTCTAAAAATTAAAAAAAAAAATAAAAAATTCTCATATTTCCAAAGCTTAGCTCGATTACTCTATTGAAGTTCCGATTTTAGACACCGCGTCTCTAAAACGACAATATCTCCGAAAGTAATTTAAATTTCGGAAAATCCTCTTAAGGGTACATTCTTAAAGGGTTAAGCTTTAATATGGAGAAAATATGTTTTCAAATTTAAAATAAAATAAGAGGGTATTACAGACAGTATACTCGAACTCGCATAACAATGACAAGAAAACATCATTAGCCCCTCGAGCATGAAGATATCGGAAGGACACAACGTTTACACAAACAATCATTCAACGATGCGACGAAATCAACTTCCTACGCATCACCGACTGTCTTCGACGCTGACGAAAATACCTTCCGACGTTTCTGGCTCACCCACAGTCGGAAACGCTACTCCACCGTTATAGGAACGGCATTTTCGTCGACTTCACAGCTGACGAAAATAAATTGAGACCTTCGCTCTTAATTAGGATAACATAAATGTCCATTTACCAGAGAGGAGCGACCGAGGCGACCCGTTATTAGGAGAGAGCTGATGGCGCCGGTGAACTTTTAAAGTTCGGGTGACTTTTTAATTGGATCGGAGAGCGCTTAGCTGGTCCGTTGACCTCCAGGTCGATGGTCAGGCGGGCTGGACGACGGGACGTGTTCCTGGTAGCGACGCGCGTAGCCTTACGTGAAAACCGGGCGGGTTTTTCTTTGTCGAATATGTTTTAGGAAAAATAACTGTTTTTGTTTGTTTGAAGTATTTTAGAACTCAACAAAAACAAAAACTATCGTGTAAATCTATAAATTAAGGTGTAAATTGTTCTAACATCCATCCCTATTTGATTTATTAGGGTGTTAGAGCAATCACGTAGCTACTTCAAAAAGAGAAGCCTCAATCTTCGTCCTGCCTCTTTCTCGTGCTGTGTGTTGTCAGAAAATACTTCAATCACTTTCGTTCTCAGAGAAAAAAACCTACTTCCTACAAATCAGTTTGGGCTTATTAAGAAACATTCAAGTACTATACAAGTTTTCCAGAACAAAGTCCTGAAAAGTATTGTTGGTGCACCAAAATACTTTAGGAAGGATTACTTTAACCGAGACCTTCAGATTCCGAGTATGACTCAGGAAATCAGGAGAATTTCAAGGAGACATAAGAATAGGCTCTATTCTCATGTCAATATGGATGGAATATAACTCTTGGATAACATTAGAACAGGACACAGATTCAAAAGAATCAAACCAATGTAGTGTAGTGGTCGTTCAATTTCTGAGAAAGCTGATAGTCAAAAATGGTACTTGAACAGCTGCCAAGAAAGGGTATAATAAAACTTGCTCATTTATTTACATTGCTATGCAGTGGAACATTGTGAATGTCGAATAATATCACTGCTATCAATCATATCTAAATTATTAGAGAAATTGCCATTAAAACGCCTCAAACCTATTATTATAGAAAAGCCAGTCATCCTTTGTGACAGCGAAACTACTGATGATAGAGAACATAATTATATTTCTTACTATTTTCCTCTCAATAATTCCATATCCTCTCACTATAACAGTTCAATTGAAAAGTCCCCAGCCTGACACATAGATGGCGTTATTAATATTAAATCCATATGTTTTTTAGTTAACTCTAACCCTCGAAAGATGCGTGTATAAATTTGACAGCTGTCGGGATCATTAGTCTGCGAATTATAGCATTTTGAGGGAAGCAACTTTTGTTATTGTAAAAAAAATAAAAAGGAATTTTGCGTGTTTTTTAACGGGAAAAAATACAGTTGAAGTAAAAAACTTGGCTTGATGCTGAGTTTCCGGACACTGCCCCAGAATAATCAACCATCAAGGATTGGTATGCTTGGTTTAGACGTGGTGAAATGAGCGCACCGAAGACGGTGAACGTAGTGGAGGCTCAAAAGAGGTTGTTACCGACGAAAACATTTAAGAATTCACAAAATTATTTTGAATGACCGTAAATTGAAACTGAATAAAATAGCAGACACTCTAAAGATATCAATTTAACGTGTACATCTTATCATTGACGAATATTTGGGTACGAGAAAGCTCTGTGCAAAGTGGGTGCCGCGCGAGCTCACTTTTGACCACAAACAACGACGAGTTGATAATTCGGAGCAATGTTTGAAGATGATCAAGCGTAAGAAACTGGAGTATTTGCGTCGATATGTGACAATGGATGAAACATGGCTCCATCATTTTACTCTGAAATACAATCGACAGTCATCCGAGTGAACTGCACACGATGAACCCGCTCCAAAGCGTGGGAAAACGCAACAGTCGGCTGGCAAGATTATGACGTCTGTATTTTGCGATGCGCATGGATTAATTTTCATTAACTGCCTTGGAAAAGGAATAATCAACAACGACTATTAGATAGCGTTATTGGACCGTTTGAAGGACGAATTCGCCGAAAAACGGCCGCATTTGAAGAAAAAGAAAATGTTGCTTCACCGATACAATGCACCGTGTCACAAGTCAGTGAAGAAGATGCTAAAAATCCGTGAATTGGTCTTCGAATTGCTTCCTCATCCACCATATTCTCCAGATCTGGCCACCAGCGACTATTTCCTGTTCTCAGATCTCAAAAGAATGCTCGCTAGGAAGAAATTTTCATCGAATGACGAGGTGATCGACGAAACTGGGAAATATTTTGAAGCAAAGGACAAATCGTACTAGAGAAATGGTATCCAAAAGTTCGAGGGTCGCTATAATTTACAAAATGTGTTTTACTTACTATCGTAGGTCGAAGCCTTTTCAATTTTTCTGTTATAGAGAAGATTTGCATTAATAAACTTGAAATCCTGACACGTGTATCGAGATTGACTCTTAGATTGATCCAATTTAGATGCTTAACGATTTTCAGGTGTTTCTATATATAATGAACATAAAATTTTCCAACGGCAAGTCGAACAACGAGTTCAGATGCACCCGTTCGTCGTGAAAATATTGGCCGCGGGCGACGACAGCTTAAGGGGATGGCGCGCATTTCGGTCGACTATTTTTAGCGGCGGGAATTAGGATTCGAAATCGAAAATCCGACGTAGGCCGAACGCGCGGTATGTGTGGCGGACATGGCACGGATTCGGGCACGTTTAATCGGCTACGCGTATGTATATACGTACGTGCATCGTACCGAAAGTTTTTTCGTCGTTATGGCGAACGGCGAGTTTCTCTCTACACACCGGTCGACCTTTATACGGCACAAACCTAAATATACGGCCCCCGATCTGGATTTCCCTGGTCGTACGGTCGCCCCGATCGGTGCCAAGCAGGAAATCTCGACACATTTCTCGTGTCGTGAGGCTCCGGTTGCGATTCTCGTTCCAATTACTGGCGGAATCGAACAATTAGAGGGTTTAAGTCGCGTTAAAAGGAGTTGCAAGCATTTATTACTGTTAGGTACTGGCGGTGATGGTAAAAATCAATGAAAATAACTATTAAACAACATAACCTAACTGTTTATTCAACAGTCTTGATATTTCTCTGCATAAAAAACAGTTTTCAAGTACTTTTAGAAACTTTTGGTGATGCTGCCTTGGTTTTAATTTCAACGACGTAAAAGTGATGATTTTGATACCAGCACTAAGACAATGACACTTATTTTTTATCAGCTAACAGATCAATTGAAAAGTCTCCGGTCTATCATAATTCAACATAATTCCCTTCGAGGGTGATACACTGATTATAGCGACCCTCCAACTTTTCGATACCATTTTTGTAGACGATTTGTCCTTTGCTTGAAAATAGGCCTCAGTTTCGGCGATCACCTCTTCATTCGACGAAAATTTCTTCCCAGCGAGCATTCTTTTCAGATCTGAGAACGGAAAATAGTCGCTGGGGGTCAGATCTGGAGAATACCGTGGATGAGGAAGCAATTAGAAGCCCAATGCATGGATTTTTGACAAGGTGCATTGTCTTGGTGAAGCAGCACTTTCTTTTTCTTCAAATACGGCCGTTTTTGGCTTCGTCCTGCAAACGATCCAATAACGCTATGTAATAGTCGCGGAGCGGGTTCATCGTGTGCAGTCCAGTCGGATGATCGTCGATTGGACTTCGGAGTGAAATGATGGAGTCATGTTTCATCCATTGTCACATATCGGCGCAAAAACTCGGGTTTATCACGCTTGATCATCTCCAAACATTGCTCCGAATCATCAACTCGTCGTTGTTTTTGGTCGAAAGTGAGCCCGCGCGGCACCCACTTTGCTCAGAGCTTTCTCATACCCAAATATTCGTGATGATACGTACACGTTCAATTGATATCTTTAAAGTGTCTGCTATTTCATTCAATTTCAATTTACGGTCATTCAAAATCATTTTGTGTATTCTTTAAATGTTTTCGTCGGTAACAACCTCTTCTGGGCGTCCACTGCGTTCACCGTCTTCGGTGCTCATTTCACTACGTCTAAACTTAGCATACCAATCCTTAATGGTTGATTTTCCTGGGGTAGTGTCCGGAAACTTGGAATCAAATCAAGTTTTTGCTTCCACTGTACTTTTCTCTTCAAAAAGCAATATTTTATCAACATGCGAAATTCCTTTTTATCAATTTTTTGCAATAACAAAAGTTGCTTCACTCATAATGCTATAATTCACAAACTAATGATCCGACAGCTGTCAAATTTATACACGCGTCTTTTGAGGGTTAGAGCTAACTAAAAAACATATGGATTTAATTCTAGTAGCGCTTCCTAGATGTTCTCCCAAGTTACACCTTCACTTTCTCAATAGAAATGATTTAATTTACTATAACATTTACAATTTAAAAATAGCTTAGTAACTTCTTAAGGATTATTTTCACATTATTAAAAACCGACAGAACAAGGACATCAAAATTTTCACTATATATTAAGTGACAGTTCGCCCTATTGAAAGTTTGTTCACTCTAAAGTCCTACTATGGCCCAAAAACAATGTAAACAAATTTCGTTTGAATAAGATCCTCAAACATAAAATCATCCTTAAACAATCCGACAATATTTACATCATTTATACAATCTGATGCAAATATATTCGATTGTTTCTTCAAATATGTCACGTAGTTTTGTTGATAACGAGTTGGGGTATTACGTTTTAATGAATTCGATGAGAATGTGGATCAAAAATTACTGCTGAATTACCGAAATTATTTGAACTAAAATACATAATAAAAAAATACACGGCCTTAAATGGTGCTTTGTATTTAATCATATTTATATGATTTACGATCACAATTATCTACACGTATAACCTATTGTGTGGCGTTTAAAACTAGTTGATTTTATTTAGAATAGTTTAACACTTGTTAAATACATTCAACGTCATTTAAAACTTGTCTTAACGCTCTTGGGCCAACAAAGGGGATTTACTTGGAACAAAGTTTCCGTGTTTTACCAATATGGGTCTAAAAAATAATGATCAACTGAAAAATTCAACTTCACGAAATAATTTATAAAAGATTCGCCTCAAGCTAACGACTACTCTAAATATTTAGGTAGAATATCTTCTTATTTATCATAATTTAAACTAAGATTCGATTCCAAATTAGAACCAACGATGAATACGAAGGAAAAAGAGGGTAGGATATCCTTTGAATTGGGGTGTAGGCCGCCGAAAAAAACAGTGATATTTCGATATATCAATATTTTTTAAAACATCCAATTGTGCCAATTTAAAAAGATTATTAAAATTAATTATATGGTTTTATTTATCGATATTTTTTTCAGCATCTCTACTTTGAATAAGTTTTTTTAAATTACTCTTCGTGATTCCACAATCTGCCCTATTGGCAATAAGTATTTCTTATGTCTATATTATATATACACGGCATGTAGAAAATCACTTCATTAAGCGATCTCCTGTATAAAATATTATCTTAATTAATTAGTCTTATTCTAAAGCTTATTCTAAAGTCTACATATGTCTAGTAATCAGATCAGGTGGTGTCAAGGTTTTAGTCTACGCACTTCGCTATCACGTCGCATATTTAGCTGATTAGCGAGTACATTGGGATGCACTGACACTCTTTCGAAGTACTTCACACAAACACGTTGAATTACACTCGTTATAAGTTCTAGAGGAATATCGCGTTGTATCACTTTATATGAAATATAGTAAGGAGCATCAACAATGGCACGCAATACTTTATTTTGGAACCGTTGAATGATGGATATATTAGATTTGCTAGAGGCACCCCATAGTTGGATTTCATATGACCAAATGGGTTTGAGTATAGACTCATACAGCAATACCTTGTTACCTAATGATAATTTGGATTTGTGCCCGATGAGCCAATACAATTGATACAATTTAAGTCCAAGTTGTTTCCGTTTAGAGAGTATGTGCTTCTCCCAAGTTAGGCGTCGGTCTAAGTGCATACCAAGATATTTAACATGTTCTATCTGGGGGAGTTGACGATGATTGATATTCACTGGTGGACATGTCCTTCTACGCAGTGTTAACTTTACATGCGTGGATTTTGTTTCATTGGCTTTAATGCGCCATGTCTTCAACCATAATTGTATTTGCACCTATCTTTGTGCTGGTTATTTTTGTGGTGGGCAGATCGGCCGTATACAGAAGATACAGTACAGGACTGGAAAACCAAACTGATGTTCAGGAATAATTTTTCTTTTTTCTATTATATAGTTTAGCTTCTTTATGTATAATTTCTCGAAAACTTTCGAGATTATTGGTAATAAACTTATAGGTCGGTAGGAGGTCACATCTTCTGGTATTTTTCCTGGTTTAAGAATCATTAATATTTTAGCTATTTTCGAGATACTAGGGAAGTAATTAATTCGTAGCATAGCATTAAATAGAAATGTTAATAGTTTTATACCCTTTTGTAATAGTTCTTTTAAAATTTTACCAGTAATTAAGTCATAACCAGGGGCTTTTTTAATATCTCTCTCATTATTGTTTGTTTAACTTTTTTGACCGTCAATTTATCATGCGGCAAGTCCATTTGAAATGGCGAATCTAAAAAGCTAGTAATTTTATCTTTCTCTTTTTATCTTCATCTTCATGTAGCTGAGACTGGAAAGTTTTAAAAGCATTTTTTAAGTGTTTTGAGAAAATGTCGGCCTTCTCTTTATTGCTTCTCGCCCAATTATTTTCGCTTGTTTTAATAGGTGGGTTATGCTGCTGCGATCTCCTAAGCTATTTTGTTGCTTTCCATAACAAATAGTCTGTGGGCTCAGTTGGTGTCAAGTTTTCTAGATATTCTTGAATGCCTTGGTTTTGTTCAATTTGGATTAGTTCTTTCAGCTCTTCTATTGCCCTATTGAATTTTCTTTTATTCTCTTCAGTCCTTTGCTGTTGCCAATTCCGTCGTAATTTTCTTTTTTCTGCTATCTTTTTCTGTATTGTACATGATATATGTGTATTTTTTCTTGGTAATGTTTCAGAAGGGGGTTTATCTTTGATGGTAATTTTTGAAGAAATTGTTACTATTATTGGTGAATGATCAGAAGACAGGTCGAAATCTATTGTATGTGGTTTTTTATCTCTGTCTGAACGCCAATATGTTGGTTCACCAGTGGAGATATGTTGTAAATTATCTGTCTTTTAGCAGTTCTCTACCTTTTGAGATTATTATTCTTGAACCCTACATTAAATGATTTGCATTGTAATCTCCTCGGGCTATCTAAATCTATTACCTAGCGTACTGAAGAACTCTTGAAAGTGTTTCGCCTTGTTGTTATGTTTGGGTGGGTAAATGAATAAGTTGAAGATCTTGCACAACCACTTAATGTTTTTTTTTAAATAATAAAAGTTCATAGAGAACAATGAAATGCAACACATCGAAAGAAATTTTATCAGACACTTAAAAATATTTTAGAAATATATTTTTTACGGTCTGTGCGATTCAGTCATTTCCATACCAGTTGCTACTAGTTATATTACCAGTTATAACTCTAACCTATAAACTATTGTGGCTATATAATTAACTGTAGTTTTAGATCTACTATAATGTTAAAATAAATTAGATTTGATAATATTTTTGTTCAATTATTTCATTTAGATTAGAATTTTGTTGCATGTCAAATCCAAACTGGACTAAAACTCAGAGTTGATGCGGAAACATTGCGATGTTTTGACGTTACAAATTTAGATGACGTATGTACAAAATAACTTTAAATAGACTATAGATAGAGACATTCGTAATCCAATAGAGGTTGAAATTATGATAAAAAAAACAGCATTTAACACTAAAAATAACAGTTTAAAAAGATTACGAAAAAAATCTGAAGAAACCGTAAAAAAAGAAATGGCATTAGTCGGCCTTCAACGTCGACCAGATGTTTATGATACACTTTCTTTTGTACGGTATTATATCGTGATTTTTAGACTGGCAAAAACAGCGAATGTCGTAAACGCGTTACGTAAAGTATTTCTTCACGACCGCTGATGATTTCGATTTCGTTTAATTGGTGCGGACGGATTCTGTGGCAAGTGTAGCGCGAGACGGTAGATGTTAAATCTTTTTTTTCTAGACTATATTTCAACATAAACAATTAGTAATTACGACTTCGATAATATCAAAAAAACAAAGTTGCAACGAACTTATATTGAAATACTACCATTAATAAAAAAAGTTCACAAATGGTACACGACCTTTAAATAATATCAACCAACGGTATTCAATCAATTAAAATTAACAGAAGTGAATTTAAATATACCAAAAATCTAAAACTTTCACTGCTCTGAACGCACATGTAGTTTTATGAACATTCTGTACCACACTTTGGCTAACAGTTGGTTAAAAACTGCACCAACTGGTAATGTGATTAATTTAATTCCACACTGTGATTGCAATTTAGCAAATAAAGCATCCAGATGAGCCAGATCCTTAAATTCTACATTTCTTCAGATTTGACCTTTTTATAAGGGTGTATCACAAAATACTATCCTTGGACCAATGCTGTATTTACTCTACGTCAATGATATCTCTAGATATGAAGCGGTAACAATGGCCAAATCTGCTGATGATATTGCGCTACTGGCTACAATATTGAGACAACTATAGAATACAATCAGCTATCGATAACATTGCTAAGAGAACTAAGAAAGAGATAATAACATTGAATACTACGAAGTTTACACATGGATTTCACATTTAAAAAAACCTAGTGACAATTGGATCAAGAGTAATTCTATATGCGAATACATTAAAATATGCTGACTTGACACTGGATGGCAAGCTCAAACATGTTCAAACAGAAACAAGCAGAACATAGGTCTGAACTTAAGAACAATATGGAAACATTACTAGATACTTGTAGTTAGTAACAATAGCCCAATAAAACAGCCAATGCACGTCATAGATGACGTACTCCGAAATTCAGTTTGTATAAAAATTAGTTTTAAACTCGGAGTCGATTTGTTCTTCTCATTTTACTAATTAGCATTAACCATTTAATTGGTTAAAAAGAGACAGAATGTTGTCTGATGCATCGGAATCAGTTTATTAATAATTAATCTAATTTTGATGAAGTACATTGGATGTTTTATTGAAAGGACTATAGTTTTTAAATAAACAAAAATAATCATAACATCCCTACGTACTAAAAAAAATGTAAATAACTGTATAAATAAGATTATTAAGAATAAAATAAAACTTGTTTTAAATTATGCTTTTTACAAGTGATGATATCATATCATAATAATAAAACTAATGAGGCATACGATAGAATAGCATGAAAAACAATGCGGTTTTACATTGAACAAAACAAATTTATAATCAAGGCGTCACCGATCATCCTTAAGTAATCGATCTTAACTGTGTTCTTTAAAAGTCTATTTCTGCACCTTTTTCCTGTATCGGTACCATCTGCTCTTGCGAATGAACGATGGCGGGGCGGATTCCACTTGACGAAGAAATTAGCGTTCATCGAATCCTATTAACAATTAGGTCAAGTGACCATTTTCTGCGGTTGCACCAAAGCCAGGAATAGCAACAGTTTGGTTGGTCAGATAAGAATGTTTCGAGAGAAATATGTCGTCATAGTTTTATTTTGTTCAGTGTTATAATTGCGATGTAAAATATCTTTTCAGCTCATTTTTTTATTGGCAATATATAAGATAAGATGCTATTAATTATGTTTCAGCAAATGGATTAATATCGATCAGGAATTGAAATACAATTTTTAAAAAATTACAAAAAAAAGTGATAGTTTTTTCGTTATAATTTTGGGTCTCCTTCTTTTTCTAACCAGGATTTATCTATAGTGTATTCAATGAAATATGCAATTTTATATAAAAATGTATATAAAGAAATTATTCTTTTATCAAATAAGCCTGGATTTTTTTAATCAAATTTAATGTTTTTCAATGTATATTTTAAGTACAAAATATATATGAAAGATAAAAATGGTATAATACATAATAAAGTAATGAAAATCTGTAGATAAAGTGAGACTAACTACATAATTTGCCTAAATAATAATAAAAAAAAAATCTTGCTCATGATACTTTTGTTATAATTTTCAGTGATGTGGTAATTTAAACGTATTAATACTTTGTTGATTGTTAATAAAATGGAAATTAGATTGCCATTGGCCAAATGCCATTTAAAAAAGTTAATGAGTGTTAATTCTTGAGATAGTCTGGACATATTTTAATATACAAACATTTATATCTGTAATTAATGTTATATATCAAATATGTTTCCGATTTTACATTGCACATATTATCAAAACAAGTTTTAGTAATATTAACATATCGTTTTTAAGTCATTTCCTTTAGTATTTTATGAATAACAGAGTAATATGAATAACTTTACTAATAGTTGCTTATAGAAACGCTTATGAAAACGTACGAATATCACAACCAGATCCATAAAAACCGTGAGCAATGCAGCGATAAGACCGTGATAACACAAAGACGTAAACAAAATTTAATAGCTTAATAAAACCGAATTACTTTTTTATTGCAATTGATAGCGAGACCATTACGAAAAAAAAAACAAAACAAAATAACCTTCGACTGTTTACGCGACAACAGACCAAGACATCTGTGGGTTTTTATTGATCTTTCGATCAGCTGCGGTCCTCGAGAGTCTTTCACCATTGGGGGAGACAAACGCACTCTCTACCTATCAGGGAAAATCGGATGTTTACACGGTGCCAGAATGAAAATGGACCACTCGCATTTAGCGTAAAAGTGCAGCAGTCGTTGCCCTTTACGAGCAGCATTTTTGGCAAACGACACGCCGACAGAAATAGTCTCTCGGATCCACCATCCACCGGCTGGACTACTTTCGTTTCCCCAAAACGACAACATTAAATAATGAAAAACTCGGCGGCTTTCGTGCCGGCCAGATCATCCCAAGGTGAGATGAGAGGAGATGAGCGAGCAGAGAGAAAAAAACTGGTATTTTTAGACCGATGTGTTTGATTTTATGTTTATTTTAATTTGCATACTGTCCGATTTCGTGCCCGTCCGTTACTGTGTGTGTGTGTGTCTAATAGGAAAATAGAGCAAACTGTGGGCAGACTCTTACCTCTAATTATAGCGCGACAGCCTGTGACATTTAACAATAAAAGAGTACCGCCTGCCACGGCAAATCCGAATCTGAGACTCACTGCTGGCCGAACACACTGACAAAATCACTAAAGGGGGGTTGAACTCGCGAGCGACCGCCGGGGGATGGGGTTTCGGTTATCTCTCACAGGGAAGCACTGGAGGGATCGACGAAGATTTCAGGCATTTTTCCTCGATGACAGGGGACGTAGTCGCGACGCATACGTATAACACGTCTCAGCCCTTACAAGCACTCGGTTTTAGTTCGAAAGAATGTCGCGGACTCCCCACAACCTCTAAGACAACGAACCGAAATGGACTGAGAGGAAAACAAGCGAGAACATCGGAGCTCGTGCGCCTCTGACGCGAACAAGAGCGACAACGACAGCGGTGGAGGCTCTGACAAGCTTCAAGCGACGTAGGAAACTGTCGCTGGATCTCAGTGGCGATATCTATCGCGCGTCGTTCTTACTTACTACGAGGTTGTTTAATTGGTCATCTATGCTAACTTAAATTTTTATATTTAAATTATTAAGTGTAGAGCTTTTAACCAGTTGTTCTTATCACTTAATGATCATTTTTATTCAATTAATTACAAGTTACATTAAATATGCACAGTAAAGTCTTATTACAGTACAAATTATAGCAAGAAATAAATACATCAGGATATACTTCCCAAAATACTGATAATGATCAAAATCTTTAACGTTTTCAATCTTTACTGTTATTTTAACATCTGTCCAATTTTTAACTATTCATAATAATTATAATCGATAGTCTGATAATATTGACAATGATCTTACAGATTTTAAACTTCTTTAAACGTAAACAAGTTTATTTACCTTTTTCTATAGCTTCTGCTTAATTTCTTAAGTTTATTATGGCTTGTACAAGATATATATTAATTTTCTGACTATTCCAGAACAGCAAACGATTGTCCCGTCATTAGTTTTTATAAAAATCCTGTAGATGTTGTTATATTACAAGGGACCTTACCGATATTACACAAATTCTTGGCGAAAAGTAATATTAATGATTAATATTGTTCATATTAGTATAACTTTTAAATAAATTGACAATATTTCTACAGAAAACTGTATTTGAAGCTCGATTGGTTTCCTAACCAATAATGTTAATATAGAATTCTGATAATCTTTTATATATATTAGTTTATATGGTTGCAGTATAATATATTTTACGTCCACTTTGTATCTAAATTATGATAGCACACCTGACTTATAGAGTTGTGTAATTATGTCTGTTTAATGGGTTGCATGTGTTCAGAAAACCATTTTTTAAATTTCATTTATATGTTACAGTAACAGTTTATTCAGTAACAGTTTATTCTTGAATTCAATATATGTTTTTTATAATAAGTTCTATATAGTACATTATAGTTAATGAATATTAATCATTATAATTACTATTATAAAAAACTGTAATTAGATTGTATGGTTGCCTAGATATGAAAACATATTTTTTGACTTTTACATCAAACTAGTTTTTTATATTTTAGTTACTATTGCTGTGATTCTTGATTGAATAATGAGTTGCCTAAATATCAGAAATATTATTAGTTGTGGCAAAAAGAACTTGGATTATATCATGATATTCAAAGCGAGTATATTTATTGTTATTTTTCAATAGATTTTGATGGAGGTGGCGGTGAGATTTCGTTCGTCGTGTTTCGGATATTGTTAATGTATCAAATACTAACCCATATATAATATTAATGATTTAGTGACAGTTATTGTTAAGTTTTTTAGTAACCACCAATCAAGGATAAAAAAGAAAGGATAATAAATTGCGAAGATGAATATTAGGTGCAGAGGAAGATATATCGTGCGAAATTAACATGTTCCATCTTCATATATCATAAACAACCCGCGGGCTCGGGCCTTCACTGGCCGTGATAAATTCACTCTGGCTTCTTTCGCCGCTCTTAATTCTCGGTATTTAAATTAGGGTGGACCGGAGTGTACATCGTGGCGCTCGAAGCCAGATCGGAAAACTGATAGGTTGGCCCATCATCTGTTGTGTCATCTTTGCTGGGACACGGTGATATGTCGACGCTATCAGTGAAGAACATCGCGTTTTTCAAGACCGTGATAAACTCGACTTGACATCAAAATAAAATCAGAATAAAATAATCCAATCATTTAAGATTGAAATACGAGGGTCTTCCACAATATTTGATGGTCCAGTTATATCATTCATGGATAATAGGTGGTGCTAAATTAAGTCCATTCTACGTTCTTTTCTGTTCCCAAATTTGGTAATCACTTTGTCATTAAAATTGTCTATTTCTGAGATAAATTGTTTTTTAACAGATATCACGTTATCATCTTCAGCCATTGAATTTCTGAGAAAAGTTTTGATGTGCTTTAGTGTTGAGAAATACCTTTCGGCCTCTGATGTTGTCATGGGAGTTGTTACCACGATTTCTAGTAATCGTCTAGTCTCCTTCAACGTATCACCTAGATTGTTTTAGACATTTTAGAGGAGGTAGTACACCATTTAATGTTCTGCAATCATTTCTTCAATAAATAAGTGACAGTTCAGTTCGTACTTGTTCTTTATTCAGTGTGGGATAAAAAGAATATACGGAAGTGAGTTTACCCTCAGAAAATTTACCGCGATACTCTCTCCAGAGTATTCCGATCTTTTGCACCATTTATTATAACATCACACACCTAAAGCAGAAATTTAGTCATCAAATTTACTGATGCCTGGACGATTGCATTTATTTTCAGGGGGCTCATAAGTTATTATATCTGATGCTTCACTAATGATGTTATCAATATTATTTCGAACTTAAATAATACTGTGTTTAAAAATATGGATAGAGTCTCTTATTGCAGTACGTTTGATTTTCTTTCTTAGCTACAGTTGGTTAAAAAAGATATCTACATGATCGAAAACTGTTAGCCAAATCTTGAAGATCGGATAACTTAATATACGGTGGATAGAGCCGGCTGCACTACAAACTGTGTTGCTGGAGAATTGGTCTTCTATTTCATTTAAACGCTCAATAAGATGGTTTCTATTTCTGTATAAGTTCCAACAGGTTGGAGCGCTGCGGAGGATCCTTCTGTTCACAATTTTTTCACAACACTTCTACTCGGTGGGGTGAACTATTAAAAAGGCTAGGAATGTCTTGTAGATTGCCAAAAAATATACGTATTTGCTTATTTGTGGAAGCAGTTTTAGTCATAATCAAATTTAATTAGTGCGTATAACACTCTAACAAGTATATTGAAACATCCCTTCAAGGGTGATACACTGATTATAGCCACCCTCCAACTTTCGATACCATTTTTGTAGTACGATTTGGCCTTTGCTTCAAAATAGGCCTTAGTCTCGGCGATCACCTCTTCATTCGACGAAAATTTCTTCCCAGCGAGCATTCTTTTGAGATCTGAGAACAGAAAATAGGGGGCCAGATCTGGAGAATACGGAGGGTAAGGAAACAATTCGAAGCCCAATTCATGTTTTTTTGACACGGTTCATTATATTGGGGTGATGCAGCACTTTCTTTTTCTTCAAATGCGGCCGTTTTTCAGCGATTTCGTCCTCCAAACGGTCCAATAACGCTATGTAATAGTTGCTGTTGATGGTTGATGAAATGAAAATTATTCCATGCGCATCCCAAAATACAGACGCCATAACCCTGCCAGCCGACTGTTGCATTTTCCCACGCTTTGGAGCGGGTTCATCGTTTGCAGTCCACTCGATTGACTGTCGATTGGATTTCAGAGTGAAATGATGGAGCCATGTTTCATCCATTGTCACATATCGAGGCAAATCCTCTGCTTCCGGGAGTTGAGAATTATTGACATAAAGTGGTGGACATGTTCTTCTACGCAGCGTAAAAGTTACATGACAAGATATTGTTTCGTTGGCTTTTGTACGCCATCTTTTCAGCCACAATTGTATTTGATTTAGTTGTGTATGTAGGTTCATTGATGCTATGGCTGGATCTTTATGAGAGTATGTTGCCATAGTGGTTATTTTTCTTTTGGGTAGATCAGCTGTGTACAGAAGATATAGTAGTGGATCCAGTAGACTAACTTACGGAACACCTAAATGTAATGCATATAATTCCGTATGTTCATCGCCTCGTTTTACTGAAAAATGATGATCTGTGAGGTAAAACTTTAGTAGCTCAGAATCCGGATGAGGGAGAAGTTTCTTTAATTTAATCCCGTATGCCATTTTTTATCAAAGGCGAGATATGTCTAGGAATGCAGCTGAAGAATATCTTTTAGCGTTTAAGTCCATATTTATTTTGTTAACATGTTTATACACTTGTTCAATTGTTTCTTGCTTATTGCGAAACCTAAATTGGTTCCATTAACTAACCTTTTCTTCTTCCCTTCATCTATGTTCACCATATCATCGTGGTATTCTCCGTATCGCTATCAAATATCCTAACCACTGCCGACCACTTTTCCCACCTTCCTTGTAACTCGATCTCGTTTCACCGAAAATATAATTAAGCGAGAATTTTTCGTTTGTAGGGCCTCCATTCCGCCGACGCATGAAGCCCTGTGATAAGGCTCGCGGGTTGCTCTTTATCTTTTTTTGGTAGGGTAAGGCGTTTGACCACGGACCTCAGATAAACCCCGACGCGTCGAGATAAGGAAACACGGCCCGCTCATGCTCGTCACGGAACCGAGTTAATTGTAATCGGTCTTAATTAAGTGAAAAATCTGGTAATTTTTTTTTGTTGGGGTCGGTAAATGTAACTTTAACACACTGTGCATTTTTCACATACTAATTATAATAATATAATTTTTTTTAAATTAGACCGACTATAAAAAATAAATAAGAAACTCATCAAAAGGTAACAATGCCGGCTTCGTTGGCGTAGTGGTAAAGGCGACAGGACGGTCCACTCTTGCGATAGTCGTGGGTTCGAATCCTGCTGGGGTATGGTCGTAAATTTCTGTTTGTGATTGTTCTTAGGCAATAGTGCAAAATCCGACAAGGAAAATGATCCCAGTTACGCCAGAAACCAGGCTGGGTACGACCGGATGTCTTTTGGGATAGTCTCTAAGTTGGTCGCTCGCCAGTCGATAGGCATAATGCCGACGACCGTGATTCGGAGCCCACGTTAAAGGGCAGATTCAGTCCAGATAAAAGCTCGTTGGTAAAAAGGAGACTTTAAAATATAAAAAAGTAAAAATAATCTAACTCACAATTTAGCTTAATGCTAGTGTTGTGAACTATCGACTGAAAACAGTTTAAACAGTCGATAGCCAAAAAAAAATAAGGTGCACGGCTCGACTGTTTTGAAACAATCTTCTTCTGATTCAGTTCTATACTAATATACAATGTATTGTTATTTACAAGCCAACTACCAAAAATAATCATAAAACTGTATACATATAAATATTTATTACCATATAAATCTCTGTTAGTATAAATTGGGTACATTTTTGGTTGTGGCTAGGACGACAGAGCCAGAACGTTAAAAATCAGTCGAATGAAACAAGTAGAACCAAAAATAGTAGCTAAAAGTACACGACTGAAATAGTCGATAGTAAATAGTAACACAATCAGTCGGACTCAAAATCAAACCTATTTATGTATTTACCATATTATTTCAACTACTTTCAACATCGAACGTAAAAACCACTAATTTTGTTAAGAGTTTTGCAATGAAAATGTGCTGAAGCTTTGACGGGAATTGTTAACAATTATTGAAATGATTATAATGATATTCTGAGTTCATGAGTTCTCAATATTGTGTCCTTCATTTAATACAGATAATAGATTTACAATACTATTCTTCAGAATATAGAGTCATATAACACCTACTATTGTGAGTTTCAATACATCTATTTGGAGAAAATACAGGATATCAGGTACTTGAAGTATATAATAATCATATAATATAAAGAACTAAAGTGATTTATATCACTACATAGTATAAAACAAAGTCGCCTTTTCTGTCCCTATATCCCTATGTGCGCTTAAATCTTTAAAACTACGCAACGGATTTTGATGCGGTTTTTTTTCAATAGATAGAGTGATTCAAGAGGAAGGTTTATATGTATAATACATGCATAATATACTAAGGCAACATTGCTAATTTTAGAGGTTTCTAACGTGATGTCGTAAATTAACCTATTTTTTTAGGCTTATTTAGCAATTAGCAAAAACGCTGCCTAACCCTACGAGTTAGATTAAATTAATGTACTACAGTATTGTACACCATAAAAAGGTCTACAAAAAAGTCCGCGATGGTATATGTTCATCTTTTAGGGATAACTCACATTAACCATTTTTATTGTTTACTTTTTACGTAAGAAAATGGCTTATTTACGAAGCTATTTTAAGCAATACGGCATTAATCTTTATCGAATTAAGTACCTTAAATACAGTGTGCAATTAATATAGATCAATATGGTTCCTTACAGCATGTAAATTAAACAAATATTTTCGGAGATATTACAAATTTAAAATTTGCGTTTAAAAATGTGTAATGTAATAAAAATTGTATGAATTTAGATATTCCAAAGATAGCAGGAAATCTTCATAGTAAGTATAGGGGAAGAGGAAATGTTTTACTCCAAATTTAATGCGTGCAGGCCAAGGGCAGTAATGAATGAACCAAAAATACTGGATCGATTTTAATCATGTTTTCATTGAGTGACATAGGCATATATATTTTATTATTGCAAAAGTCGGAGCGGGCCGCTATGTTTTTACATACAACGTTCATATTTTTTCTGTAGTGTATTTAATTTAGTATCAGCATTGCACCCGTGAGAAGCCGGGGCGGGTCAGTAGTTAATTATTAAAAACCAGTTTTGGTCTCTATTATAAAACAAATACTGTTGAGCAAACTCAAAGCCGATTTCTAAATTGGGCACAGTAAATTATCCTGAAAACCGATACTTATACAAACGACTGACAAAAATTGAAAAGAACCAGAAGGGTACGCAACAGGCAATAAATGGACGGTTGAGACCCAACACAACGAAATAGGATTAAATATCGTAAATATAAAACGGAAAATTAACACAGCGTCAAACAAATCACGGTATTTGACCACACAGAATCCATAACAGTAAAAATAAAGACGAAAACAATTCATCTACCTGCAATTTTCGAATCAGCAAAACGCTAGCCTCCATTTCTTTTGATATCTCGTCGGAGAAAACGCTGAACCACCAGAAAAACAACAACGATATACAAGAACTCGTTGTGTGTCGGATGAGCTGACTCACCACAAGAAAGAACGTTTGGTTTCATCTGCATAAGCGTGAAATCCGAATTTAAAGGTGCTATATTAACGAAGTTGCATCAGAATGATCCTTTTAATTCATCGAGGGCAGGTATAAGTTATTTATATGCTGAAGATGATGACATAGTAGCGTTGTTTCTATAGTATTAATGATACTGTCGTTATTTACCATAGAAAGATTAACAGCAATAAGAAAACTGTTACAGTATTTTAAACTGTTTTCGTATTTTGGTAGTGGAAAATTAAAATAATATAGAAAAAACTATAGAACGTCAGGATTTTGCGGCTTATGAATGATCCTGAAGAAGACTCTAAAACAAACCGTAAAGAAAACTAAAAGAACTCCAAGCTTCAGGTTGCCTAATAAGTCGAAAAGTACATTTTCTTCATTCCCCCTATTACGAGAGATACCGAGGAAAATGATCAAGGATGTCAGATTTCTGTTGGGGACTTCTGAGAAACCTTCCAAATTCTTCTTACAAGTGAAAATGTACAAATGTACTTCACTAAGAAAAAGAAAAAGTTTTAGATTTTTAATGAATGTATATTAGATGAAAAATATGTATTGTTGATGTTTTGTAAATAAAACACTATTTTTTAGGTTTATTCTCTATTATTTTAATGAAATTGCTCTTTTAACATAATTACTCAAATTGTCAAGAAACGTATTGTCTTATGACAAAAAGGACATCATTTTTAACCGACTTCTTTCATTCATTTCAAAGACGATTCATTTCAAAGGATTTCAAAGGCATATATAAAGTTTTCACATATTTTTTTATCTAAACTAATCAGATACTTAATAAGTATAATGTTATTGCTGATATAACAGAAGACCGGAAGTCGTTCAGTTTATTTTTTAAACACTAATCATATCATATGAGAAACCGTAGAAATATTGCAGGCAACTGCTTCTATGTTGTAGTGATTAGAGGGTAACGACTTTTTGTTGTTGTTCTAGTTTAGTTAGAACATTTGTCTAGTCTCCTGGATTAGGTAGCGGACCCCGGGGGCCTGAAGTGTTCCTTATTTTCAACCATTGTTTCTTTATTTATATTTTTCCTCATATGGGCTGCCCCTTTAGTTGTACTACCCATTGTAATACTTAATAAAATAACCGCGTAATTTATTGAGTAAATATCTAACATTAAAAAGAGAAAAATAAAATATTTTTAACAAAAAATTCGAACCTATTTATCCGGCAACTCGGCCTTTTCAGGCTTGTATTGTTGGTAAAGCCGTAGCTGGCCTTCAGAGAGAGTCCTCTGAGGTTCGCGCTCCTGTTGGTTCCTCTCTTCTACGCACACCATCTTGCAAGTTGACCAATTTTCTGAATTTAAACATTTTGCAATAACATCGATATAATGACATTTTTGACAGACACATTATTACGAATTACGGGAAACTGACAGTAACCGAGGAGTGCTACAGCCAACAATTGAATAAACTGAAGAAAAAATAAAGACCATCAAAATCAATCAGGCCAAATTATACCATGCAGTAAAATATCTAGCATGAAACAATTTAACAGGAATTGTCATCATTTTATATTCCAAATTCCAATAGCAACGTGCTGTTAGTTACGATTATTAAATAATGTATTATGGCAGTTAGTCATAACCGTACTTCTTAGAATGATATTTTATTATTGAAGATAATGAGGTTGCAAAAGAATTTTACTATGGGTGATAGATAGTTTTAGATAAACGTAAATATTCCGACAAGGTTTATTCGAATAATTGACACTTGTTATAGCGTTCGTCATTTTTTATATTACATGCTACTTTTTCAATATTTGACGTAAGAAATTCACAAGAATTCTCTCTCGTTTTCTAGTATGAAGTGGGTAAACCGTAAAATATATAAAATATTCTACGTAAAAACCAAAACATTTTCCGTGTTTTGAAACCAATTTGTCTTTTTCACATTCATTACTTCTGTTGTCTTCTGTCTTTTGATATCAGTAACAAAGAATATCCTAGAAAACCAAAACAGTTCGAAGCCAATAAATTGCGTGGTTTATACTATAAAAATGTATTAAGACTTCAAACTTATCAGTTGGTAGAAGTTAAATATGTATGTATGTAGTTAAAAATGTAGATATTTTATTTTAAAATGTTTTTTTTTGTATTAAAAATCTAAGTTTGATTACTTCTAAATTTTTAGTGAGTTCCTTATTTATTTTTGAAGTCGGTTCAATTTTTCCGTTAAAAATATTTTAATTTTCTCTTTTTAGTGTTAGATATTTACTCAAATTACGCAGTTATTTAAGTATTACAATAGATAGCCAAAGCGAAAGTGAAGCTCGTACGAAGAAAAATATGAATAAAGAAACAATGAGTGAAAATAAGGAACTTTTCAGGCTTTGTGGTCCGCTGCCTAGTCTAGATGATTTGACAAATCTTCCAACCAAACTAGAACGAAAAAATGTTACTGTCCCCTGTCGGGAATCGAACCTGCGATCTTCGCGAGTAAGGTTGACGTTATAACTGTTACACTATAGAAACAGCTGGCAGTAATGTTTCTACTACGTCTGATATGACATGGTTTTGCTTAAAAAGCAAACTGAATGGCTTTTACACAGAATTACTTCCAATCTAATAGAATAGAATATAATAGAATTTCATCACATCAGTACAGCAATAACATTATACACAAATATTTGATTATCTTAGATAAAAAAAAATATGTGAAAACTTTGTACGTCTTTGAAATTTGAGTATTTCCCTCGATTTCCCCCCTCCCCCCCCAACAGATCCTAATTTCGTTCCAATGAGACCTCCTCGAAAGTGCACTCTTTCGAATAAAAATAAATAATTGTGAAAATCGGCCAATAACTGACGGAGAAATCGACGAACATACATTAAAAAAAATATATATATAAACCGAACATAAAACCTCCTTCTTTTTTGAAGTAGGTTAATACAGAAGAAAATATTGTACGTCATCATAAAAAACGACAAAAACAGAACTATTCATTTATTATCAAAACAAATCTAATAACAAAAACTAGTTTTTAGTGATACTCTTCAAAATCGGTAATGATTAAATGATGACTAATAACACTATTAGGTTCATAGATCAAAGTGCTTTTGAAGTTTCTTCGTCCGTGAAAAACCGCAAAACCTCGCTATATCGATACACTTATGCGATTCCAAATAATTAGCAGTGAAGTGTACTTTAATCTTGTCATTCGCATTCCTTACCGCAGAAAACGAAATCTCTTTCCGGACGTAAAATGTAAATATTGTGATTTTTATAGTCGTCCATCATCCAGTCCCCCACATCGACCCATTCGCCTTTTAATTACTCCTCTATAAACTCCAATTAGCGGTTCTTGTAAGCTTAAACGCTCATTAAACATAAATTTTTCAACAAACACCACGCTAAATATGTTTATCGTTTGACTGCAATCGAATTGATGAGTTTAATGGCTAAAACAATTAATAAAAATCAAGTTTTATTATGGGTTCGGTTGGTTTCAGGCGTCACCGATGTCAAGAATGGCTTGCCAATTTTAACACGACCCTAAGCAGTTAGGATTTAATTCACTCGAATATAATCGTTGTTTTAAAAAGGCTTAGTTTGGTGTGCCACTTTTCTAGTATCACTTTAATATTACTATTATTAATTTAATTTATTAATTGTGTAAAATGTGACTCTTTGAACTGTACTTGAAATATACTGGTTATCGTTAGTAACATAACAAACAATAACAAATTCTGTAAACTAAAATTGAAATCAAAACATCATGTTTAAACATAGTCATATATTCAAACGCCTTGGTTATTCTCAATTGGGCCTGGAATAAAAATCAGTACTGTATTCAATACATAGTATATCCAATAAAACAGTCAATGCACGTCATAGAACCCGAAAGCACGTCAACAGAAAACGTTAATACCTAGTATTTTGGCTTACAAGGTTGTCGGTGTGTAATCTAATTATTATAACTAATATCTTGAAGAATTTTGCAGATATTTGACAACACTGTTACAGACTGATTCGGTTACATGTTTAGACGCATCAGACAGCACTCTGTCTCTTTTTAATTAGGATAAAATAAGAAGGAAAAATCCGCTCAAAGTTTAAATTGAATTTTAATACAAACTGAATAGTATGGTGGTATATTCGACATCATCTTTGACGTACATTGGCTGTATTATTAGAAGAATTATATTAATATATACTATAAACTTCTTACAGTTGCATAAGCATAAGATATAAAATATATCGTTATAGTCTATTCAAAGTGTTTTTATACATACGTCATCAAGATGTTTAATGTATTCCCTACCGAAATTTGTAAATTGGTTTCAGAATCAGACAATATTTTCCTTCTAATTTTATTCAAATTAAAAAAAGACACAATGTTGTCTGATTAGTACGAATACGTAAACGAATGAGCCTGTCAAAGTCGTCCGTTTGTCAGACGTATGCAAAATTCTTGAAAGCTATAGTGGCAACCTATGAACTATTGTGACAGTATGATTACCTGTAGTTTTACATGTACTATAAGTATATGTTTCATTATTTTATTTAAACTAGAATTTTGTTGAATGCCAAGAAGTTATATATATATATAAGTTAAAAAAGTGGCGACTTGTTTAATCTACGACATAGACAACTGTCATCTTTTCACTGTTAAAAATACATTTCTTTGTGGAATTACTTCAGCTGGATAATGTTGTAGGTCGGTCGGAATGTGTACCTGTCGATGCGATTGTTTGTCCGAACACTCACTACTATTTTGTTGAAGGAATTCGTACGAGAACTGAAAGGACTGGTTGAATAAAAACTTGCTTATTGCGATATTAAATGATACATGTGGTCGACGGGAGAATTGACAGGATATTAGGTTAAGTGAAGGAAGTACGGTAGCGCTGTGGAAGTGGTACTGTTATAGTCGTGTCTTTTATAGCCGGGTACCGCATGGTACCAATCCACCAGCGTTGCCAACCTTAGACTTTGATGTAGGTGAATGCGTGGTGGCCTAAAGGATTGTAGCGGTTGCTACAATATAATTGTTGTAAAAGAAATATAATATCAAGTAAACATCAAATAATAGAAAAACAACAAAGAGAATAAGAAATATTTTTATTACATCTTATAATAATTTGTTACTATTGTTCTGTTGTACTTGCATCAGTACACATTATACAGAGATATATATTTTTCCATCATAACTCTGTTATTGACAAATGTTCAAAGTACTGTTTCTTTTGTTTTTAGAATATCAGCAGCATAGAGGAGATGCAAGAACAGCCCCAAGACACTACCCTGATAAACTCCAACCGAAATAGCCTCAAGTGCCGGGACTGTCCCTTCATGCGAGACCCTAAATACTCTCTCGAAAAGATATGATTCCAGCAATTAATTCGATATCCAAACTGGAAACCTGTCATTTTTATAAGCAGTTTAACAGATGCTACAGTCAATGAATGTAACGTTTCTATTTATATTTTATAAATACCTTATTGTTAAGACATTCTAATTAAAATAATCAATGTTACATTTTATATGACGGTATGTTTTATTCTTGTTAAACCTTCTTTAAATTATACCATGTTGTTCAAAACATTTGTGGAATGCCATATAAGAACATAATCAACATTTCATTCCCACACCTTTCATAACCTCCATATACTCATAATAATCAGAAATATGAATGATGACACGTTCCCCAGATGTCACGAAAAACTCGGAATACTATTAGATAGACGCGATTTACAAGAACAAGCAGTTTTCTGTTGTAGTATCCGATAAATGAACCATTTAAATGCAGCGCCTATCAAACAGGAATCAAATTTGAATGGGAATGATGTCAGAATAGATGATGAGAATGATTTTTCGCATACTAACAACTATATTGGGACTTGTGCAGATAGACCGGTCTGTGTTGTCGCGGATTAAAGTGTCGAAAAAAGGATATGAATATTAAATAAGTACAATAACCAAACCAAATAATATTGTCATTAATATGCAAGACGCTTAATTTTATTTTTTCAGCGGTAGTATAAATTTGCATGTGTAATGAAGTATTCTATATTTTATTAAATTATATTAGTTATATAGTTCGTCCAATAAAACAGCCAACACCAGGTGTACCGCTAAGTCATTACAGTTTGGGCCTTTTAATACTATACATCTTGTATATCTTTCAGAAAATATATGGATGCCATCCCAAAAAAAACTATATGTCCTCTGAGGAAAACCATTAATCGAGCTTCTTCGAAATTGGCGTTTCGAAATTGGAATTCAAAAAGTGCTGCTGTGCAAACGCGTGCCCCGTTGATGCGAAAAGTTCATAGTTGGATGGGACAAGATCTGGAGAGTACGGCGAGTGCTATATTATGTCTCAATCTCATCTAAGTGCTTTCTACGCTTCCTTTACCGCTTATGTTTTATGAGACGATGCGTTATCGTGTCTTCGGGCACATTCTGGACGTTTTTCGATCAATGTATGGTTCAAATTGATCATTTGTTGCCGGTGGATATCACTATTAGTTGTGTCACCAGGTTTCAACAGTTAGTAATTCACCACGTCACTCTGGAGCCATCAAACACAGAGTATTGTCTTGCGACCAAAACGATTTTAACTTGGAGTCGATCGGCTTGCTTCGCCATTGTTTGAGTTTGGGTTGGATCTTCACCCAATAACTTTTATAATTTCGCGTCTTCAATTTTTCTCAGTCTATGAGAAAATCCTTTGTCCTGCTCATAGAAATCACCGCTTTTGGATTTTCAAATATTTTGGAATTAAGGTTAGAGCATAACTTTTCTCCAGCAAACTATGACTTTCAGTGGTTCTTTTCTTTTATTAAATAAAAAAAAATATGTGTCTCAAATCCACATTTTCAGGTAGGAAACTTGGCATTTTCAAAGGAGTATAAATATATGAAAACATCGCCGGCACCGACTTCAAACTTGTTTTTATTTAGTTATTGCAACGATTATTACAAACATATTTTATTTAAAAACATTTTTTTTGTGTATTAGTAAGTTTAAGTTTGATTACTTTTTGCATTTTAGTGAGTTCCTTCTTTATTTTTAGATTCAATTTTTTTAAATATTTTATTTTTCTGTTTTTAGTGTTAGATTTTCATTCAATCAATTACGCAGTTATTTTAATAGTTATTACAATGGGTGGGTCAAGTAAAAGTGCAGCCCGTATGAGGAAAAATTGGAATAAAGAAACAATGATTGAAACAATGATGAAAAGGGATGTTTCAGGAACAGGGGACCTAGTCTAGGTGACTTGATAAATGTTCCAATCAAACTAGAAAAAGGAAAGTTGTTGCTTTGTTGGGAATCGAACTCGCGAACTCAACGTGTGAGCTTAACGTTATAACAATTACACCATAGAAACATTTACTTATCATGTTTCTACGACTCATCATATGCTTAAAGAGCAAACTGAATGGTTTTTACACTGAACTACTTCCGATTTTTCGACACATCAGTTCAACAATAACATTAGACACAAATATCTGATTATTTTAGATAGAAAATATGTAAAAACATTGTGCGTGTCTTTGAAATTTGAGGTTTCCCTCGGTTACTCTTGATTCCGCCATCAAATCTTGACATGGTTCCAATGGGACTACCTCGAAAGTTCACTCTTTCGAATAAAAAGAGAATTTTGGATAATTAGTGTTAAATAAAGAATGATAAGAAAACTGGTCTATAAGCACAGGTGTAAGTAGAGTAACTGAATGACAAATTACAAGCTTATTTTGTTGTTTAAATTCGTAGTTTAATCACACTCTGGTTGTTTTCATCCTGTACTACGTCGTAGTTGCATAACAAATAATTTATCACCGATCCGGCGCTTTTCGATTATTTCGAGAAGCCATTATCCGCCATTGTCGATTCGCGGAACGCGCTGCGGGACAACGAGAGTCGTAAAACCCGCGATGATGGACCGGCAGTTTAATTTTAAGGCCCCAACGGCAAATAAGGCCTATCGCTGGCCGTTTTTCGCAATTAAGCGGCTGTTTGCCGTACCAGACGGTCGCCCACTCGACCGCGTGCGCTTCTGTGCAATCAACGCTGCCACGAATGGACACGGATGCCGATAAACTCTGGATAAACACCAAAACACAACTAGAACGTAGTTAGGAGTGCTTAGGGATGTCGATCACGACGAAACATATCGATATATCGGAGAACATCACTGAACCAGATCAAATAGGTTTACTCTCTTTAATATTCTGGCCATCATCATCATCTAGGTGTTAATGAAAAAGAAACTAGCTAGACTAACTAACTAACTAACTGATTGACTACTACATATACATCAGGCCCTCGACAAGGTGTGACACATTGGACTGCATGTTCAATTGAAAAAGCTTTTACCCCATACGCACTTACGCACCATAAACATTTTATTGTCAAACAAAGTGACGAACACACTGACCTACACCCAATATATTCGGGTGTTCCGCAGGGCAGTGTTCTTGGCCTATTGTTATATCTATTGTATACAGCTGACCTATCGACCTCAAGAAACACTACCGTTGCAACATATGCTGACATATGCTACAATATCAACCACAAGAAACCTCCAACTTCATCTTAAGTCGAATTGTGGTTGAAAATGTGGCGTTCAAAGCAAATGAAACAAAATCTACCAATGTGACATTTGCCCTTTGTAGAAGAACATGTCCCTCAGAAAAATTGAATAATCATGAACTTCCGCAAGCAGACAACGTTACATATCTGAGATTGCATTTCGATCGACGTTTGACATGGAAGAAATATATAGTAACAAAACGCAAACAGCTTGAGCTCAAACTAAACCAAATGTATTGGCTGATAGGGCGTAAATCTAAATTATCATTAGATAACAAGGTTTTGCTGTATAAGTCAATACTTAGGCCCATTTGGACCTATAATATTGAACTGTGGAGTACTACTAGCAAATCTAATACAGATATCCTGCGTCCAACAAACTGATTCAGCGCGATGACAGTGTAGTGCATAGCAACTCAAACGCAAACTACCATACGAACTAATTAATAGACACATAGAATGATATTTAATAATCTCTAGAATAAGCTAGAATAGTTTTTAGTATAAGTTAGGATAGAATTTAAAATAAGCTAGAACAGTAGCCAGAATAAGTTTTAGATAATAAGTTGTACAGCAGATCACTCACTGAAGTGATCTTCTACATGCCGGTATGGTTATTATATATAACTGAAATCATATAATAATATTTATTGCCCAAGGGTAGATAGTTGACGTTCTAGGAGATTAATAAAAAAAATTATTTCTTTTTTTACTTCATTTAGAGTAACAAATGTAATTTTCTTCATTTCCTGTCCAATAGCGTAGTTTAATGATTTAACGTCATCCACTGTATGGGGTTGAAACATTTTCTCGAGGTGGTCTGCAAATCTTGTGACCTTCTTCTGAGTATTTCTGGTCCAGTTCCCATTTTTATTTTTTATCGAAGGCATTTACATGACAGGTCCTTTTAATTATTAGTAGAAATTCATTTCATGGTGTCATTTTTTAATTGTTTAATTTCACGCCACAGTTGGGATGTAAGATTGTTGAAGAAAATAGTTGTATAATGCAGGGTTCTGGTATAGAGCTATTTCCTTTTCGCTGTTTTTTTCTGATGCCAATTCCAGAATTTCTTTAGGATAATTATTAACGTTAGTTTTCCTTAATCAATATTTTTTTACTATCAATATTTCTATAAGAAAAATCGATACATTATTTCAAAAACTCTAGGTTTTAATATCGATTTCTTCTTCAAAGATCGATCAAAGCTTCAAAATTCAAAGCTCGATACTCGATACGATTCTAAAACTATCGATGTTTTTTTCAAAAGATACCGACGTATCGATATTTTTTCGCCATTCCTACTAGCGCTAGTAAAATTGTTGTCTCGTTGATGCGAGACTGGTACTGGGACCGGTACTTCGATAACGTCAAGTACGGTTGGCGTGGAGTCGATTAAGTGAAATGGTTTTATCCATTCGCGAGCTTCAGCTTCCTAAAAGCCATAATTAAAATCATAACGGTCCCAAAGAAGTTATTTATATATGTCCTACTTCGAAATTAGCTTTATTGGATATTTTAAATGGACACAGCTGACATTTATTGGTACTTATTAGATGCTTGCATGTATACTGATTATTTTTTCACTATAAAAAGGCATTTAATTAAAAAAATTGGTACAATATACATTACTCAAAATATTTTTCATTATTTTCTGCCGTGTATTAGTCAAGTCATGATGTATTGCTTTAAACAAGTCGTAATCAGAAGGTGCTATGTCTGATACGTACGCTGATTGTGATAGAAGTCCTTCAATTTGTTCACTTGACGGTTTGGTTTTATTAAATTGTTAGTCACCATACCTTGCTTGCTTATGATCAGGGCTATTCCGTTTCGGTATCGATATAGAATCGCTGTCGCCAGTCACAATATGCTACAGAAAATGCTTCTTTTTGTCTGTTAAGCAATGAAGCAATGATGGGAACAATCGACTGAAATCGACTATCGACTGTTCAGTAAATGACTACTTTTTACTACCGACTATTTCAGTCGCTGTTTTTGGTTCGACTGTTTTTACTAGTAACTGTTTTTAGTCGCTATTTTCAGTCTGATTGATTTTATTACTATTTACTATCGACTGTTTCAGTAGTTTAGTTTTAGTTACTATTTTCGGTTCTACTACTTCATTCGACTGATTTTTAACGTTCTGGCCTTCCGTCCTAGCCGCGACCTTGAAAGTAATGCGCCGAATTTATACTTATATAGATTTATATGTAATATATCTTGTTTTTATTTTTTACTTTGTAGTTTGATTGTGAATAACTATATATTGTAAATTAATATAGCAGCATTTTGGAACGCTAGTTTTCGAGGTTAAAAAAATTTTTGACTGGCATAATAGGTAATACTTTTTTGATAAACTTTCACGATTTTTGTCCAGGCCTCTTGTTTGTCGAAACTTTTTTCCTAAAATCTTGAAAACTAAAATTAGGTTACAAAGGTTTAGAACTAGCATAGATCCAAAAGATTTGAACATTTTTTTTACAGTAGCAGTTGTTAAATTTCTTTTAAAAATATTAACGTGAATAAAGAGGTGAATAAAGTATATTAAATATTTGTAATAAATACATTTTCTGATAGGAAAACTGTACTTTAATATTCAACAATTTATTTTGTTGGTTATTAAGAAGAACACCACAGTTTTTATTTGTTAACGAATGGACTATCTTAACAGAATGTGTTCAACTTTTAAAGCCCATTGAAATAAAGACCACCGAGTTATCTGGTCAAAGAGACAAAATTGTGTATTAGATGACAACAATAAAAGACCGGCAATTTTAGAAATGAATACGATATGCGGAAAATCAACAAAACACACAATACAAAAAGTTATTACAAAAGAGGTATCTTTCGTTTTAACTTCAAAAAATACAAATATAGTTCCACAACTCGCAATTCAAAACAAAACTACTGACCAAGAATGTATTGACATCTGGAGATATTTTGATAAAAAATGGCTGAAATGAAAGAAATAATTACTCCAAGTACTGCAGCAACTTTACAGATTTAGCAGTATTTGGAAATTCCATTTATTGGGCGTTTAAAAAACCCACTGGATTTTTGGCAAATCCATAAAATGAAACTACCTGAATTATATCAGTTACACGTAAAATATTCCTCTATACCCGCAACATCTGTCCCCTGGGAATGAGTTTTTTCAATATCTGGACAGATAATTAACGATCGACGAGATCGCCTCACGGGAGAAAAGTTGAACATGATAATATTCGCAGTAATTTAAAAATGTTTCCGTTCAAAAATAAATAAAACTTTTATTTAAAAAGGGTCTGGTAGCTATTGTACGATCATTTTTAGGTTCATCATGGATTAGATTTTTCAATGATTAGGTATATGTTTACATTTTATTTAGTAGTTATGGTTATTGAAAATCTTTAGTTTTTTGGTTTTATTTAAGTTGTATTGTACTATTGTACTTGACTGTCTTGGGACTATCGACTGTTTCGACTGTTTTCAGTCGATAGTTCCCAACGCTAGAAAATATCCACCCAGAATACAGCTGTTTAATTAACGGATGAAGTGCCTGGAGCAATTAAATAACCACAATGCTATGGCGCTATGATCATTCCGAGGTTCGATATTATGTCTTCAACAAACTAATATAGCGCCATATCCCCTTAGAACCCATAACGAGTGTGATTCGAACTGTTAGTGCGAAGTACTCTGAAAAACTGTTAGTGCATCCCAATGCACTCGTCAACCTACCCTACGAACTGATTAATAGTCACATAGAGTGAGATTTAATAAGCTCTAGAATAAGTTAGAATATGTCTTTAGAATATGTTAGGATCGACTTTAGAGTAAGTTAGAATAACTTCTAAAGTGAGATTGCGATCTTCTACAGGTTAGAATAGTTATACTATATAACACAAATCATTAAAAAAATGTTTATTACCAATGAGCAGATTGTTGAAGTTTTAAGAGATTAATAAAAAAATTGTTTACTGAAAAAAACGAAGAGAGCAATGTCTCGATTATTTCACGTATCTCGACCTCAATGAGAATAATGAACAGTCCCGCATGCACTCGAATAGTCTGCCTCCTATCCACGTCTACCACGCAAAACGATCAAAATCTATTTCGGCTCTGACGCGACACAATTACGATCCATTAAGCCGTTTAAGAATGTTTTTCCTAGTCCAATTGCCGTTACGCATCGGAGTTTTTCACATACGCCCATTGTTCACGAAAAATACCGAACAGTAATTCTTCCGGGAATAATTAGGGTCAACCGAAACGATGATGAATGAGATGTTGGTGTCTGATCGGAATTACAACAATGGAATTTTCAGCTGAGATCTATTTTCGGTCTAAGTTAGGTCAGAGAAGCGTTCAGAAAGAGTCTAGATAGTTTCCTTTATTCTGTCAGTTCGATTTTAGTTTTATTAGAAATCCTTGTTTGAATTAAAATTTAATATAAGTATTATCCATCGATAGCCGCTATTTTTGCCCGTCTTTCAGACATTCGGAGTATTATTTTGCACTAATACTCCGAATCGCACTCGTTATGGGTTCTATGGGGACATCACGCTGAATCAGTTTGTTGGACACATATTATGGGACATCGGCGATGGAACACTTTATTCTGGAACCTCTGAAGCACATCTATGTTTGATTTGCTATTAGTACCCCACAATTCAATACTATAGGTCCAAATGGACCTAAATATTGACGTATGCAGCAAAAGATTTACGCCCTATCAGCCAATACATTTGTTTTCGTTTAAGGCCAAGCTGTTTGCGTTCTGTCACTATATGTTTTTTCTATATTAAGCGTCGATCAAAATGAATTCGTACATATTTAACATTGTTTGCTTGCTGAGGTGGATGTTCTATTACAAAGATATTGGATCCTAGTGTGATGATAAGACCACTGTATCGTCAGCATATGTTGCAACAGCAGTGTTTCTTGAGGTCAATAAGTTAGCTCTATACAAAAGAAATAACAATGAACGGAACAAATAGTGTAGATTTAAGGTGTTAGTGCAAAATGCTCTTAAAGACTGAAATCAAACGCATCACTTGCAGTCGATAGCCAAATCCTCGTGTTCACATTTGTTTGGCTGGAGGATTTCTAGGATGCTCTTTGTCTTTGATATCAAAATCACATACCATAAGGCTCACGTAGCATTCGATGACTTTCAGGTGTCCTTTCCCTCAAACTGAAGTCAAAAGGTATAATACTTTCCGGAATGCGATTGTGATGCGATTTACTCGGTACAACTTCAGACATTTTCAGCGTACTGAAAACATATTTCTTATTCGCACTTCGACGAAATGACACTGATACTGAAAAATGAAGCCTGTTGTTTCTGCTTTAAAATTAATTTATAAGCTAATATAATAAATATAACTATTGATTAGTCGTAGCATCCAGTAGATAGTCAGATATTTCAGTAGAATGAAGATATCATCATTGAAACACACTCTCATGTTGGGGACCTTGGGAAAACTTATTATTTGAAAGGAATAAAATATTGAACAAATATTCAATACATGTAATTAATTTAAGGATCATTCAAAAAGTCACTGACATCGATATTTTTCGGTTATATCGATAACTCTCAACACTATAATCCACACACAACTGTTATGTTTTCACTGAGTTATTTGCGAAATAATATCGTACACAATCGATAATATATTGCAAAAGTGGGTTAAAAGAATAAACTAACCGCAGCAGCTATTTAAATGTATTTATGGGTATAGTACAAATAACACTATCAAGAGGAACATAACAAACATAAGAAGGGTGTTTGTAAAATAAACAGGACTTTTTAAAAATAGAGTACTCGCATGCGAGCTACATAATTTGGGACCTATATCCATCACCAACGTTCTGTTATTTTAATTGTGTTATTATGTATTTATTATTTCAAATGACGGATCTATCAGCTTCCTGAGAGTTCATAATGTTTATACAAAACTGTGAGTAACTACATATTAATGAAGTTCTAAAGACATAAATATACACACCACGTATCTAATAGGAGGTAGCTTATAAAATAAAAGAAGAGAAACATATACACTATCTATACATTAATACTTCAAACGAAAATTGAATATTCGTTTCTTTCAACCCAAAATATATCTATTTTGAGTGTTTTCTCTTTATCCGTTAGTTAGTTATTATATATATATATATATATATATATATATATATATATATATATATATATATATATATATATATATATATATATATATATGTATACTTCTCTCCGATAAAGAGAAAACACTCAAAATAGATATATTGTAACTAGATGTATTGTACTTAAACAGCTTAATGGGTCTTTGAAACCGTCAGTTTTTGGAGTATTTTAACATGGATTTTCATTTCTTTCACTCCAAGATACATATATTTTGTGAGTTTTATCTTTATCCGAGATATTTAAAAATATCGCAGTTTTTCCATGCAAATGCTCGGAAATTTTGCGATTTTTTGCCATTATCAATGTTTTAGTTCCCATTTCTGTACAAGTAATCTCAGGTTAATATAAATCACTGGGTTTATAAAAAATATTGCGCTGAATCGAATGGTGGTATAATAAATTGTGTACAATGTTTAGTTTCTAAGATATATTATAAAAAGTGTATTTCCAAAAAACTGATGGATCTCGGTTTTTCTTACATATCTTTGAAACCGTCAGTTTTAAAGCATTTTAACATGGAATTTCGTTTCTATCACTCCGAAATACATATATTTTGTGAGTTTTATCTATATCCGAGATATTTAAAAATATCGCAGTTTTTCCATGCAAATGGTCGGAAATTTTGCGATTTTTTGCCATTTTCAATGTTTTTGTTCCCATTTCTGTTCAAATAATCTCAGGTTAATATAAATCACTGGGTTTATAAAGAATTTTACGCTGAATCGAATGGTGGTATAATAAATTGGGTACAATGTTTAGTTTCTAAGATATATTATAAAAAGCGTATTTTCAAAAAACTGATGGATCTCAGTTTTTGTTACATATCTTTGGAACCGTCACTTTTAGAGCATTTTAACATGGATTTTCGTTTCTATCACTCCAAAATACATATATTTTGTGAGTTTTATCTATATCCGAGATATTTAAAAATATCGCAGTTTTTCCATGCAAATGGTCGGAAATTTTGCGATTTTTTGCCATTTTCAATATTTTTGTTCCCATTTCTGATCAAGTAATCTCAGGTTAATATAAATCACTGCGTTTATAAAGAATTTTACGCTGAATCGAATGGTGGTATAATAAATTGGGTACAATGTTTAGTTTCTAAGATATATTATAAAAAGCGTATTTTCAAAAAACTGATGGATCTCGGTTTTTCTTACATATCTTTGGAACCGTCACTTTTAGGGCATTTTAACATGGATTTTCGTTTCTATCACTCCAAAATACATATATTTTGTGAGTTTTATCTATATCCGAGATATTTAAAAATATCACAATTTTTCCATGCAAATGGTCGGAAATTTTGCGATTTTTTGCCATTTTCAATATTTTTGTTCCCATTTCTGTTCAAATAATCTCAGGTTAATATAAATCACTGGGTTTATAAAGAATTTTACGCTGAATCGAATGGTGGTATAATAAATTGGGTACAATGTTTAGTTTCTAAGATATATTATAAAAAGCGTATTTTCAAAAAACTGATGGATCTCAGTTTTTGTTACATATCTTTGGAACCGTCATTTTTAGAGCATTTTAACATGGATTTTCGTTTCTATCACTCCAAAATACATATATTTTGTGAGTTTTATCTATATACCAGATATTTAAAAATATCGCAATTTTTCCATGCAAATGGTCGAAAATTTTGCGATTTTTTGCCATTTTCAATATTTTTGTTCCCATTTCTGATCAAGTAATCTCAGGTTAATATAAATCACTGGGTTTATAAAGAATTTTACGCTGAATCGAATGGTGGTATAATAAATTGGGTACAATGTTTAGTTTCTAAGATATATTATAAAAAGTGCATTTTCAAAAAACTGATGGATCTCGGTTTTTCTTACATATCTTTGGAACCGTCACTTTTAGAGCATTTTAACATAGATTTTCGTTTCTATCACTCCAAAATACATATATTTTGTGAGTTTTATCTATATCCGAGATATTTAAAAATATCGCAATTTTTCCATGCAAATGGTCGGAAATTTTGCGATTTTTTGCCATTTTCAATATTTTTGTTCCCATTTCTGATCAAGTAATCTCAGGTTAATATAAATCACTGCGTTTATAAAGAATTTTACGCTGAATCGAATGGTGGTATAATAAATTGGGTACAATGTTTAGTTTCTAAGATATATTATAAAAAGTGTATTTTCAAAAAACTGATGGATCTCGGTTTTTCTTACATATCTTTGGAACCGTCACTTTTAGGGCATTTTAACATGGATTTTCGTTTCTATCACTCCAAAATACATATATTTTGTGAGTTTTATCTATATCCGAGATATTTAAAAATATCACAATTTTTCCATGCAAATGGTCGGAAATTTTGCGATTTTTTGCCATTTTCAATATTTTTGTTCCCATTTCTGTTCAAATAATCTCAGGTTAATATAAATCACTGGGTTTATAAAGAATTTTACGCTGAATCGAATGGTGGTATAATAAATTGGGTACAATGTTTAGTTTCTAAGATATATTATAAAAAGCGTATTTTCAAAAAACTGATGGATCTCAGTTTTTGTTACATATCTTTGGAACCGTCATTTTTAGAGCATTTTAACATGGATTTTCGTTTCTATCACTCCAAAATACATATATTTTGTGAGTTTTATCTATATACCAGATATTTAAAAATATCGCAATTTTTCCATGCAAATGGTCGAAAATTTTGCGATTTTTTGCCATTTTCAATATTTTTGTTCCCATTTCTGATCAAGTAATCTCAGGTTAATATAAATCACTGGGTTTATAAAGAATTTTACGCTGAATCGAATGGTGGTATAATAAATTGGGTACAATGTTTAGTTTCTAAGATATATTATAAAAAGTGCATTTTCAAAAAACTGATGGATCTCGGTTTTTCTTACATATCTTTGGAACCGTCACTTTTAGAGCATTTTAACATAGATTTTCGTTTCTATCACTCCAAAATACATATATTTTGTGAGTTTTATCTATATCCGAGATATTTAAAAATATCGCAATTTTTCCATGCAAATGGTCGGAAATTTTGCGATTTTTTGCCATTTTCAATATTTTTGTTCCCATTTCTGATCAAGTAATCTCAGGTTAATATAAATCACTGCGTTTATAAAGAATTTTACGCTGAATCGAATGGTGGTATAATAAATTGGGTACAATGTTTAGTTTCTAAGATATATTATAAAAAGTGTATTTTCAAAAAACTGATGGATCTCGGTTTTTCTTACATATCTTTGGAACCGTCACTTTTAGGGCATTTTAACATGGATTTTCGTTTCTATCACTCCAAAATACATATATTTTGTGAGTTTTATCTATATCCGAGATATTTAAAAATATCACAATTTTTCCATGCAAATGGTCGGAAATTTTGCGATTTTTTGCCATTTTCAATATTTTTGTTCCCATTTCTGTTCAAATAATCTCAGGTTAATATAAATCACTGGGTTTATAAAGAATTTTACGCTGAATCGAATGGTGGTATAATAAATTGGGTACAATGTTTAGTTTCTAAGATATATTATAAAAAGTGTATTTTCAAAAAACTGATGGATCGATGGACGAACCTTACATATCTTTGGAACCGTCATTTTTAGAGCATTTTAACATGGATTTTCGTTTCTATCACTCCAAAATACATATATTTTGTGAGTTTTATCTATATACCAGATATTTAAAAATATCGCAATTTTTCCATGCAAATGGTCGAAAATTTTGCGATTTTTTGCCATTTTCAATATTTTTGTTCCCATTTCTGATCAAGTAATCTCAGGTTAATATAAATCACTGGGTTTATAAAGAATTTTACGCTGAATCGAATGGTGGTATAATAAATTGGGTACAATGTTTAGTTTCTAAGATATATTATAAAAAGTGCATTTTCAAAAAACTGATGGATCTCGGTTTTTCTTACATATCTTTGGAACCGTCACTTTTAGAGCATTTTAACATAGATTTTCGTTTCTATCACTCCAAAATACATATATTTTGTGAGTTTTATCTATATCCGAGATATTTAAAAATATCGCAATTTTTCCATGCAAATGGTCGGAAATTTTGCGATTTTTTGCCATTTTCAATATTTTTGTTCCCATTTCTGATCAAGTAATCTCAGGTTAATATAAATCACTGGGTTTATAAAGAATTTTACGCTGAATCGAATGGTGGTATAATAAATTGGGTACAATGTTTAGTTTCTAAGATATATTATAAAAAGTGCATTTTCAAAAAACTGATGGATCTCGGTTTTTCTTACATATCTTTGGAACCGTCACTTTTAGAGCATTTTAACATAGATTTTCGTTTCTATCACTCCAAAATACATATATTTTGTGAGTTTTATCTATATCCGAGATATTTAAAAATATCGCAGTTTTTCCATGCAAATGGTCGGAAATTTTGCGATTTTTTGCCATTTTCAATATTTTTGTTCCCATTTCTGATCAAGTAATCTCAGGTTAATATAAATCACTGGGTTTATGAGGAATTTTACGCTGAATCGAATGGTGGTATAATAAATTGGGTACAATGTTTAGTTTCTAAGATATATTATAAAAAGTGCATTTTCAAAAAACTGATGGATCTCGGTTTTTCTTACATATCTTTGGAACCGTCACTTTTAGAGCATTTTAACATAGATTTTCGTTTCTATCACTCCAAAATACATATATTTTGTGAGTTTTATCTATATCCCAGATATTTAAAAATATCGCAATTTTTCCATGCAAATGGTCGGAAATTTTGCGATTTTTTGCCATTTTCAATATTTTTGTTCCCATTTCTGATCAAGTAATCTCAGGTTAATATAAATCACTGGGTTTATAAATAATTTTACGCTGAATCGAATGGTGGTATAATAAATTGGGTACAATGTTTAGTTTGTAAGATATATTATAAAAAGTGTATTTTCAAAAAACTGATGGATCTCGGTTTTTCTTACATATCTTTGGAACCGTCACTTTTAGAGCATTTTAACATGGATTTTCGTTTCTATCACTCCAAAATACATATATTTTGTGAGTTTTATCTATATCCCAGATATTTAAAAATATCGCAATTTTTCCATGCAAATGGTCGGAAATTTTGCGATTTTTTGCCATTTTCAATATTTTTGTTCCCATTTCTGATCAAGTAATCTCAGGTTAATATAAATCACTGGGTTTATAAAGAATTTTACGCTGAATCGAATGGTGGTATAATAAATTGGGTACAATGTTTAGTTTCTAAGATATATTATAAAAAGTGTATCTCCAAAAAACTGATGGATCTCAGTTTTTTTTACATATCTTTGGAACCGTCATTTTTAGAGCATTTTAACATGGATTTTCGTTTCTATCACTCCAAAATACATATATTTTGTGAGTTTTATCTATATCCGAGATATTTAAAAATATCGCAATTTTTCCATGCAAATGGTCGGAAATTTTGCGATTTTTTGCCATTTTCAATATTTTTGTTCCCATTTCTGATCAAGTAATCTCAGGTTAATATAAATCACTGGGTTTATAAATAATTTTACGCTGAATCGAATGGTGGTATAATAAATTGGGTACAATGTTTAGTTTCTAAGATATATTATAAAAAGTGTATTTTCAAAAAACTGATGGATCTCGGTTTTTCTTACATATCTTTGGAACCGTCACTTTTAGAGCATTTTAACATGGATTTTCGTTTCTATCACTCCAAAATACATATATTTTGTGAGTTTTATCTATATCCCAGATATTTAAAAATATCGCAATTTTTCCATGCAAATGGTCGGAAATTTTGCGATTTTTTGCCATTTTCAATATTTTTGTTCCCATTTCTGATCAAGTAATCTCAGGTTAATATAAATCACTGGGTTTATAAAGAATTTTACGCTGAATCGAATGGTGGTATAATAAATTGCGTACAATGTTTAGTTTCTAAGATATATTATAAAAAGTGCATTTTCAAAAAACTGATGGATATCGGTTTTTCTTACATATCTTTGGAACCGTCACTTTTAGAGCATTTTAACATGGATTTTCGTTTCTATCACTCCAAAATACATATATTTTGTGAGTTTTATCTATATCCGAGATATTTAAAAATATCGCAATTTTTCCATGCAAATGGTCGGAAATTTTGCGATTTTTTGCCATTTTCAATATTTTTGTTCCCATTTCTGATCAAGTAATCTCAGGTTAATATAAATCACTGGGTTTATAAAGAATTTTACGCTGAATCGAATGGTGGTATAATAAATTGGGTACAATGTTTAGTTTCTAAGATATATTATAAAAAGCGTATTTTCAAAAAACAGATGGATCTCGGTTTTTCTTACATATCTTTGAAACCGTCACTTTTAGAGCATTTTAACATGGATTTTCGTTTCTATCACTCCAAAATACATATATTTTGTGAGTTTTATCTATATCCCAGATATTTAAAAATATCGCAATTTTTCCATGCAAATGGTCGGAAATTTTGCGATTTTTTGCCATTTTCAATATTTTTGTTCCCATTTCTGATCAAGTAATCTCAGGTTAATATAAATCACTGGGTTTATAAAGAATTTTACGCTGAATCGAATGCTGGTATAATAAATTGGGTACAATGTTTAGTTTCTAAGATATATTATAAAAAGTGCATTTTCAAAAAACTGATGGATCTCGGTTTTTCTTACATATCTTTGGAACCGTCACTTTTAGAGCATTTTAACATAGATTTTCGTTTCTATCACTCCAAAATACATATATTTTGTGAGTTTTATCTATATCCGAGATATTTAAAAATATCGCAATTTTTCCATGCAAATGGTCGGAAATATTGCGATTTTTTGCCATTTTCAATATTTTTGTTCCCATTTCTGATCAAGTAATCTCAGGTTAATATAAATCACTGGGTTTATGAGGAATTTTACGCTGAATCGAATGGTGGTATAATAAATTGGGTACAATGTTTAGTTTTTAAGATATATTATAAAAAGTGTATTTTCAAAAAACTGATGGATCTCAGTTTTTGTTACATATCTTTGGAACCGTCATTTTTAGAGCATTTTAACATGGATTTTCGTTTCTATCACTCCAAAATACATATATTTTGTGAGTTTTATCTATATCCCAGATATTTAAAAATATCGCAATTTTTCCATGCAAATGGTCGGAAATTTTGCGATTTTTTGCCATTTTCAATGTTTTTGTTCCCATTTCTAATCAAGTAATCTCAGGTTAATATAAATCACTGGGTTTATAAAGAATTTTACGCTGAATCGAATGGTGGTATAACAAATTGTGTACAATGTTTAGTTTCTAAGATATATTATAAAAAGTGTATTTTCAAGAAACTGATGGATCTCGGTTTTTCTTACATATCTTTGAAACCGTGAGTTTCAAAGCATTTTAACATGGATTTTCGTTTCTTTCACTCCAAAATACATATATTTTGTGAGTTTTATATATATCCGAGATATTTAAAAATATCGCAGTTTTTCCATGCAAATGGTCGGAAATTTTGCGATTATTTGCCATTTTCAATGAAGTTTTTATTCGTATTTATGTCCTAATGCTCTCAGATTAATACAAATTACAAGATTTACAAAGAATTTTGTTCTGAATCGTATAGTAGTATAATAAATTGTATACAATAATCTTTAGTTTTTGAATTATTCTATAAGAAGTGTATTTTCAAAAAAATTAGCGGATTTCAGTTTTTCTTCGAAACCCGCCAGATTATTACTATTACAATAAGAGCCGGCCTGTATCTCCTATAATAGGTCGGGACAGTTCATCTCTTTTATTTTGTTTACTCAATCAATGATCATTTAGCGACCATTCTATTTTAATTAATACCAATACAGACGACGCACGATCCGCAATATAATTTATACACCCGAGTCGTTCGATTATAGTCTAGTAAAAATAGACGCAGACGGGAGGCTCGAAAAAACTGGTATCCCACGTACCGTCCAGACCTAATGCCCATTGATATTCATGGTTAATATGCGTCGGTATCGAGTGTGCCGGGGAGGCGATCATCGGCAGTTTGTCGGTCGCGGAATGGGCCGGTAATTGTGCCCATTAATATTTATCGTATGCTCTCGATGGAAAACTTATTGGTTCTTGGTGTGTAATTGTGGCCGATTTTCGTGGTATGTAATGGTTCGGCGTCAGAAGGGAGTGTCCATCCGGTTTCGGTTTCATTTTCAATTAAGTGTTACCATGTTTCGGATTCTTTTCATGTTTTACGAGGGTCACTATTTGTATTTCGGGAATAGGAAAAAAAACAAATAGTTAAGCTACGAATATATTTTTATCGTTTTTCAAAGTACTCGTCACGATGGTCGATACACTTTTGCATAGGCTTAAACCAATTTTCAAAGCATTTATTCCATTCCGAATGAGGAGATATCGTCAAAACATGACTTTTGAACGCTTCAATATCTTCTTCGGGCGATGAAAATCGTTGACCGCGCAGTTTATTCTTCACGGATGGGAACAAAAAGAGGTCATTGGGTGCCAAATCAGGGCTGTACGGCGGATGACCCATCAATTCGATGTTTTGAGTGCTCAAATAGTTTCTTGTTTGAGCCGATGCCGAGAGCTCACATTGTCATGATGAAGAACAATCCGGCGTGTCTTGCAATATGGCACTGTTGCAATATGACCAGGTTTCCAGAAGAAACAGGCCACCATTTTCGTCGAAGTGCTTCGTACGCTAACAATTTTTGTTGGATTTGGTTCATCTTGGAACACAACATCGATATTTTCTGACGCAACAGCCGATTTTGGACGACCTTCACGAAACTCGTCGGACAGCGAACTAGGACCACGATTGAATTCACTAAACCAGCGATACACGGTGGTTTCTTGATAAAGCTTCATCGCCAAGAGCAAAATTAAGCGTAAAAAATCATGGCACGAAAATGTTCAGGATTCATTTAATTTTTTTACCGAGACAAAACTTTCAACTAAATATAAAATGAACAAATTGCGTCCGTGCGACAAAATGTTCTGAGTACGTGTATCGTCAAAAATATCAAACTTTACGATGGAACTGCTTGTTCGATTTGTTCTTGTGGTTCTTGTAACAATTGATTAGGTTCTATTAGTAGTAACATTTATGAATAATTCATTGCCGATAAATTGTACTTCATGCTGGAAACAGGGATGGTTAATAACACCTTCGGATTTGATGAAAACGATAAGACACATTGAAGAAGAAATTGACAAATAATGGAATCGTGAACAAATGTTACATAGATTGGAAATTAACAGCTACTTGTCCACTTGAATGAAACTTTCTGAATATAATAGGATTGAATGCTGCCAATTTCTAAGACAGGGTGATGAGAATGGAAACAAGAATAGGTGAGCATATATAAAAGATAAGGTAACTGTAGGAAATCTTATTGTAGAGTATAAAAGATGTATGTGCACAGATATATATGTAACTAGCGACCCGCCCCGGCTTCGCACGGGTGCAATGCTGATACTAAATTAAATACACTACAGAAAAAATATGAACGTTGTATATAAAAACATAGCGGCCCGCTCCGACTTTGCACGGGCATAAAATATATACGCCTATGTCACTCAGTGAAAACATGATTAAAATCGATCCAGTATTTTTGGTTCATTCATTACTGCCCTTGGCCTGCACGCATTAAATTTGGAGTAAAACAATTCCTCTTCCCCTATACTTACTATGAAGATTTCCTGCCATCTTTGGAATATCTAAATTCATACAATTTTTATTACATTACACATTTTTAAACGCAAGTTTTAAATTTGTAATATCTCCGAAAATATTTGTTTAATTTACATACTGTAAGGAACCATATTGATCTATATTAATTGCACACTGTATTTAAGGTACTTAATTCGATAAGGATTAATGCCGTATTGCTTAAAATAGCTTCGTAAATAAGCTATTTTCTCACGTAAAAAGTAAATAATAAAAATGGTTAATGTGGGTTATCCCTAAAAGATAAACATATACCATCACGGACTTTTTTGTAGACCTTTTTATGGTGTACAATACTGTAGTACATTAATTTGATCTAACTCGTAGGGTTAGGCAGCGTTTTCTCTAATTACTAAATAAGCCTAAAAAATAGGTTAATTTACGACATCACGTTAGAAACCTCTAAAATTAGCAATGTTGCCTTAGTATATTATGCATGTATTATACATATAAACCTTCCTCTTGAATCACTCTATCTATTGAAAAAAACCGCATCAAAATCTGTTGCGTAGTTTTAAAGATTTAAGCGCACATAGGGATATAGGGACAGAAAAGGCGACTTTGTTTTATACTATGTAGTGATTATTTAGAACATACATGAGCATTTGGTTAAAATGTGTCAGGAGAGAAAGAATAGTAACGTTTTTGCACATATGAGACCAAGGTATTTACCTGTCAAGTGATATAATTAGTATTGTATCTTTTATTGTTTCAACATATATATATATATATATATATATATATATATATATTGCTTTGGCTTAACGTTAAATATCCTCGATATTTCTCCGTGATATTATCTCGGGATATTTTTAAAACATTTTTAGTGTTATATTATCCTCGAGTAAAGACTATTATTCATGTTAAAAATGCCGCTCGACCAGTACTATTTCCTCACCGGTCGTATAATTAAAATATATATCTCCTATTTAATTAATTTATGGATCTATTGCCCATACGCCTACGTATCCCTATCTGGTGGCTCTAGGAGAGGCTAGAGACCGCACGGAACGCGCCGCAATATGACTCTTTTAAATTTTGAAGAATTATCGACCTGCGTATTAACATATCATTCGAAGAAATCCGTTTACCTTTCTGGGTTCTCTTAATTTTTTTTTTGTTTCGTTATGTAAATCGATTCGGGTAAGTCGGCGCGTTCCTCCATTCGAAGGAAGCGACGACACAAACAAAAGACAATCAAAATTGTTCTGTGCTGATCGTTGTTTTTGTATTACGCAAAAATATATGTTAAATAACTTTTTTTTTTAATAAAACATATTTTATTAGATTTGCATAGTACAATTTTTATTATAAATTAATTTATTAATGATTTATTTTGTATTTATCAGAAGCAAATCAACAAACAAGACGATTGCTAGATATATATATAGTCTATTCAAAGTTTTTATGTACATACGTCATCAAGATGTTTAATGTATTGCCTGCCGCAATTTTTAAAATTCTGTTTAGAATCAGACAATATTTTCCTTCTCATTTTATTCTAGTTACGAAGAGACACAATGCTGTCTGATCAGTTGGAACATGTAAACGAACGAGCCTGTCAAAGTCGTCCGGCTGTCAGACATATGCAAAATTCTTGAAACCATTAAATTATTGTGGATATATAATTAACTATAGTTTTTAGAGGTACTATAATCTTAAAATAAATTATATTTGATAACATTTTTGATCAATTATTTTATTTAGCCTACGAAAGTAAAAAAGTATGCTCAGCTATATTCTTAGATGTCGCACAAGCTTTCGATAAGGTTTGGCACGAAGGCCTTGTTCATAAACTAAACAAAATGTTAGCAAAAAACACACCGAACTATTAAAATCGTACATTACAACCAGAATGTTTAGAGTCACACAAGAAGAAGCTTACTCTACAATAAAAAAAGCTAAAGCAGGTGTATCACAAGGAAGTATACTGGGACCAATGCTTTATCTACTCTACACTTGTGAGATATACCACAAACGGAGAATATTACGATGGCTACTTTTGCTGATAATACTGCGATAATAGCTATCGGAGACAATAATGAAGACGCTAAAAGGTGGTACCAAATGTAAAGAAGCAATAACATTAAAAGATCTACTTAAAAATAATCTATTGAAGATAAGACCTTGACAGATAGATTTTTAAACTCAAATAACCCTTGAACCTTAGATTTATATGGATATTTATATACCAAGAATTTAATAATATTTAAATAAATTGTAATAAAACCATAATGATCGTCGATTTTTTCGAAGAATCTTATATGCGAATAACAATATTGAATAATCGTACTGATCGCTAAAAACAACGCCTATATTAGTAAGTCACGCTAGATCTAAGTCAAAGTACACGTGAAAAAACCCAGTCGACTGAGACGGGTTTGCTTTATTGTTGAAAGATGATTTGCAGAAACATAAATACTGTTTTTTAAATAGTACGAAACATTCAAAATAATGTTAAAGCTCTATCAATTCCTATTCGATGTTTTGTTCTTAACCTACCTAGTTTAAAAGTTAACTGTTCTTTTGCTACGTCACAATAAACAATTGCTATGATATTTTTGTTATCAGAAAAAAACTGGTATTTTGTATTTATTAAAAAAATGCTTTGTAAATATTTATTTGGAATCGAATATATTTTATTATGTTTTTCATAAATAACAGACCTCTTGTTTAAACATTTAGCTGATAATTAAGTAGTTGGTTTAATAGTTAAACAAAATGAACATCTTTAGAAAACTGAAAACAATTTATATAGGTACTAATTTAGGTTGTTTTTTCAATATGTACAAAGCAAAATTATTAAGATGATAATTCCTTTGGCGAAATAAGCATAGATCATCAGAAGTGAACATAGTAAATGTTGCAATGATTCTAATTTTAATTCCTTGATGTTTGTCATCAAAACTAAACCCCATTTGCTCCTACTGTACCCAAATATCGAATATTTCTAGCAATCGTCCACATCTTAAAAAAAAAGCCACTGTAAACACTAAAGCCAATGTATGTTAAAAATAAATGAATCAATTTAGTTAATTAAAACACAAAAATATAAAATCAAAACTTATAATTATCACAATAGCAAATCATATTATATAATGATATATAATATACATAATATATATTATATATTATGTATATAATATATACATAATATATAGCAGTAGCAAATAATATTTTCAAAGAACTGTGATATAATATATGACCAGTAAACCGAATATTGTTATTTTGTTATGTTGTAACAAGCTACCGAATTTGCGGTATTAAGAAATTCTCAACCAGGCAGAAAAATACCTGGAAATTGCGGTAATAAAGAAAATTATTTTGTAACAAAAAAAATCGGAAGCAATATTCCTATTGGAAATCAGAAACGCACAAACTTGTTTAGTGTATAAGTGTATTCTTATTTTAGCTTAAGTAATTTAGTTTTCTTTCAATTTGCTTACGTGTAGCAAATGCACGTTTTCAGGTACGAAACTCAACATTTTCAAAAAATTATAAATCTATGCCGCCGTTATTGTGAGAAGACTCGGGCGTAACAAAGAAAATGCGTTTCTTTCGTTCAAAATTTGCTTTATTCATCAACGTAATCTCTATCAAGAGCCCCAGAATCATTACAGCGCCGCTCTAACATTTCAATGCCACTTTTACACAACAATTTATCTTTTGCCTCAAAATAGACCTGTCGCCAATTGCTGTCCACTCAGATAACGATCACTTTTGATCCCGGAGTGAAGTGATGGAGTGTTTCAACCACTGTCACATATCGACGCAAAGTTTTAGTTTGTTAGGTTTAAACATGGCCAAATACTGTCCAGAATCATCAATACGTTTTTGTTTTTGGCTAACAGTGTAAACAGGGCTTCCAACACGTTCATTTGATATCTTTACGATGTTGGCTATGTTACGCAACTTCAGTTTTCGATCATCCAAAACGATTTTGTGCATTTTTTTATGTTTTTTTGGTCTTACAAGCTCATTTGGACGTCCACTGCGTTCTTCATCATTGGTGTCTCTAGACCACGTTTGAACTTAGTAGACCAACGTTTTATTGTTATCCTTATAACACTTTTCAAGGCTTTAGGAGTAATAATTTAGCAGCTTTCTTTTGCAGCTTAGTACTAATTGAAAAAGCGGTGAATGCAATAAAACTAGCGACATCTATGTGTTAGGCCCGGTACTTTTCAGGCAATGTATTAGTTATACCTGTATAGGTTAATATCTAGTAGAATAAAATTACATATTCATTCACTGAGTAAGTTAGAAGTACGAATGAGAAAATAACATATATCTTCGAGCCGTCTGCATATTCCTAATAGAAAATACCCAGAGCCTACATTGATGTATTCATAGAATAATATACAGTTTAATTTATTGCCGCTTATAACCCATTTTCTCGGTGTACAATCTGTGAACGTCTGAATATCAATTAATTTATGGTCCAGGCCGTAAACCTAAATCACGTCCTGGATTAGTTTAATGTATTAATCGCAAGACAACGACCATATTTCGTCCGATTTTTGCTACGCAGACAATCGAACTACGCCCACCGATATCTAGCGTTACCACAGGAAACGCTTCAACCCGGTTGATCTGCGGATTTATCGTAGTGGTACCGCGAGCCTTGGGACAGATAAAATACGACCGTGGAATAATTGAAAACGATAAAGTGTGTTTGGTGACCGACACATCGACGTTCGCGAATGCTTTTGTCTTTTTATTGTTATTACATAAAGAGTTCAGTGTGTAAAACTGTCGGGCATTAAGGCCCCCGTCCAGTCTGCTTCTGTAATTTATTTTACCACGGCTTTCCCCCCTTCATTTAAAATACTGATCAGTTTTTTTTTACCTGTGCTATAGTTCTGTCCTGACATTCTTGCGGTACGATTTTATAGTTTTTGTTTTGTTTTGTCGCGGAGTCCTACAAACGTCCCCTTAAACCCAAACTACATGGCCAATTAGTGGCATAGGAAGGACAAACATCCTCATACATTAAAAAAACATATTTTAAACTCCTTGAACGATATCATTCTTCTTCACTAGCTCCCAATTCATGTACAATCATGACTGTACCATAGTTTATATTCTTTAATAACAAAAGAAACGGGACATCTAATATCGATGAAAATAAATTACATCGAGTTTTACTTTGCCCAATGTCTAAGCTCGCAGTAACATCGAAAAAATAACTTAAATAACAAGACACACACATAAGATCAGGTAGATTTTAATGAGTAAGTGTCAGATTCATCTGCATTGGATTTCTGGATCAGCTTTGCATTTATTGGGAACACCTTTTGCATTGTAATATGCAGTCTGTAATGATTGTGAATCGTTTGTTACCAATACTCAGGCCCTACATTGCTAATTTTCCAACAAGAAAAGAAACGGAATATATACAGATGGCACAGTTATCATGACAACATATATATTATGCCTAAGGTTGCAAAAAGTAGAAGTAGCATTCAACATGAATCTGACTATGACGGATGTCTGATTCCTCAAGCAGAATCAGCTAAATACCTCGGCATACATTTCAATGGTAAATTTTTTTTTTATTACTCTTCGTGAGTCCACAATCTGCCCTATTGGCAATAAGTATTTCTTCTGTTTATATTATATATACATGGCATGTAGAAAATCACTTCAATAAGCAATCTTCTGTATAAAATATTATCTTAATTAATTATTCTAATGCTTATTCTAAACTCTACATATGTCCAGTAATCAGATCAGGTGGTGTTAAACGTTTTAGTCTACGCACTTCACTATCACGTCGCATATTTAGCTGATTAGCGAGTACATTGGGATGCACTGACACTCTTTCAAAGTACTTCACACAAACACGTTGGATTACACTCGTTATAGATTCTAGAGAAATATCGCGTTGTATCACTTTATTTGAAATATAGTATACGGAGCATCAACAATGGCACGCAACACCTTATTTTGGAACCGTTGAATGATGGATATATTAGATTTGCTAGCGGTACCCCATAGTTGAATTCCATATGTCCAAATGGGCTTGAGTATAGACTCATACAGCAATACCTTGTTATCTAATGATAACTTGGATTTGCGCCCAATGAGCCAATACATTTGATATAATTTTAGTCCTAGTTGTTTCCGTTTAGAGAGTATGTGCTTCTTCCAGGTTAGGCGTCGATCTAAATGCATACCAAGATATTTAACATGCTCTGCTTGGGGGAGTTGACGATGATTGATATTTACTGGTGGACATGTTCTTCTACGCAGGGTAAACGTTATATGCGTGGATTTTGATTCATTGGCTTTAATGCGCCATGTCTTCAACCATAATTGTATTTGATCCAGGTGGGTTTGTAGGTTTATTGATGCTGTGACTGGATCTTCATGGGATGCTAAGATTGCTATATCGTCTGCATATGTTGCCACAGTAGTTATTTTTGTGGTGGGCAGATCAGCCGTATACAGAAGATACAGTACTGGACCCAGTACACTACCTTGCGGAACTCCTGAATATATGGGATTTAATTCGGTATGTTCATCGCCTTGATTTACAATAAAATGTCTGTCAGTGAGATACGATTTTAATAGCTGATAGTCCGGATGAGGGAGAAGTTTCTTTAGTTTAACCTGCCAATGGTAAATTAAATTGAAAAAATTATGTTAGATAAAAAGCAGAGCAGATTAGGCTCAAAGTCAAGCAACTGTATTAGTTAGTTGGAAGATACTCTCAACTTAACGTAACATCAAAAAGATTGGTTACCAATGGAAAACTCTACTATGACCTTGACATCAAATGCATATGAAGTGATCCAAGATTTCGCTTTAAAACGTAAACAATTTTAATATATAGTTTCTAACAAAATAGTCCAATTTCTAAAAAAAACATTTCATTATCATCAATTAATAATTGATTTAATAGCACCAAATAATATATAATTCTAGTGGAAATGGATTATGAACACGATGACGTCGATTGTACGACAAATGTAATTGTCAGCGATCAAAATGCGAAAACCGCATAATATTGGTTTGTTATGCAGCCGATAGCCCCTACAAATATTTCCAATTAACATTCAGTTTAACTGTAAAGCCATATAATCGACAATGCGTTTCATATAATGGCCATTACAGATGTTCATCCATCGTCGAACGCGTATTTCGCCAGCGAACAATCAATGAGCATCGGAATATCAATTGATTTATTTATGGGCGACACTCGTCGGAATTGGAGGGTCGAGAAAAGAGCACACGCACAAAACATACTGTTAAAAACGAATCGTATTGTTTTCATTTCGTCCACCGCCGACTCTGATATCTGATTTGTCAGGAATTGGACATGCGCTTTTTTTCTGCTTAAAATTATTTTGACGATGTCATATCGAGAGACATGTTATCTATAGTGAGTTCAAAGTTATTTTGTGCATACGTCATTTAAATTTGTGACATCAAAACGTCGCAATGTTGCCGCATCAGCTCCGAGTTTTGAATGAAAACGATGGCAAAAATCCATGAATTGGTGTTCGAATTGCTTCCTCATCCACGGTATTCTCCAGATTTGGCCTCCAGCGACTATTTCCTGTTCTCAGATCTCAAAAGAATGCTCACTGGGAAGACATTTTCAGAAGAAGAAACTGAGGTCAATTTTGGAGCAAAGGACAAATCGTACTACAAAAATGGTATCGAAATGGTAAGGTCGCTATAATCAGTGTATCACCCTTGAAGGGAATTATGTTGATTAAAAAAAACTAATTTTGCCAAAAAAATGTGTTTTACTGTGGTAGGCCGGGCACTTTTCAATTGACCTGTTATATTGAATGTTTACGTGAATATTCTGTACACAAGCTTAATGCATATTGGTTTGAACTGCATTCCTTGCCTTTATTGAATGAATTGGGAGAGAGCTTTCTATTTCTATTTTCTATTTTTGCATATTAAATAGATTAGATAAGGAAACAATAAAGGCATATATATATATATATATATATATATATATATATATATATATATATATATATTGATAAAATTATTTTTTATTTATCTTACATGTTGTTTTATTTTCTGTTTTTTTTTTGTAAAATTGAATATGTTTATAAAAGGTTAAATCACTTGGACCTGATATATAAACTTAAAATAAAGGCAGTAAAATTAGTTAAAGGTTAGTGAGATTTGATATCAATTTCTGAATATGAGAATGGGCTCAAAAAAATTATGGGAAAATAAAAATACACTACAAGCAAGGTAAACGAAAAAAATCAAAAAGGTTTCAAAAATTTTTTAAAAACACGGATACAAAAAAGAGAAAAACTAACAACTCAAACATATTTATTCATAACATATCTGATAATAATTACCTAATAACTAACTATCTAAAGACTAACTTTTTTACTAAAGAGATATTTCAAACCATATTTTGTAATCAGACAATTATACCATCCTATTCACCATTAATATGTTCATAACCATAATTTTTCTGAAATTATTTAACGAATGAATTTTAAATTGCTTTGAAGCCGTCAATCCAAAAACAAACCAATGGAAACAAAAGAAAACAACTTCATAACGACTGATTTTTCCAAAAAAAAAACAAGTTTCACTATTCACTAAGTCATCTCTTGACTAATTGTCTCTCCGCGTAACCGGGGAAACATTACACAATTACCATTAATTGAATGAAACGACATTGACGAAAATGCCGTCGAGAGCTTGTCCAAACAAAACGCGGTCAACACTCACTTTCCCACCGTCCAAATTATTCACACAATTTCATTAAAAAGGACACAAATGTGACGTTCAATTAGAGCTGTGGCGGGCTATGATGTAGCTGGCGGCTATTCTACTCGTATTTTAGATAAGCGTAAAAATGATGCTCGTAATGGTCTCGGTGTCATATATTACGCGCCGTCTACTTGACACGCATATTTCGAACGGATTTCATTGACTGGCATTTAAAAAAAATGATCCAGGGTCATTTTTCCAAAATTTCCCTAAATTTAGGGATTTTTTTCGTTCGTCACGGTCACGCTAACGTCGATTTCTGTCGCAAACCGAACCTTCCCGACTCGAAATCGTCATTCCTCACTCAGACAACTTGTTACTGCTGAACGTTTTTGCAGGAAATTTTGAAATTCCTCGAGAGGGTGCCCGCGACGTTGCCAGCTGTGTCACCATCGCGCTCGTAGTCGGCGACAATCGCGAAAAAACAATGAATTGCGATTATCGTCCTGCGAATACGCAAATCACCGCGATACATATATTTCCGACCGATACGCCACCGTTGCCACGTCTATCGATATATCCTGGAATCGTACGTTTTCGTTATTAATTATGATGTTGTTGAATATATTATCTCTTGAATGTATTCCGAAATAGTTTAAACAATGATAAAAAACCCAACCTGTTGGTCTCGTGCCGTTGTGTCGTACAATAATTTAAATATTTTCAGTGAAGTTCACTGAACCAGGAAAATGTTTCAAATTTTTTATTTGTATATCTAAGAGAATTGGAATTATAGAGAAATAATACTATTAAATATGTCGTACAGTATTTTTGCAGTAACAGTGCAGATAATATTACATAATTAGAGTAACACAATACCCAGCAACTAAATTTCAAATGAAAATTTAATTGTCAATAACTACCCGGAAACAGCAAGAAATCAGAAGATTGAAACGGACCAAAGCATACGAACTTGTGTTAAGTTTAAGATTAAGTAGTTTAGTTAAAAAGGAACATCAGAAGAATATGAGAAGGCATAGAAGGCCAGTGAGTAAAAAGAAAACTGGACAGACTGATTTGACATTTGAAAACAAATATTATCTATGAAGGAGCACTATTTGATTATGAATATATACTGATAAATACAAATTAAACAAAAAAAAAATTAAGCACCTGATAACAAACAGTTGGAAACTAAAAGTAAAAAAACCCACACCTGAATATGAACCAAATATTCCTTACACATGATATGAAGAACTGGAGAGAACAAAAATGTGCAACAAGTTTGCTCTCATCAGCAGAAGATTGATGTTAATATAGCTGGAAGAAAAAATATGCGGTAGAGAGAAATATCGTTAATAACTTTAATAGAAGAACGATTTCGTCATATGAATGAAAAATGTTAAGAACTCCAATAATATAGTATTGTTTATAACAAACGAATAAAAAATCGAACAAAATAGTAAGTAAAATACGAATGATGTCCACGCAAATGCATATACGTCCACATAAATGATCATATAAATATATTTTCCTCTGTGGTGTTAGAAGCTTATTTTCGTACAATATCCGTAAAAAAGCAACGAGGTGGCAACACCGCCACCTATTCCGGCGAACTTATAACGCAAGATTTAATACCGCGCTAAAGATTCAGTTGCCGGCATCACTGTGGTGTTGTTGGTTGGTCGCGCGTGAGATATCCGGTGGTACGTAGTACGGGCAATTCCAAGCCAGCTGATAAGTTCGCGGTCCGAACCTCTTCCAGATTCTATCGCTTGGTGAAATCAAAGTGAGTGGTACGCATAATCAGTCAAAATAGAAGTATTATTATGAATGTTGGCACGGTCTGGTGACAGTGGCTTGTTTTTTTTTTGCGAAACCGATTGGTGAACACAAAATAACTAGGCAGTCGGCATCATCAAATGTACCGTTACGTAACAATGACATAATGAGTTTACAGGTCGATTAACCGCATAACGAAAAAAGAACATTCGACTGTTTCGCAATAGAAATGCTGTAGCGTGACTTGTGCGAGCGTGTGTGTGTCTGTGAATGTATGTGCCAGTAGCCACAATAGTTTTAATTTTTGTCCTGGATCTTGAACAATTATCCCCAGAGAGGTATATGTAACAGATCGTCGATATCGAATGAAAAATAGTTGGTGACTCAGTCCGGAGATTTAGATTATTATCACTCGCCAAACCGGATTATTATTATTAGATAGATGAGATCGTCCCTGAAGTTTTTTTTTTGTATATTTAAGACAATTGTAACAAAATGTTCCATCAAATTATTTTTATTACTATAGTATGTAGAACAGATTATTACTGTTTCATACATCTGACACACTATCAGATCTAATCGGATATTGGATTTTTTTTTCTTTCTTACTCTTCGTGAGTCCACAATCTGCCCTATTGGCAATAAGTATTTCTTTTGTTTATATTATATATACATGGCATGTAGAAAATCACTTCATTAAGCAATCTTCTGTATAAAATATTATCTTAATTAATTAGTCTTATTCTAATGCTTATTCTAAACTCTACATATGTCCAGTAATCAGATCAGGTGGTGTTAAACGTTTTAGTCTACGCACTTCACTATCACGTCGCATATTTAGCTGATTAGCGAGTACATTGGGATGCACTGACACTCTTTCGAAGTACTTCACACAAACACGTTGGATTACACTCGTTATAGGTTCTAGAGGAATATCGCGTTGTATCACTTTAATTGAAATATAGTACGGAGCATCAACAATGGCACGCAACACCTTATTTTGGAACCGTTGAATGATGGATATATTAGATTTGCTAGCGGTACCCCATAGTTGAATTCCATATGTCCAAATGGGCTTGAGTATAGACTCATACAGCAATACCTTGTTATCTAATGATAACTTGGATTTGCGCCCAATGAGCCAATACATTTGATATAATTTTAGTCCTAGTTGTTTCCGTTTAGAGAGTATGTGCTTCTTCCAGGTTAGGCGTCGATCTAAATGCATACCAAGATATTTAACATGCTCTGCTTGGGGGAGTTGACGATGATTGATATTTACTGGTGGACATGTTCTTCTACGCAGGGTAAACGTTATATGCGTGGATTTTGATTCATTGGCTTTAATGCGCCATGTCTTCAACCATAATTGTATTTGCTCCAGGTGGGTTTGTAGGTTTATTGATGCTGTGACTGGATCTTCATGGGATGCTAAGATTGCTGTATCGTCTGCATATGTTGCCACAGTAGTTATTTTTGTGGTGGGCAGATCAGCCGTATACAGAAGATACAGTACTGGACCCAGTACACTACCTTGCGGAACTCCTGAATATATGGGATTTAATTCGGTATGTTCATCGCCTTGATTTACAATAAATTGTCTGTCAGTGAGATACGATTTTAGTAGCTGATAGTCCGGATGAGGGAGAAGTTTCTTTAGTTTAACCTGCAAGCCCGTATGCCATACTTTGTCAAAAGCCTGAGATATGTCTAGGAAAGCAGCCGAACAATATCTTTTGGCATTTAGGTCAGCGTTTATTTGGTTTACAAGTCTATGCACTTGTTCTATAGTCCCATGCTTATTGCGAAAGCCAAACTGATGTTCTGGAATAATTTTTCTTTTTTCTATTATATAGTTTAGATTTCTCGAAAACTTTCGAGATTATTGGTAATAAACTAATCGGATATGAATTCTAAAATATATCAAATCACTTGTTGATATTATTTTATTTAAAAAAAATCAAATAGCGACAAAGTTCTTTTCTGTTTATAGATAATTACCGTAGATATAGATTAGTTGTTGATGAACCAAAACAAATAATAGAACGTCTTTCGTCAGAGACGGTTATTTTTACGCGCATCTGATACACTACAGTCACTAAAGCTACCAACAACCTAAAATTAGTTGAAAATAAAAGGGATAACTTTGATAAATAACCTACTAGACAATAACAACTACTAAACTGTTTCGGAACTAGAATAATATTTAATAATAATCTACACTCCAGTCTGATTTTGCCCTGACGCACTTTTCGATTTTTCGAGTGACTTACAATCTGTTTTTACGATAGCTTAGGTCTGGGTATATATCCAGAAGGACTCATCGGTCCTAATTTGGTCTGGTAGTGTAATTGTCAGTGTCGGTCACTTTGGTGACCAACCAACCCCATCTAATGATGTAATGATTCTTTTGATTTTTTCTATTAAACGCACCTCATTACGCTACGCAAAAGTAGCTTCAACAAAAAAATTGAACCGACATCAGAAAATAAAGAACTCACTAAAAATTAAAAAATAATCAAACTTTGAGATTTTTAACACAACATTTTTTTTAAATAAAATATGCACATAATAATCATTGTAATAACTAAATAAAATTGAACAAAAAACTTATTTAATCTATCTACTACACGTAATTTATATTCTACTATATACACACAATTTAGCTTAATACCTACCTAGCTGTCTGCAATAGTTCTACGACTTCTCATATGATAAGGTGAATAAATAAATGAGTATAAAAAGCTAAAATGCAAATTGAATATATATATATATATATATATATATATATATATATATATATATATTTTAAATTCTTTTAGCAACTATGGGTTTATCTGGACTTGGCCTAAAGTTTTAACTTAGGCTCCGAACCACGGTCCTCAGCATTAAGCCTACCGATTGGCGAGTGGCCAACTTCATCCCAGAAGACATCCGGTCTTACCCAGCCTGGTTACTGGCGTGACTGGGATCATTTTCCTTGTCGGATTTTGCACTCTTGCCTAGAACAATCACAAACATAAATTTACAACCATGCCCCAGCAGGATACGAACCCGCGGCTATCGCAACAGTAGGAGAACCGTTCCATCGCTTTTACCATAGCGCCAAGCTGACTAAAAAAATAACTTTGAAAATCGCTGTATAATTGACGGAGAAATCGGGGAACATACATTAAAAATAAAAAATATACAGCCGAAGTCTGTTAAAAATCAAATGGTTTGATTTTTTGAAGCCTGTGTCCTGTTCTGTTGTTAAGAGTTGTGTTACTTCGATACAAACATGAAAATGGAGTCTCACGTCATTCCTTCTTGTAAGTTATTTTGATTTCCTGAGTGACAATGGGTATCTGAAGGTCTCAGTCTAAGTAATCAGTGTTATAATATCTATGCTTCTTACAATCATGGGGATGATTCATATTTATATATTTGCTTGTATAATAATATTTTATTTTCCTATTTTGAATGAAATCTTGTTTCCTGATGGCTATAAAATGCATTTTGCGTGATCGTGACGTTTTTCAAGAAATATTGAATGATATGAACAAGTCCCAGAATTGTTTGTTCTGGACAATGATACATTTCGTTTCTGTAAACTTTTAAATAGTAATCGTATTGGTCAGCCACAATTTTGATAATTCCGTACTGATATGTCGTTCAAATAGAATTGTTTAAACCAACTAATTTTAAATATTTTGGAAGAATGTTTATCTGAAATTAATAATTACTTAACACTATATGTTACATTGAAGATGTATGTTGTATGGTGGTTTTGTGAACATACAACACTTAAGTTTATTTGGACATTTTTGATTGCGCCAAAATTTCACAGCTTCATCCAACATGAATGTAAAAAATCTGTTAATGAAGAAAAATACTTGCATGGCAACGACCTCATCGAGCTCTGACTATCTAGCCCCGATTAAATACAATCTTGATGCAATGAAAAAACATACATCTGTATATATTTTGCAATAATTCTATTTTGGTTTGGTCGTGTTAGCTTCATTAAAACAATACATATTTGTTGAGCTGATACCTTTTTTATGTACACAGTTTATTGTTCGTAAAAAACACCTCGTAAAATCTGCATATCCTCAACAAACAGTGAAAGTCTCGATGCTCTTTATACCTTGTCGATTCGAAATTGTGTCTTCCACCGTATTTTTTTCGCTTCTTGAAGAAGAACCGACGGGTTTTACCAAATTCGTCTTCACGTAACCGTTGGTAAAAATAATATTATCGCTATTTTGAAACGACATTTTCTATTTATACGAACTGGTTTAGTTTAGTGAGATATTTATTGACTATTTTAACCTTGGACTTAATTAAGGAGAATACATTTCAATTATAGATAATGTCGCTGTTTTAGAATCGATATAAGTGGTGATGTGGCGAGGATATTTGTTTTTCTATTATAATCTATTTATTGTGTATTTTATCGACGTTGTAGCACCGAAGGCGATCACAGACTATCACATTACTGTGTACGTCCATCCTTGTTATATAATGTCTGATTAGTTCCTCAAGATCTTATGATTTCAACAATTTATTGATGACCATTTCAAAAGAACTGTTTCTCTTTTGAGTTAAACCATTCATCGAGCTATTTTTTCTACAATATCCTCGAAAGTGCAGCTATGCAAGCGAGTACCTCATTGATGCGAAAAGACGCTAGTCCGATGGGGTCAGGTCTGGGGAATACCACGGGAGTGATAAAACTTCGTATCCAAGTGATTTTATTACTTCTTTGACTGGTTTTTCTATATGAGACGTTTCTATATAAGTACTGTTTGTTACGCCCGGGACTTCACCGTACGACCGCTCGTTGATGATGATCATTGTTTCTCTTGAATTTTCTTGTTTTGTTGTTCTTATCAAAAAGTTACACTCTTCAGCTTTATTTGACAAGAAACTGAAGTGTTTTTGGTCAATTTCTAGGCATCAGCAATGATTTTGCCTAATATTTATTCGCTTTTATTATTTTTTTGGCCATGAATTATACATTCAACCTGACATAAATAGTTGTTTCTAAAGTGTGAGAACTTTATATTAAATACTTTTAATTTTGATATCGCTATATTTATCCTTAGTTTGTTATGTCACTACCTGTATACATCTTTCTTGATAAAACTATTTAATCACTTCATTCTCCTTAATGCATTTACCATATATTCTAGAAAATAAACCTAAATTAACTGCTAATCTATCACTATTTTATTTAATTAAGATATAAACGGTTTTCTCTAGATGATAGTGGTAGAGATGGTCGAGATGTTTTTCTGTAGGAAAAAATACTCTTTAATATTGCTCTGTATATCAACTGGCGAGTGGTAACGCGAAAAGAAAACAACGTCCATCGGTACAGAAAATTCGTGTTTATATTTGTACTTTGGTTTTCTTCTTTTCTGAACTTCGCTGAACCGTTAATCAGAGAGCAAATATCATGTCATGGCGTTGCACTGTTTCACGATAAACGCGTTTAATTTTAGCCGTTAACTTATTGTTCGTAGATTAGCAGACAACTTCGGAGGAACATCTCAATAACACCATCGTCAGTTTCCCGAGATTTCGCAGCGTAAATCGCGAAAACAAATATTTGAGATTGAATTTAGCACGGACACTGAAATCCCAGTTATGTTTCTAATTATTATTAGGCCTATAAATTAGTTTTAAAGGATTTTTTAAATTGGATACTGTATTGTGAAAATTTCTTTCCTTCTTTCTACCAATTGAGGCTATCCACGAATTAATCCTTCTCTAGTAACTTCGTAAGAAGTGATGTGTAGCTCAGATAAGTCACGACTCATATGTCGGAATAAGTATTTATCAGAAGGGGCAAGGTCTGGAGAATACAGCGGGCGGGGTAACACTTTCCATTTTAATAACAGGTCAATTGAAAAGTCAGGTTTGAGTTGGCCCCAACTCTCAAAAGATGCGTGTATAAATTTGATAGCTGTAGGATCATTAGTTTGTGAATTATAGCATTTTGAGTGAAGCAACTTTTGTTATTGTGAAAAAAATTGATAAAAAGGAATTTCGCGTGTTAGTAAAATATTTCTATCTGAAGCATAAAGCAACGCAAAGGAAGTGCTGCTTCACCGAGATAATGAACCGTGTCACAGGTCAATGAAAACGATGGCAAAAATCCATGAATTGGGCTTCGAATTGCTTCATCCGTTAAATCCACCGTATTCTCCAGATCTGGCACCCAGCGACTATTTCCTGTTCTCATATCTCAAAAGAATGCTCGCTGCGAAGAAATTTTCGTTGAATGAAGAGGTGATCGCCGAAACTGAGGCCTATTTTGAAGCAAAGGACAAATCGTACTACAAAAAAGGTACCGAAAATTTGGAGAGGTGCTATAATCAGTGTATCACCCTTGAAGGGAATTATGTTGAATAATAAAAAACATAATTTTGCCAAAAAAATGTGCTTTACTATGGTAGGCCGGAGACTTTTCAATTGACCTGTTAGCTGGTGCCAAATCATACAAAGCCGAATATGAAAAGCCATGTTTTTCTTCTTTCTTTCTATTTTACCATTCTTATTTTCTCAGACTATATTTTGGCTGTCATTTATCGTATATATGTTAGTAATTTGATCAATTATCACGCTCTTCTATGCCCAGTTTATTTTATGAATGAAATGTTTAATTTTTAACACATTTACTTCTACTATTGGTAGACTATTGTTTTATATCTCTCCATTTTGTTGAAATTAACATCATTCCACCTGTTTATTGTGTTTTTATTTCTTATTTTTCATTCAATAAATATTTGTCCTCGTCCCTCGTTCATTTTTGTACATTTTCTCAATGTTTTTGCGGCATTTTTGAACCACTTGTTCTCTCCCACATTTTTCATCCCTTTCTTCGATTTCCCTACGTTTATATTTCTTTAATTCCTCGAACTTTTATCTGTACCTTCCACTGCAAAAAGTTTTAGTAATTCCCTCGACCTCGTTTTATACTGTTTGTTATCTTCTTTCTTTTTTCCATAGCCTCAGTTTTCTCTGTAATATACCTTGACACATACTTAATGTGGTTTTAAATATATTTATGCGTAATAGATATAACGTAGGTTATTAAAATATACTTAATATGAAAGGTGGTTACTATTTCTGTTATTAATTACCTACAAAGGTGGCACGTTGATTTTGATTTTCGCCTTATCGCATTTAATAGATTAGCAGGTGATATAAAATCTGCTTTATTATTATCAGAATATGTTATAACGGTTAATATTTGATATACTACATAAAATAACTTAAAATAGATAATGAATTAGGTAAGAAGATAATATAATAAAAATTCTATAACTTTAAAAATGTAAATTATATAGTATAGTCGTTATCATATAGAATAATTAGGACTGAAAAGTATAAGATTTGTTAGCTACTAGAAAGGGTTGAAGAGACAAACTGATATATGGTAAATAGCAGGAAAATAGATGACCATTACATTTTCATACATTCAGATTTCATACAAAAATTGCTTTATTTCAAGGACGAAACGTTGAATACATATTAATTAAAATGCACAAACAGTAACTGTGTACATATCAGAATTGTTTAAACATACACTGTTCTACACCAGCGAAAATCGTAATTCTAATGCCGCAATAACCAATATTATTCATCAAATTTGTGGTTATAAATAAATACAAAAATGGTTTATAAATAACAAGATTTCATGACGATTTTTTTATTTATTGTTGAATGGTATTTGCTATATCGTTAACCACACTATATTATATTGTTCTGTAAGTGTTGGGAACGATAAGAGATACGTTCACCATTTTATTTTTCGATTCGTTAGATGATTTAGTAGATATTATAATATATTATTAAGAGATATGGGAAAATATTCTGGTTTTTCGTAATTTATATATTTAATTATTTCTTTTTTTCTGCGATGAATAAAAAAACATATTAATCATCAGTATATTTTTGTATCTACTAATATGTCAGTTGGTAGTAGTTAAAATAATATTGTAAATTTATAAATAGGTGTGCGAGGGTATTCAGCTAAATTGTGTGTGTATATAGTAAAATATAAAACACATGTAGTAGAGGTTAACTAAGGTTTTTGATTGTTTGTTATTTATTATTTAGATATTACAAAGATTATTATGTACATATTATTTTTTTTATATATTTTAAAGTCTCCTTTTACCAACTATGGGTTTATCTGGACTGGGCCTAAACTTAGAAATCATCCCAGAAGACATTCGGTCTTACCCAGCTTGGTTACTGGCTTGACTGGGACCATTTTCCTTGTCGGATTTTACGCTCTTGTCTAGGACGATCACAAATTTTAAGCAATCACAAACATAAATTTACGACCTTGCCTCAGCAGGATTCGAACCCCCGACTATCGCAACAGTAGGAGGACCGTCCTATCACCTTTACCACTGCGCCACCAAGCCGGCTTTTTTTTATACGTACAAGTACGCAATGATTCGACATCTCGCTTATTCGCCTGTTTTAGCTCGCTCTGACTTCGGACTTTTCCCATATCACAAAAAATTAATTAGTAAAAACTGACCTCAATAAAGATAGGACCAACAAGTAAATATTGAATGATTTCTTCACCTGTGTATTTATAGTAGTAAAAAACCAAAAGTACTACTGTAATAACACATTTATTCGCTTTTTTCAAACTAGTCCATTTTACCATTCGATAAAATAAAATATTTTGGATATTAGTCATTATATTTGCGATATAACGGACTTATTATTACAATAACTAACAAATTTTAAAAATGTATGATTAAAAAGAGAGAAATATTTGCGGCTGATAACGTTTATATCTCGTCCTTGCATTTCAGAACTCCACATACTGATATCAGTGCTAAATTAAAATTACCAGGAATTTTAATTACTGTTGATAAATTAAACTTTTTGTTTTTTTCTTAATTAAAATCATTCTTCTATCCTATCTTTCGGGAAAGTGGCTTTTCATTAAGTTGCTTGTGGTTCATAGTAGAATATTTCTAATCAAGCCTATTAGATTTGGAGTTAATGTTGGCTGTTCCTCGAGATTGCTTCAGATTGCTGTCAGTTCTTAAGCCCTCTTCCTTTGTTGTTAAAACAGTAGGTTAAAAACGATATCTGAATTTCAGTTAATCAAGGAGCCACTTCTAAGCATTCGCCTAGTGCCTATAAATGAATCTTGAGTATATTGTTCAATTCCTCAAGCCTTTCTGCAGGATTCCTGCTATTCTTGATCGCTGAATGTTGACACTGTTCGTGTGTTTTGGTTGCATCTTCGGGTGTCAAGTTTTAAAAAGACATTGAGTGCTAAATCAGGACTGTATGGTAGATCAATGGAGAATCATTCGACATTTCTCCGAATTTTCGGAATTTCTATAAAGACTTTTGATATACAGATGGTATAGGCCGAAAACTAAAAATTGACCATCTTAGGCTACGCTAATACCACTACATCATTATCGGTAATATCGAGGAAGGACCGAGAAGAAGTTTTGTAGGGTTTGGCTTGTCTTGGAAGACTTATACAGTTGATTTATGTTTCGAGGCACATATCAATGGTTTAACTAACAGGTCAATTGAAACGTCCCCGGCCTACCATGGCAAAACACATTTTTTGGCAAAATTAGAATTTTGTATTCAACATAATTCCCTTCAAGGGTGATACACTAATTATAACGACACTCCCAACTTTTTTACCATTTTTGTAGTACGATTTGTCCTTTGCTTCAAAATAGGCCTCAGTTTCGGCGATCACCTCTTCATTCGACGAAAATTTCTTACCAGCGAGCATTCTTTTGAGATCTGAGAACAGAAAATAGTCGCTGGGGCCAGATCTGGAGAATACGGTGGATGAAGAAGTAATTCGAAGCCCAATTCATGGATTTTTGCCATCGTTTTCACTAGCTTGTGACACGGTGTATTGTCTTGATGAAGCAGCACTTTCTTTTTCTTCAAATGCGGCCGCTTTTCGGCGATTTCGTTCTTCAAACGGTCCAATAACGCTATGTAATAGTCGCTGTTGATGGTCCTTCCTTTTTCAAGGTAGTTAATGAAAATTATTCCATGTGCATCCCAAAATACAGGCCGCATAAGTCGAGTGTTTCGTTTTCCCACGCTTTGGAGCGGATTTATCGTGTGCAGTTCACTGGGATGATTCTAGTAACGCCATCTATGTGTCAGGCCGGAGGCTTTTCAATTGACCTGTTTTATATAATATACTGAAGTGGAGGCTTGATATCAGCTGGGCATTGAAGAGGACCACGGAATATTGTGCTATCTACTCCATATTCTGTACTGCAACACTGATAATTAATCCCAACAATAATTATTTCTAAAATACTGCTAAAGATAAATTAGAAGGTCGTGTTTTCTTATTAAACCCTGGCTGGTGGCGATAGATTTTTTGTTGGTCATTTTAAACATTCTCATGATTTTTTCTATCGAACAAAAACCATTTTAACCTTGACGATGTGATTTTTTTAGAACTATATTTGAGAATGAAACCAAATAATAGTTATGGTGATGAAATTCAGAAAACTAACAAACAATAACGCGCAATAAGCGAAGATACATTTTTCTATAGAGAGTACCGACGGTTTTTTTTAAAGAATTATAGAGCGTCCCTGAATGTACACATTATCTCAGTTATTTCTTTCAATTGTTATTTTATATTGGTTTATAAAATACCTATGGTTATTTAGTCGAAATTTTCCATGATCTTTTGGATAAGTAAGATAACCATAGCATCACTGGTTAATTCAGTTTTCCCTTTTTACTTCACTAGCAATTTTAACCAAAATTTGTAGTGTTTACGATATCTGATGTAAACAGAAATTCACTCATTTTTGCAGATATTCTTTTCATTAAACAACTTTAAAAAATTCGTTGTCTACAAACTATTATACCATTATTTGATGCAGCGTAAAAGTCTCTTTAATCCCTTTTAATTTATTTATTATTTATTAATTTAATTATTTCATGCAATTATTTGAACAGAAATAACAACAGTAGAGATAGAAAAAATTCAGAAGAACAAAACATTCCAAAAACATTAACTTCAAGACTTAGTGGATAGCCGCGGTGGCTAAGGGTTTGATTTGTCGACCATAACGTACTAGGATCGAATCTCATTAGCGCTAATATTTATTAAAACAAATTTCATGCAAAATTCTAATGTTTTGAAGTAGCTAAATAATACAACTGTCTTAAAACGAAATAAATTAAGAAAAAAAGTTTCTCGACACCCAATTTGTAAGTCCTTAACTGACAGTTGACGAAATAAACATCAAAAGACGCACGTTTTCCAAAGCATCATCAACACCGATTAATGTTTGTATTTCACGGGTAAAACGATCAATCCGAAAGGAAATCGTAGTAGCTTATAATATGAAATAATTGAAGGAATTTTAATTCCATTTACAATGCTTTCATTAACAATTTCAAATTGATATAATTAAAATTGACTACATCATTTTCGTTAAATTAGCAAAATACTATTTAAAATGCATAGGTTATTTTTCCAAATGCATAATTGTTTAAAACACAGAATTCTATGCATTCTATTAGAAAAGTCCAGTAGAACAAAATATTCTAAAAACAATAATTTTAGTACTCAGTGGGTAGCCGTAAGGGTTAAGGGTTTGATTTGTCGGCTATAACGTACCTGGATCGAATCTCGGTGCCGGTAATATATATATAAAAAAAGTTTCATATATAAAATTTTAATATTTCAAGACGGTAAATAATATAACTGTGTTAAGACCGAATATTAATTAATATAAATTTAATGAAAAAAAAGTTTCGCCTGCCATTCTATTATGGTTATTGACAGGTTGACACAAACATCAAAACCACGTACGGTTATTTCACGGGTAACTCGATTTGAGGGGAAATTGTTGAATCTTATGAAATAACTGAACGAATAATAATTATACATCTCCATTATTTTCGTTAAACAATTTTAAATTGGTGTAATTAAAATAAGAAGTGTTTATGTACTCTATTAAAAAATCTAGCAGAACAAAATGCTCCAAAAACAAAACTTAAGTTACCCAGTCGATAGCTGTAAGGTCTAAAGGTTTGATTTGTTGACAATAACGTACTAGGATCGAATCTCGCTGGCGCTAATATTTATAAAAAAAGTCAAAACTTTAATATTTGAAGTCGGTAAATCAATACATACAACTGTCTTGAGACGAATATACATTAAGAAAAAACAAGTTTCACCGCCAATTCTAAATCGTTATTGACAGTTGACGAAATAAACATCAAAACCACGAACGTTTTCCAGGGCATCAGCACCGATCAACGTCGATATTTCACGGGTAACTCGATCCGAAGGGAAATCGTAGAAGCTTATGAACGCGGTTGGCTCGCTCGCCCATACGCGATAGTGTCGAGTTGCCCTGACTGGTCCCGTCAACCGACAACCACCAGATGAAGAGATCGCAATCGCGGCAAGTGAAACACACTGGCTGCCATTAAACGAAAGGTGTGTGTTGTTTGTTATTTTCGTGGAAGCGGCGAGAAAAACAGTCGAAGGTCGTAAAGTACGGCGCGCCGTGCTGAATGAGGTCGTTAAATCGGTTTTATCGAAAAAATTACATGAATGAATCGACTTGAATATCGCTCTCAATGGTTTACGGTTCCGTATTCGATTGGAATCACAGAGAAATCTCTTTCGTTCGTTGACTTTCTCTCATAACTGTGTTAAATAAGTTAGAATCACGATTGGGGATTACCCAAAAGTGATGAGGGCTTACTTAACAAATATTAGTTCATTAATAAATACTAATTCGTGGGGTATATGTTCTGTAAATACAGATATCGTAAATTTACAATGGTAATGTGTATGGAAATATATCGTCTGGCTTCCAAGGTCCCAAAGGTTAAAGAATATAAACAGAGTTGTTTCGAAAAATATGGAAGTGATTAAACCCGGAAATATACACAGATTACTCGCTATGGAAAACAACTCGGAGATTTAAAAAAACAAACAAAAAACAAATAAAATCTTTAGAGTGTCTGCTATTTCATTCAATTTCAATTTACGGTTATTCAAAATGTGATTTCGCTCTTTGGGGCGCGGCACCACGTCTAAACTTAGCATACCAATCCTTGATGGTTGATTTTCCCTTCTCTCTCACAATAACAAAAGTTGCTTCGTCAAATTTATACACGATATGGATTTAATTCTAGTAGCGCCATCACTTTTCAATTGACGAAGAGCTCATATACGTAAAAAATCGTGGAAATCTTTTCTAACCGCAGTAACTAACCTAGGGCAAACTGTTACGGCACTTACGTTGTTTTCTATTAATATAAAACTGAAATTACAAGAGGTGATTAGGAGAAGACAAGACAATGGGGAATAAAAGTATTACTATAGTTTTAAGTTAATCTCACTCTTTGTTTGATTGTCATGATAAGTATTAAAAATGTATTATCAGTGCACGAATTGCGCTGATTCATACTTTGATGTAATCGCTATAGCTATGGTTATCAAATATTTGCCGTTTCCTTTAATTGTAGCGCATAATATTATCATGCATTTCAATGTATTATATTAATGAAGTATTATTAGTTTTATTTATAAGGGGTTATACTATTTTGACATTGTGGAAAATGAACCTTTTTGGGATTTTTTTTTCGAAAACTACTCAATAGATTTCATTTTTTTTATAAAATCTTTATTAGATATGCTTAGTACAATCTTAATTATTATTATTACAATTAATTTATTACTACTTTTCCTATGTGATTGGATTAATTAACAAGCAAGACGAGTACGAGAAAATACATCAGTATGTATTCCTCAATTATAAAATTATAATTATTTATTAATTATTAACTTATAGCTATAGTTTACACTAATAATACACACTAAATGTTCACACAAGTTCGTATGGTTTTGTTCGTTTCAGTCTCCTGATATGCTGTGCGCTGTCCAGCAGTTGTATTGCTTCCACGTTAGAATGATTTAGTAATCTTCTTTCGTGTTTCAAGGCGAAATCTTGGATAACTTCGCAAATCCATTTGATTTCCAGGTCATCGTGCAGTTCTTCATTGGTTACATAGCGATAGGCATTGGTAATCAATCGAAGAATCTTGTTTTGACAGCGCTGTATGACTAACTGATTTAAATATTTAGTGCAACCCCATATTTCCACCCCATAGGTCCAAATTGGCTTTATAATTGTATTATAGATCAACCTCTTTGATTTTAGAGCAAGTTGAGAGTATCTTCCGACTAACCAGTATAGTTGCTTTATTTTGGTTCTAATGTGTTTTGCTTTTTGTCTTACGTGATGTTTCCAATTTAATCTACCGTCAAGATGGATTCCAAGGTATTTTACTGATTCTGCTTGAGGAATCGGGCATCCATTGAGTGATATAATTAAGTTTTTATTATTTCGCCTTAATGCAAAATTAACGTGGACAGATTTGGAGCTAATAAGTTGAATTTTCCAATCTTTTGTCCATTTGTAGATTTTGTTGACTGCCACTTGTACTTTTTCTATTGCACTAAGCAGAGATATATCTTTTGCCATAATAACTGTGTCATCAGCAAAGGTTCCAAGAAGTGTTTCTTTTGTTGTTGGAATGTCAGCAGTATAGAGCAGATACAGAAGAGGTCCTAACACGCTACCTTGTGGAACTCCAGCCGAGATATTTTTAAATGTCGAGAACGCCATTTCGTGCAATACTCTAAATTTTCTTCCGAATAAATATGACTCCAGCAATTGACAATAGTTACGTGGTAACAATTTGCTCATCTTACAGATTAATCCCAAATGCCAAACCCGATTAAAAGCTTGTGAGACATCCAGGAATATTGCAGGGCAGTATTTCTTTTCTTCAAACGCTCTTTCAATAGCCGCAGCTACTCTGTGCACTTGATCGATAGTTGAATGGTGATTTCGAAAATCAAACTGGAAATCTGGTATTGTTACCAAATGTTTAACACGTTTATATATCAGCTTCTCAAATAGCTTTGATATTGCAGGTAGTAGCGAAATAGGCCTGTAAGATTCGACTTCTTCTGCAGGTTTGTCAGGTTTTTTGAGCATAATTATTTGTGCAACTTTAAAGCATTCCGGGACATGCTTCAGCCTTAAACAGGCATTAAATATATATGTCAACATGATGATTGCTTTTCGTGGCAGTTCTTTCAATAATCCAGGTGAAATGTCATCTATACCCGGTGCCTTTTTAGGATTGAGGTTATCAATTTCAGTGGCAACTTCCAGTGGAGAAATTAAATTTAGATCTATATCGGGTTGATAAATAGGAGTTGTATCCATGGTAGATTCTATATCATTAGGCCGAAAAATGTTAGTTAAGTATTGTGTAAACAATTCAGCTTTTTCATTGTCGCGTCGAACCCATTCATTTCGATCATTTTTAATTGGCGGTACTCGAATAATTGGTCTTTTAAAATAGAACGTTAAGGTACGCAATGACGTCGTGACAGAGTTACGAATTCTGAACACCATCAGGAACCAAAAAGCCTTAATTTGTATGAGCTGTTCTGTGGAAGTACCGAGATTTTCTGCATATTTACAAATATTATCTGGTTATAAATTAATAATAAAGGAGCCTGAAACAAAAATCCTTTAAATCTAATTTGTAAGCCTAATAGATATTTTATATTTGTTTTCGATGCTCGAAGTTCTATATTCGACTGCATATATATTATTGTAATATATGTTGGCCGATTTCTTCGTCAATTATGGGCCGATTTTCAAAATTATTTTTTTATTCGAAAGAGTGCGCATTCGAGGTGGTCCCATTGGAATTAATATATTGATATATTATGTATTGTGTAAATATATTATGTTTGTGATCTTTCTCATTGGTGCAATACTTTTCGGATATTCCACTTTCTTCATATTAACATGGTTTCCTTGATTTTTTCCAAACACTATTCACTCGAAAAGACTACTATTTAATGGACTTTGATCAGCTTTTTCGAACATCAATAACAGTATTTCAAATGTATATCGTGACGAAGGACACGATTCACAAAAGTACCAGGTAATCAAAATCAAGCGAAATTACGGAACGAAAATAGGCGGTTAATTGTTTATCTGCTGACAGGCACTTCGAAGAACGAAATCCACCCAAATAGTCGCGATCAGAAGGAACGTGCTTACGTTGGCCCGAAATATCCTCACACTCGAGACCCGTTCAATCGTTTTACGGTGTATTTTAGCGCGAATAGTTTTTGCACACGCAGAGAGATAACGAAATAAACATATCGAGGCAATTGGATGTTCTAAAATTATCTCTTGTTCGGAAGAAATTCACATTTGTATTATAGCCGCCGTAAAATCCGAACGATTTTCTATGTTTCGACCGGCTGTTTATTATTGAAATGGAGTTTTGTGCTTACGTATGGCGTGTGGAGTGTTGGAACATGCTTTGTCGATCACCATCTTGAACGTCTTTATTGTCTTTTCACACTTTTCCGCTGAGATTGAGAGCACACCTCCTGTGACTTGTTATATGTCATTGTTTTCAACGATTTTAGGTTCTTCAGTTGTTGAAAGTATAAAATAAAGTGTGTTTGGAGGGTTTATAGACCTGCTCTAATAATAACCTTTGGCGAAAAATATCGGGAAATTTAAATTTGTTTAGTAATAACATCTTTTATTATAAACGCTTCATACAATCGTTTTTATTTATTACATTGGTACTAGTCGTTGCCTACTACCCTACAATTTGTCTTTACAATAACGTAAATCTATAATTAATCTTAAATGCACCACACCACTACACTACACCACTCTAGAAATCAAATGTTTTGATTCTTTTGAGTCTTTGTGCTATTCTGGTGTTATCCACCATTGATGTAGGAATGAAGTATATCCTCAATTCTTCTTACAGTTCTCATGAATTCGTTAGTGACAGTCGGTATCTAAAGCTCTCGGTGTATATATCAATTTGGGTGCACCTACAATATTTCTTAGGATTTTTTTCTGGAAAATTAATATTTTATTGTAGAAAAGGCTTCCTCTTGTTTGACTCTAAACATGGTGGCTGTAATGTAACATTTCAATAGCTAAGTGTGATCCATTTGTTTCGCTAACATTTCCTGTAGTTTATGAACACGGTCGTCATGCCTTACCTTATCGAAGGCTTATGCTAGATCTAAGAATATAACTGAACATACATTTTAACCTTGGTAGGCTTTTCCAGTTACATCTATTACAAGTTACAAATTGAATTGAAATTGAATACAAATCAATTGAAAAGTCCCCGGCCTGACACATAGATGGCGCTACTAGAATTAAATCCATATGCTCTTTAGTGAGCTCTAACCCTCAAAAAATGCATGTATAAGTTTGACTGGCGGATCATTAGTTTGTGAACTATAGCATTCTGTGTGAAGCAACTTTTCTTATTGTGAAATAAATAGATAAAACGAAATTTCGCGTGTTGATCAAATATTGCTTTTTGAAGGGAAAAATACAGTGGAAGCAAAAACTTAGCTTGATGCCGAGTTTCCAGACACTCGCCCAGGAAAATCAACTCTCAGGAATTGGTATGCTAAGCACCGAAGACGGTGAGCGCAGTAGTGGATGCCCAAAAGAGGTTGTTACCGACGAAAACATTTAAAAAATCACAAAATGATTTTGAATGACTGTAAATTGAAACTGAATAAAGTAGCAGATACTCTAAAGATATCAACTGAACGTGTACATCATATCATTCATGAATATTTGGGTATGAGAAAGATCTATGCAGAGTGGGTGTCGCGCGAGCTCACTTGACCAAAAACAACGACGAGTTGATGATTCGGAGCGGTGTTTGAAGATGATCAAGCGTAATAAATCCGAGTTTTTTCGTCGATATGTGACAATGGATGAAACATGGCTCCATTATTTCACTCCGAAGTCCAATCGACAGTCATCTGAGTGGACTGTACACGATGAACCCGCTCCAAAGTGTGGGAAAGCGCAACAGTCGGCTGGCAAGGTTATAGCGTCTGTATTTTGGGATGAGCATAAAATAATTTTCATTGGCTACCTTGAAAACGTAAGGACCATCAACAGCGACTGTAATAGCGTTATTGGACCGTTTGAAGGACGAAATCGCCGAAAAACGGCCGCATTTGCAGAAAAAGAAACTGCTGCTTCACCAAGACAATGCACCATGTCAAAAATCCATGAATTGGGCTTCGAATTGCTTCTTCATCCACCGTATTCTTCAGATATGACCCCCAGCGAGTATTTCCCGTTTTCAGATCTCAAAAGAATGCTCACTGGCAAGAAATTTTCGTCGAATGATGAGGTGATCGCCGAAACTGAAGCCAAGGACAAATCGTACTACAAAAATGGTATCGAAAAGTTGGATGTTCGCTATAATCAGTGTATCACACCTCATTGAAGGGAATTATATTGAATGAAAAGAAAATTGAAAAAAAATGTGTTTTACTATGGTAGGCCGGGAACTTTTCAATTGACCTGTTATACAAGTTCATTTGGTTTGATTCCATTAGCTATATGCTGCCGCGTTGTTGTGATTTAGTTAATGTATTTGATTTCGTGCATGAATAAGGTCATCGTGCTGTTCTTCGTTACTTACATAGTGATAAGCATTAAAAATTAATTGATGATCTTTGTTTTGGCAGCGTTGGATTACTCTAAATCTCTTTGATACTTGATTGTGTTGCTTTTTGTTTAACATGGTGTTTCCAGTTTAACCAGAGTAATTGTGGAATTATTTTATTTGCCATGTTTACCAATATTTTAACACAAGGTCCATATAAACATACATTTTTTTCTTAATACATATATATATATATATATATATATATATATATATATATATATAAAATTATCATTTTCTGTATACCTGTTGCCATCACTTAGGCGACATAACAATATCGTGTCGTTATACTGATTATATTTATCTATCCATTTAACTGAATCAAATGACAGTCCTGATATATCGTTTTAACTACGTGTGTAGTTTGCTAAAAACTGATCTTATTTTATTTACAATCATTATTCTGATTTTGATAGTATTATCTTTATTTTACCAGAATAGAGCGTATTTTTTTACATCAAAAAACACCTCATCTAATCTGCAAAATCTGCAAATAATTTTTATGACTACCCACTTGAAAATGACATCTTGGAAGTGATAATTATCGAAATGAAATGTTTTCGCAAAACAGACATGCATATTTCTGAGAATCAGGAAACTGACACCTTGATAGAACTTTCCACTGCTACTTTATATAAACAACAATTAATCCTTCTGTTATTTTATTACATGTGTTAAATATTGTGAAATAGCCTTATTAATCTAGTAGTTCTTGTTGTTTCAATGAGATAACAATAGTTATCGTGTTTTCATTTTCATTGAAAAAAGTATCACTCTAAAACTCCGTACACAAAAGAAATTACGAAATTATGTTTGCATATCTGATATTAAATAGGCTTAATACTACTTATTGTCCTATGTAGGTAAATACATACTGCCGAGTCATTACTTATTACTACCGTCAAGATGGATTTCAAGGTATTTTACTGATTCTGATTGAGGAATCGGGCATCCATTGAGTGATATAATTAAGTTTTTATTATTTCGCCTTAATGCAAAATTAACGTGGACAGATTTGGAGCTATTAAGTTGAATTTTCCAATCTTTCGTCCATTTGCAGATTTTGTTGACTGTCACATGCACTGTTTCTATTGCCCTAGGCAGAGATATATCTTTTGCCATAATAACTGTGTGGTCAGCAAAGGTTTCAAGTAGTGTTTCTTTTGTTGTTGGAATGTCAGCAGTGTAGAGCAGATACAGGAGAGGTCCTAAGACGCTACCTTGTGGAACTTCAGCCGAGATATTTTTAAATGTCGAGCACGCCATTTCGTGCGATACTCTAAATTTTCTTCCGGATAAATATGACTCCAGCAATTGACAATAGTTACGCGGTAACAGTTTGCTCATCTTACAGATTAATCCCAAATGGCAAACCCGGTGAAAAGCTTGTGAGACATCCAGGAATATTGCAGGACAGTATTTCTTTTCTTCAAACGCTCTTTCAATAGCCGCAGTTACTCTGTGCACTTGATCGATTGTTGAATGGTGATTTCGAAAACCAAACTGGAAATCTGGTATTGTTACCAAATGTTTAACACGCTTAAATGTTAGTTTCTCAAATAGCTTTGATATTGCAGGTAGTAGCGAAATAGGCCTGTAAGATTCGACTTGTTCTGCAGGTTTGTCAGGTTTTTTGAGCATAATTATTTGTGCCACCTTAAAGCATTCCGGGACATGTTTCAGCCTTAAACAGGCATTAAATATATATGTCGACATGATGATTGCTTTTCGTCGCAGTTCTTTCAATAATCCAGGTGAAATGTCATCTATACCAGGTGCCTTTTTAGGATTGAGGTTACCAATTTCAGGTAGATTAAATTGGAAGCATCACGTTAGACTAAAAGTAAAACACATTAGAACCAAAATAAAACAACTATACTGGTTAGTCGGAAGATACTCTCAAACTTGATCTAAAATCAAAGAGGTTGATCTATAATACAATTGTAAAGCCAATTTAGACCTATGGGGTGCAAATATGGGGTTGCACTAAAAATTCAAATCAGTTAGTCATACAGCGCTGTCAAAACAAGGTTCTTCGATTGATTACCAATGCCTATCGCTATGTAACCAATGAAGAACTGCACGATGACCTGGAAATCAAATGGATTTGCGAAGTTGTGCAGGATTTCACCTTGAAACACGAAAGAAGATTACTAAATCATACTAATGTGGAAGCAATACAACTGCTGGACAGCGCGCAGGATGTCAGGAGATTGAAACGAACAAAACCATACGACCTTATATAAAATGTATACATTTAGTGTAAACTATAGCTATAAGTTAATAATTAATAAATAATTATAATTTTATTATTGAGGAATACATTCTGATGTATTTTTTCGCCCTCGTCTTGCTTATTAATTAATCCAAGTACATAGGAAAAGTAGTAATAAATTAATTATAAATTAAGATTGTACTAAGCGTATCTAATAAAGATGTTATAAAAAAAATTACTTATTACTCAATATCATCGAAATTGAAGATGATGGATTCAAGAAAAATGAAACCTGTGTTAAAAGGACCTCGAAAAATAGTCGGTAACCGATAACAAGGACCGAAAACATCTCCACGAATCAGAAAAAAGGATGTTTGATAAAATTTCCTCTATTGTTGGAACGATGCAATCAAAATTTTCTATTGCGTATTGTTGTAGCCACGTCCTTATGTACATAGCGATAACAGATTTCGGTAGTCACGATACACCAAGGTTAAATACCAACCGCGATTAGAACAACATTATTCGAAAATATGTTTCATATGTGGGGCAAACATGTTCGCCCGTTGACCTTTTTCGATTTTACGAGATTCTGATAAAATTCATTCAGTCTATACGCGTGATTTTGTTTCCAGATTGTAAATACTGATATTCGACCCCCATCGGAAGACCCCATCGTAGATTATATGCTGCGGCAGAATTGCGAGCGCCCTTCGTCATGGATTTCACGAAAGAGAACGTCAATCCCAACCCAAGGGATAAGTCCAATCCTTTGGGAATACTTTTCTTCACGTAAGTACCTGTTTTAAATGTTATATCGCTTTTTTATGTTATTTTTCGTTTAAATTACTGATGTATCTGTGAGTTAAAGTACGAATTGTTGACAGTATACTCCAGATTTATTTCCTTCTGAAAAATTAATCCACGGAAAAGATTTTCATAGAACGGAGAAGTTAATTATTTTATTTGTAATATTCTTGAGGGCATAAAATGATTTTGTCCTTATCGAATAACACAGGGGATGGATAAAATAATGTGAACACATATATACACAGTATTTATTTATTTATAAGTTCTTGAGCCACCATTTGAATTTAAAATAGTTACGATACAATTTTTTACGGAAGTTTCTTGTACCAAAACATCCACCAATTGCTTGAATGATGTTGGAGGTGGAAATCTATTGGAGAGAAAATGTTTGATGATATTATGATGCTTGTCAAACCAAGTCTGAAACCTTTTGGCTGTGTATATGGGTACCTTAACCTCTTGGAATGGGGCATTGTCATTACTTACTTTTACCTAACAATGAAAAATCCTCGCTCTACCCTAGTAAAACACATTTTTTTAGTAAAATTAGTTTTTTTAGCTCAACAAGTTCCCTTTAAGGGTGATACGCTGATTATAGCGACTTTCCAACTTTTCGATACTATTTTTGTAGTACGATTTGTCCTTTGCTTCAAAATAGGCCTCAGTTTTGTCGATCACTTCTTCATTCGACGAAAATGTCTTCCCAGCGAGCATTCTTTTGAGATCTGAGAACAGGAAATAGTAGCTGGAGGCCAGATCTGGAGAATACGATGGATGAGGAAGCAATTCGCAGCCTAATTCATGGATTTTTGACACGCTGTATTGTCTTGGTGAAACAGCACCTTTCTTTTTCTTTTTCTTCAAATGCAGCCGTTTTTCGGCGATTTCGTCCTTCAAACGGTCCAGTAACGCTATGTAATAGCTCGCTGTTGATGGTCTTTCCTTTTTCATGGTAGTTAATGAAATTTATTCTATGTGGATCACAAAACACAGACACTATAACTGTCGATTGGACTTCGGAGTGAAATGATGGAGCCATGCTTCATCCATTGTCACATGTCGACGCAAAAACTCGGGTTTATTACCATCGATCATCTTCAAACACTGCTCCGAATCATCATCTCATACCCAAATATTCGTGAATTATATGATGTACACCTTCAGTTGATATCTTTAAAGTGTCTACTATTTCATTCTGTTTCAATTTACGGTAATTCGAAATCATTTTGTGAATTTTTTAAATGTTTTCGTCGGTAACAACCTCTTTTGGGTGTCCACTGCGTTCACCGTCTTCGGTGCTCATTTCACCACGTCTAAACTTAGCATACCAATCCTTGATGGTTGATTTTTCTGGGTCAGTGTCCAAAGTCAAATTTTTGCTTCAACTATGTTTTTTCCCTTCAAATAGCAATAATTTATCAACACGCGAAATTCCTTTTTATCCATTTTTTTCACAATAACAAAAGATGCTTCACTCAAAATGCTATAATTCACAGTTGTCAAATTTATATACGCATCTTTTGAGGATTAGGGCTAACTAAAAAACATATGGATTTAATTCTAGTAGCACCCTCTATATGTCAGGCTGGGGACTTTTCAATTAACCTATTAAGAACTTCACTATTAAGGATGTCGAGACATTCATTCGCAGAAATGTGGACAAAGATGGGAATGAGAAGACCGGCTGAATACTACGATATTGTCGCCCAAATCATAACGGAACATACCCCATGAGGAAAAAGTAATTTCGTTTTGTTTTTATGATATATGTGTAATTTTAATCGATGAACTTTTGCCTTTTTTTTTGGTAAAACCATAAATCTAAAGATTTTCTTTTATTTTGCGCATTTTCCTAATAACTTAATGATTCTGTCGTCACATAATTCCAGGTTTCGTCATCAAAGAGTTTTGGCAAGCACTGTTTTAAGAATAGGCGATAATTATAAAATATATGGGCTGTGGCTTGGCACCATCCCAACTAAGCTCCAATAATTTTCTCCGGTTCTTAGAAAGTGCCATAAAATATATCGTCATAGTTCAGTGAGTCTTGTATGAAGTATTCGTTTTCAGCACCATTCATAACTATAATAATTCAAGTTCAAGATATTAATTTTTTATGTTTGTTGACACACACTTTCAGCGAAGATGCTGATTTTATAGTTTCTGTGAATAGGGACAGTGTTAGTCAGTTTACTAAACGATAGAAGCAGAAAACCTACGCAAGTTTTTGCTCATGGGAAGCTGTAGAAAGATCATTTTCTTCCTTCTTTCATTTTTTTATGCAGGTTTTATACATTCTCCCACCAGAAGCTATTTGTCTGATAGTACCTTTAAAAAACTAATTTTCATTGAAGAAAATTCTTCTTTTACTGGTTAATAGACTGTACAGAATTAGTTCTATTTTATCAACCGACTTCAAAAAAGGAAAAGGATTTCAAAATTCTTTTTTTCTATTCGAAAGAGAGCACTTCCGAGGTGATCCCATTGGAACCAAGTCCAAGTCATATGTTTGGACGTGACGGAAGACCGGAAGTCGTTCAGTGCAAAAGTCTATTGAGTTTGCTTTTTAAACACTAGCTATATCATATGAGAAACCGTAGAAATGTTGCAAGCGCCTGCTTCTATGGTGTAGTGGTTAGAGCGTTCGGCTCACACGCGGAGGTCGCGGGTTCGATTCCCGGCGGGGCAACGATGTTTTGTTGTTGTTCTAGTTTGATTAGAACATTTGCCAAATCACCTAGGCTAAGTAGCGGCCTGAAGCGTTCCGTTTTTTCAATCATTGTTTCTTTCTTCCTATTTTTTCTCATACGGGCCGCATCTTTGAGAAATAAAAAGAGCAAAATAAAATATTTTTAACAAAAAAATTGAAGCGACTTCATGAAATAAATAAGGAACTCACTAAAAAGCAAAAAATTATCAAACTTAGTATTTTAACACAAAAAAAACGATTTAAAATTAAATATTTACATAATAATCGTTGCAATAACTAAATAAAAATAAACAAAAACCTTATTAAACCTATCTACTACACGTATTTTATATTCTACTATATATACACACATAATTTAGCTTAATACCTACCCAAAACCTATATATCTATTTAGAACATTATTTTAACTACTACTAACTGATCATTTTGAATGCTAACGTGCTTTTTTGAATACGTACGGAAATAATAATATAATTTTGCGACATATAGAAAAAATTAAATTACGAACGAAACTGTTTGGGTTCGGCACCGACGTCAAAGTGATCAGTTGGTAGTAGTTGTACATGCGAGATAGTATTTTGTAATTCGTTTTTTAAATAAAGCATAGCATGTATTTTTAAACAGCTCTGTATATACCACATGCACTATATTTTTCAGACTTGTCCATCTTAGATCCATTTCGATCAATTTTTGTAATCTTTACGATACAGTATGATGAGCGATGAGTTATACCAACAGATAATTGTATAAAAAAACGACAGAAGCAAGTTTTATACCAATTAATTACACGTCACAAGCAATTCGCTGCATTTGTATATGTTCAATTAGCGAAAGATAAACGAGCTACCAGCATCCACTGATTAAACTAGCGGGGAAACGATTCCGTATCTAAATCAGGCGTAAAATGGATAAATGGCACAATATTTATCATAAATATTTATCCGCTGATAAATATTCATTAACGCGGAATGGTGTTAAGTCGTCTGGTTTTGGATTGGCTGGGCGATACAACATTATTAAAACGTTACGACTTAGACACGGAAGGCTCTAAGCTCGTTAGAGGCTTCACTATAATTAGTTTTACGCTTTTGTTCCAAATCCAGCGCGGATATAAGTCCGGTCAAGTGATAGTTGAACAACCGTTGGTTTTAGATAGATTCGTGTTAGTTAATTTTTTTATATTAATGAATATTTGTTAAATCGCATCGGGTACATTTGTAACCAACTTCATGTCAGAATTTCACTGACAGACCTTGGAACGATATTTTTCAATATTGTTAATGTAACAGGTTAAAAAGATTAAAATTGTGCGCTCATTTTTAATTATGTCATGAATTAGTTCTTTTTCTATGATTAGGCCTATGTTTAATTTTTATTTAGTATTTATGGTTATTGTACATCTTTAGTTTTTAGGTTTTGTTTAAGTTCTATTGTATTGTCTATATTTATTATAGTATATTAATTAAAAATAGCAATTAACATATTAAAATACGATAAAACATTTTTGGGGAATTGTTCCATTCCATAGAAAAATTCCATTCGTTTAGAACCAAAATAGTAGAATAAAACTAGTAGAACCAAAAATAGCAACTAAAAGTACACGACTGAAACAGTCGATAGTAAATAATAACAAAATCAGTCGGACCGAAAATAGCGACTGAAACAGTCGATAGTAAAAAGTAGTCAATTACTAAACACACGATAGTTCCCGATTTTCCATTGATAGAAAAAATGTTTTGTTCACACTTCAACGAAATTCCATATACTGAAGAGTAAGGTCTGTTAGTGAAATCTCTGTCTTGCTTATACTCTCGATGGAAAATATAAGCACATATAAAATTAACTGCTCCAAGCAATTATCTCCGTCCTTTCCTCTCTCACAATTTATACAGCAAAGGGTTCGTACATCTTCGTCTGACATCACGAATTGAACAAAACAGTTGAACCGTGCAAAAATAATGGCTATTTTCAGTCGCTAGTTTTTTGACTATCCACTGTTTCGACTGTTTTCAGTCGATAGTTCCCAACGCTAGAAAAAATAGTGGCTATCGATGGCCAATAGTTTGAATAACCAATTTTTATTTCACAATAAACTTTGAAATTAAGAAACATCCTTTAAAACTAATTTAATGCCTCTTATGTGAATATCTATTTGTTATTTGTTTTTGAAATATTCAAGATATATAGTAAGAGTACCAATCCTCTTGAGATTAAGTGTAACAGATCATGGAAAGTAGGACATTGAAAATATATCTCGAAATAAACCAAAAGATTCATATTTAACTAATACTGTATAGACAATTGTGGGATGTACCCTAGTTTTATTGGTTTTATTAGTTATATATAATTCAAAAAATAAATATGGAATTCGCTAAAAAGTAAAGAATAATCAAACTTGGATCTTTAAAGCAAAAAAAAACATTTTAAAATAAAATATGTACATAATAATCGTTGTCATAACTATTTTAAAGTAAACAAAAACTTATTCGACCTATCTACTACACGTATCTTATACTATATACACAAAATTTAGCTTAATACCTACATAAACATATTTATCTATTTAAAATATTATTTTAACTACTACCAACTGATCAGTTTGATGTCGGTGTCGAGTCTAAACAATACAAAAATAATATAATTTTGTAACATATATAACAAATTAAATTACGAACAAAACAAATCAAATTTGTTTTTAGGTAGGTATTAAGCTAAATTGTGTTTATATAGTAGAATATAAAATAGATGTAGTAGATAGGTTAAATAAGGTCTTTGTTTATTTTTATTCAGTTATTACAACGATTATTATGTACATATATTATTTTTCAGCTTTTCACGCAAATTATTATCATTGGTCAAACTTCATGTCGCAAATCCATTCGATGGTTTTTCTACTGAACAAAAACAGAGATTTCCATTAATAATCAGCTCTAACGCATCAATTACGATATAGAACGGCTTTTCGTGTTGCATTTATCGGTTTTAGTTTTCAGTTATGCGTCTTCGAGGTTAATAGTCCCTTGAAAACTTAATTGACGTTACTATGAACAATTCCAGTGCAGATTTCTTCAAATTAAAGAAAGTTTAAATTTCGATTTCTGTAAAGTAAATATTTTCTCACTAAAAAAACCTATTGTGATCAACAGTACCGAAACATCGACGATTCTGAAAAGTAATACGGAAAGAACGAGAAAAGATCATTTATTGTGTAAAAAAATCGTGTTGTGACCGAAGTTGTGACAAAAACCAGAAATGCGCGCCACATGTTCATGTATTTTATTCTCGGCAACGTCCGTTGAACGGGTCAATAAATAAATCGATTCGACTGAGTATTTGGCACGTACTTTCGACTCTTTTCGCCTCCCTTTCGAACCGAGCAAGAAAACACGAAACGCAGCACATTTAAAACACGTGACGGCGGAAAGGATTTGCCTGTTTCCCAAAAATCGGAAGCCTGAAATAATAAAAGCCCTTATCTTACCGATAAAGGTTCTCCCGTTCCTTTCAACTATACCAACATTCGCCTTTTTTCATGTACATTCAACCTAGTAATCGTAAAATATCGGGAGGGAATACTTTTTATAGTATTAATCAATGAAGCTGATTAATTATATATTTATTATATCAGAAAGCAGAGATTATCATCTATAATGTGAAAGAACAAATTAATTTTAACTCAAATAGATATTACAAGCAAGAATGCCACAGGGAACCGTATTAGGACCAGTCCTTTATATATAGAAAGCACTGACATACACTATATATCTCTATATAAGTTTCTGAAAGGATATCACGCTGTATCACTTCATTAGAAACATAGTACAGACTATAGGCAACGGCTTAACGACTACAATTGTCATATGGTAATGCATTCACAAACAGTTACTGTTTGGTGGAGATTTTGAACCGATGACGTCATTTTTTTGTAATTTTTTATCACATCTTCGTCTGACATCACGAATTGAACAAAACAGTTGAACCATGCAAAAATAATTGCTATTTTCAGTCGCTAGTTTTTTGACTATCGACGGTTTCGACTGTTTTCAGTCGATAGATCCCAACGCTAGAAAAATAGTGGCTATCGATGGCCAATAGTTTGAATAACCAATTTTTATTTCACAATAAACTTTGAAATTAAGAAACATCCTTTAAAACTAATTTAATACCTCTTTGTGAGAATATCTAATTGTTATTTGTTTTTGAAATATTCAAGATATATAGTGAGAGTATCAATCCTCTTGAGATTAAGGGTAACCGATCAAGGAAAGTAGGACATTGAAAATATATCTCGAAATAAACCAAAAGATTCATATTTAACTAATACTGTATAGACAATTGTGGGATGTACCCTAATTTTAATGGTTTTATTGGTTATATATAATTCAAAAAATAAATATGGAATTCGCTAAAAAGTAAAGAATAATCAAACTTAGATTCATTGTTTGTTGTCATCGTTTTGTAACTTTTTATCACGGTTCCACCCTCGATAAAAACAAAACAATTGAAACAAAGAGAGACTCCCTAAAATGTCCAAAAACAAATTAAATTATAAACATGTTATTTAGATAATAACAATCGGTTTTTAAACTTACAATCAAGTAAACTAAATTAGATATAACCAATGGTATAATTGGACTTTTTGTTTCCTCTACGTCGGTACTTGAAATTCGACAGCTGTGTCATGTTAACCACGGGTTTTCCAATATGTACAATTATTTTAGAGAAAACCAATTTTTTTATATTACTCTTCGTGAGTCCACAATCTGCCCTATTGGCAATAAGTATTTCTTCTGTTTATATTATATATACATGGCATGTAGAAAATCACTTCATTAAGCAATCTTCTGTATAAAATATTATCTTAATTAATTAGTCTTATTCTAATGCTTATTCTAAAGTCTACATATGTCCAGTAATCAGATCAGGTGGTGTTAAACGTTTTAGTCTACGCACTTCACTATCACGTCGCATATTTAGCTGATTAGCGAGTACATTGGGATGCACTGACACTCTTTCGAAGTACTTCACACAAACACGTTGGATTACACTCGTTATAGGTTCTAGAGGAATATCGCGTTGTATCACTTTATTTGAAATATAGTACGGAGCATCAACAATGGCACGCAACACCTTATTTTGGAACCGTTGAATGATGGATATATTAGATTTGCTAGCGGTACCCCATAGTTGAATTCCATATGTCCAAATGGGCTTGAGTATAGACTCATACAGCAATACCTTGTTATCTAATGATAACTTGGATTTGCGCCCAATGAGCCAATACATTTGATATAATTTTAGTCCTAGTTGTTTCCGTTTAGAGAGTATGTGCTTCTTCCAGGTTAGGCGTCGATCTAAATGCATACCAAGATATTTAACATGCTCTGCTTGGGGAAGTTGACGATGATTGATATTTACTGGTGGACATGTTCTTCTACGCAGGGTAAACGTTATATGCGTGGATTTTGATTCATTGGCTTTAATGCGCCATGTCTTCAACCATAATTGTATTTGCTCCAGGTGGGTTTGTAGGTTTATTGATGCTGTGACTGGATCTTCATGGGATGCTAAGATTGCTGTATCGTCTGCATATGTTGACACAGTAGTTTTTGTGGTGGGCAGATCAGCCGTATACAGAAGATACAGTACTGGACCCAGTACACTACCTTGCGGAACTCCTGAATATATGGGATTTAATTCGGTATGTTCATCGCCTTGATTTACAATAAAATGTCTGTCAGTGAGATACGATTTTAGTAGCTGATAGTCCGGATGAGGGAGAAGTTTCTTTAGTTTAACCTGCAAGCCCGTATGCCATACTTTGTCAAAAGCCTGAGATATGTCTAGGAAAGCAGCCGAACAATATCTTTTGGCATTTAGGTCAGCGTTTATTTGGTTTACAAGTCTATGCACTTGTTCTATAGTCCCATGCTTATTGCGAAAGCCAAACTGATGTTCTGGAATAATTTTTCTTTTTTCTATTATATAGTTTAGTTTTTTTATGTATAATTTCTCGAAAACTTTCGAGATTATTGGTAATAAACTTATAGGTCGGTAGGGGGTCACATCTTCTGGTATTTTTCCTGGTTTAAGTATCATTAATATTTTAGCTACTTTCCAGATACTAGGGAAGTAATTAATTCGTAGCATAGCATTAAATATATATGTTAATAGTTTTATAGCCTTTTCTGATAATTCTTTTAAAATTTTGCCAGTAATTAAGTCATAACCAGGAGCTTTTTTAATATTAATCAGAGAGAACCAAATAAATTATAAATTATTGTCTTGATAATACTTTTTTAATGAGGCTATGTTATAACCCGTTTAAACGATAATAGTTAATAGAATAGTCAGCATTATTATTAGTATACAGTCACAAGTTGTTGAGCATTGAAAATTGAGATTCCAGAAGGCTATTTTCGTCATATAACGATTTTTTATTTTTTATATTTTCAAAAGAGAAAAGATGCTTGGGCTCTACATTAATTAACAATGGTAATGCAGCAACCTTGAGGCATGTCGAATTTTACATCGTGGAATAACGGTCTACAAAATATCCAGAAATCTAATCCCAGATGTTGAACACGGGCGGGGTGCCAGCAGCGCCAACTAGAACCTAATAACGAATAGCTAGCAACCCCGAGACGTTTATCTGGGAGGTTATTGAGGGGTATTTCCATTCATTCAGTACTCGCCTATCGTTCGGTTTAGATCTGCCACCATCGACTGCCCAAGCCTCGTCAACAGGTAACACCGCTGCCATCAGTTTTATCATTTGTATTTTTATATTTTTTATATCACTTGAATAAATAACGGTCACATAATGTAAACAACACTGTTTCATTTCGTTTTACCTCCATTCACCAAGCCATATTATTTACCCTATCGCTGCTAATGTTAAGACTAAATCGAACCATTTTTGAAAGTAGTGATTACAAGCAATGAAAAGTATATAACAAACGACAATAGCGTAGGAGAAAAACCGTGAAACTTGCTTTTAACAAACCACTTCATAACAATTAATCATATTAAACATTTTATCACTCTTAATCATCCTGGATAAAACAGAAAGAAGCTTCAACCGAACAGTTCAGGACCTTTTTAGTCGATCTTAAAAGAATTTCGTTCACCGTTCTGTGTGGCGAGGGCTTCCAACAAAATTCGAAAATGTACAGTTAACGAACGAGTCGGAAACTAATCCCCGTGAATAATAGTTACCTAATTTTATCCGATTCCGTGGTCGAATGTAATTTGAATAATAATAAAGACGGAACGGGCTACGAGCTCGTCGAGATGTTACCTCGTAATTTGCCCTTTAGTTGGACAGATTCTTTAATAATCCTCTGTTTCTCAAACTTAACCAGGTTGATTTTTTAATATTAACAAGCAAAAGAGATATAAAATCACGAACTTATGAAATTATCACAATTAGAACTAATACATTTTAATAGTTAAAAGGGGTTTGGTCCTTGAAATCAAAGAATATTTTATATATTGCCAAAACGGACGCTATTTGTAATAAATATATATATATATATATATATATATATATATATATATTGTTAATTTTCTTGCAGCTTAATACAGGAAAATTGATTAGGCTTAAATCATGAAGTCACAATGGAGTTTCTTATCAATTTATTAATATATTATTGCCTACTAACTTCATCAACAATTTGTCTCTACTATAACTTAAAACTAGGAAAACTAGAAACTACAAAATACCTTTACCTACCTAAGAGCCTTTATTTAATCCGTAGTAAAATAAAATAAAAGTAAGTAATACCTTTTAGTGTTTGTATCGTTTAATATACTTCACTATGCAACTACACTACATCACTTTAGTTCGCTTGAGTTTTGGCCTCCCAGTTCAGTATAGTCCAAGAGTTACAGCACATCGGTATTAACATTGGAGTGCTGTCTTTCGACGGAGTAAGTAATTGTTCCTATAATATCTGGATGCATCCATAATATTTCTTAGGACTTTTCTCTGAAAGACTTGTATTATGTTGATATTACCACTCGCAAAACATCCTCATAAGTGGTTTCCATAGAGCCATACATTCTATACAGCAATCACTTGTTATGTAATAATTTTATTAAGATTTTCTTCCAAATAACCAATTTTTTTTTTGAATTTTAATTCCAGTTCTTTTCTTTTTCATAAACTCTTTACAACAAAGGTTTGCTTTGTTACTGTTTAATATAACAGTATTATTCATATTTATTAGTATATGAACAGTGGATAAATATTTATTTTAATATTTTATTATATAAGTTTTTTTATTTATATGATACAGAACTTACATGATAAATTAACCAGAACTTTTATAGTGTCAAATAAATATGTATAACAAATGAATAGACGTTTCTTATCTTGTCATTTTCGCAAACTCTTTTTTACTGTATTAAAAAAGAAACCAAAAATATATATTTAAATGTAATTTTCGACCTATATTTCGCCACTAAATCCGACTAGCATTGAAAAGATTAACAAACCGATTAGACCTGAACCTGAGGGACATAATAGCGGTTATTGGCATCATCTGGGCTATGTCTCGGATACCCTTGATTTATTGTCACGAGAAAGGTAGGCGGCCCTGGCAAGCGAAATAGACTCTGTGACAGATTTTACGACCAAACAAACTCATGAAGATCAAGTTGTAACTCATTCAACCGTTAAATATCACCACATTTTAGCAAATTCTTCGAGTAGTTTTACTGAGAATCAGATCTGATTAGGATAAAAGTTTCTGGTTGAAAATTAAAGGACAATAGAACAGGGTAAAACGAGTATGAAAGATTTTAAGATAACAAAGGTTCCTGCAATAATATAGTATAGTTTATGTTCAATAAGTCTTTGAAAAAGATACTCAATTCAATCAATATTTTTTTCAGTTGTTGAATCAATTCTAATTCGAGTTTCTAGGTTACATTAAAATTACATTATTCTTTGGTGGAAAACATCTTCCTTTTTTCTTTAGCTGTTTTTAAACCAACCCATCGACAGTTTTCACTCTTTGCTTATCTCTGATATGTAATAATGTATTTTAATTTATTGAAATGTTTTTTTTACACTGATAAAAAGAGATTGACGCCATCATCTATATTGTAGACGACATGTTCTTAATGAATAATTATCGTGACTAAAGTTAACATGAAACCATCACAACATATTCTTGATAATAACAATTTTCAACCAATAACTCTAAAACCTAAAATATTCCACCAGTTTTCTCAAAAGAACTATATACTACCTAGCAACTATATAATAACTACATAATATGTAGTCACTATAAAAATAATAATATAATTTTATGACATATACACAAAATTAAATTACGAACAAAACAAATCCAATTTGTTGTTCGTACCGACTTCAAAATGATCGGTTGGTAGTAGTTAAAATAATATAGTAAATAGATAAATCAGTTTAGGTAGGTGTTAAGCTAAACTGTGTGTATATAGTAGAACTAGCGACCCGCCCCGGCTTCGCACGGGTGCAATGCTGATACTAAATTAAATACACTACAGAAAAAATATGAACGTTGTATATAAAAACATAGCGGCCCGCTCCGACTTTGCACGGGCATAAAATATATATGCCTATGTCACTCAATGAAAACATGATTAAAATCGATCCAGTATTTTTGGTTCATTCATTACTGCCCTTGGCCTGCACGCATTAAATTTGGAGTAAAACAATTCCTCTTCCCCTATACTTACTATGAAGATTTCCTGCTATCTTTGGAATATCTAAATTCATACAATTTTTATTACATTACACATTTTTAAACGCAAATTTTAAATTTGTAATATCTCCGAAAATATTTGTTTAATTTACATGCTGTAAGGAACCATATTGATCTATATTAATTGCACACTGTATTTAAGGTACTTAATTCGATAAGGATTAATGCCGTATTGCTTAAAATAGCTTCGTAAATAAGCCATTTTCTCACGTAAAAAGTAAACAATAAAAATGGTTAATGTGGGTTATCCCTAAAAGATAAACATATACCATCGCGGACTTTTTTGTAGACCTTTTAATGGTGTACAATACTGTAGTACATTAATTTGATCTAACTCGTAGGGTTAGGCAGCGTTTTTGCTAATTGCTAAATAAGCCTAAAAAAATAGGTTAATTTACGACATCACGTTAGAAACCCCTAAAATTAGCAATGTTGCCTTAGTATATTATGCATGTATTATACATATAAACCTTCCTCTTGAATCACTCTATCTATTGAAAAAAACCGTCTCAAAATCCGTTGCGTAGTTTTAAAGATTTAAGCGCACATAGGGATATAGGGACAGAAAAGGCGACTTTGTTTATACTATGTAGTGATATAAAATGCGTGTACTAGATAGGTTAGTTATTCCAACGATTGTTATGTTCATATTTTATTGTAAAACGTTTTTTTTGTGTTGATAATCTAATTTTCGTTATTTTTTTACCTTTTAGTAAGTTCCTTATTTATTTTTCCAGGTCGGTTCAATTTTTTAATGAAAAATATTTCTTTATTAATATATTTTCTGAAAGATATGCGTTTATATGACGCCTGATCAGTATTCGATTCATTACCTGGCATTATTAATAACTATGCAGTAAAAAACTTGAATGTCTTATGTCGTACATGGTAGTACTATTAACAATCTGCGGAGATCTTTTAAAATTATATACTTGACACGGCATAAACTTGCCCAACTTTTCCATAATTCATCTCGCACGTTCACATCCACCCATTCCGTTCTGGTACGCGTCCTTCACCGCCAGGCATTCGCCAGGTTCGCATTTTAATTACGTACCGAATCTTTCCGATCATAACCAGATCGGTAAATGAGTGATTTTTAATTATATCGAATATCGAGGAAGCAATTAACCTATCATTTCTACTGATCATGCAGTTTTGGTCACCGATACGGCAATGTTACGGACGACCTGATTATTGTCGCGTGACGGCTATTAATACGTTTCGGGCGGGTGGTTGTTGTAAACCGAGATGCGACTCGTGGGTGTGTCGTCACTATATCATGTCATTTCCTGTTCGATATCCCGCCAATTGATTCGAAATTCCCCTTTTTGTTATTTATTAAATTATTTATGTTTTGGTACGTTTAAAGGTGAGTTTTGGAAACAACGCCTAGTACTACTTGTTCCCTCAATCGAATGCTCAAATATATCTCAGAAATTAGCAAATTTACGCAATAACACAAAACAAAATATTATGAAAATTATCAAAATCTCGAGAAAATAGATCGTTTTATCTGTAAACATGTGACGAATCTTCGATGTTTTATGCAATCTGTAAATATTTTTATGAAAATTGTGAACTGTAGCCTTCAAATCCTCATTCTTTTTGTAAACAGTTCTTCAGTAAAAGTTGTTATATCAACGCTAGCCTCCCTTTTTTTCTGTACACTCTATGTCCGTTGGTCAGCAGAGGAAAACTACTAAACAGGAAAGTATTTTGCTGCTTTTCAAGATCTAATTCTTCTGAGTGATTAGTTTAGTATTGCAAAAGCATTGTTAGTTCCATTTCTGCTTTCGTGATTGATTTATATTATATTTTCTCTTTTGTATAGTAATTAATTTGAGTACAATGGATATTAATCAAAATATTGTCTATTACTTTCTCCAATTATTTCCTGTGTTAACAATAACCTGTCAAAAGAACTATGTTGGTTTGAGAGCGATACAAGAGAATGACTTTGCGGGTGTTACTCGCCATCGCTTGTCTTTTTTGCAACAATACGTCATTCAATTTGTTCACTTGACGTCGGTGGATATCTGCAGTCACAGTTTAATTGAGTCTTAGGGACTGGTGATACATTAGACTTTACCTTGTCTGACCATACGCACAGCAAGCCTTTATAAAAATGAATCTGAATCAATTCAAATGAACCAAAAAACTGGTCTCAGAGCCAGCATTGAACGAACCACGCAAAACATTTCCTCACTTTCGCCTATTTAAGTAAAACCTCTATGTATACTCTATGGTCCACATGTTTATTTTTACATACATAAACACTCACTGACCAAGGAGTGCGCCTCTTAAGACGAAATTGTTATCTATTGATTCATGCAGTCAGCGTATACTACATTGTTATTTTTGGAATATCCGATAGTAAAACATGCCAGATGAATATGGTCGACGTACGAAACAGAAACGGACGGAACCGAACAAGCCTCAATTAAGGAGGCGTCTTTGCGAGAGTGTTCTATTTTTATATGAAAACGAGTGCGTTTTTTCGTGTTAAAGGTAAATAGTGGCGACGCGTGTCTCGTCTAGCCCATCCAGGTAATTGGCGTGATAAAAGGACGAGAACCAGCAGGCCGATTTTCGACCGCGATGCTCCTATATCGATCCGAATGTATCATATCATCAAAGCCGTTTTTTATTTATTTTCTTCCTTGTTGCGGGTAGTTGCTTCTTGTGTACGACGATTTAGCCGGCGATTGGAAACAAACAGTCGTTTTCGACTTAATTGTAGACAGGTGGCGTTGAAGGTGTGATATACAAGCGGCCGGATTGTTTATTGTCGAAGAGAATGTTTCATTTTAGAATTATTTACTGTACAACAGGGGCAAAAGGCCCGCTACCATGACGATATAGTGTCGAAAAACTACCATATTTCTGACCAGTGTTGTTATCTTCATTGGCTAGGACTCTATGGATTGAATTATTAATAAACTAGCGACCCGCCCCGGCTTCGCACGGGTGCAATGCTGATACTAAATTAAATACACTACAGAAAAAATATGAACGTTGTATATAAAAACATAGCGGCCCGCTCCGACTTTGCACGGGCATAAAATATATATGCCTATGTCACTCAATGAAAACATGATTAAAATCGATCCAGTATTTTTGGTTCATTCATTACTGCCCTTGGCCTGCACGCATTAAATTTGGAGTAAAACAATTCCTCTTCCCCTATATTTACTATGAAGATTTCCTGCTATCTTTGGAATATCTAAATTCATACAATTTTTATTACACTACACATTTTTAAACGCAAATTTTAATTTTGTAATATCTCCGAAAATATTTGTTTAATTTACATGCTATAAGGAACCATATTGATCCATATTAATTGCACACTGTATTTAAGGTACTTAATTCGATAAGGATTAATGCCGTATTGCTTAAAATAGCTTCGTAAATAAGCCATTTTCTCACGTAAAAAGTAAACAATAAAAATGGTTAATGTGGGTTATCCCTAAAAGATAAACATATACCATCCGGGACTTTTTTGTAGACCTTTTTATGGTGTACAATACTGTAGTACATTAATTTGATCTAACTCGTAGGGTTAGGCAGCGTTTTTGCTAATTGCTAAATAAGCCTAAAAAATAGGTTAATTTACGACATCACGTTAGAAACCTCTAAAATTAGCAATGTTGCCTTAGTATATTATGCATGTATTATACATATAAACCTTCCTCTTGAATCACTCTATCTATTGAAAAAAACCGCATCAAAATCCGTTGCGTAGTTTTAAAGATTTAAGCGTACATAGGGATATAGGGACAGAAAAGGCGACTTTGTTTTATACTATATATATATATATATATATATATATATATATATATATATATATATATATATATATATATATATATGCATAAAAACGTCCTTGTATGAACGAGATTCGAAACTCTGGCTGTTGTATTAGGAGAACTTTCAAGTGTGTTCGAAGTCAGTTTGTACATACGTCATCTAAATTTGTGACATCAAAACGTCGCAATGTTGCCGCATCAACTCTAATATAGTTCAGTTTGCCTTTGACATACAACAAAAATTTAATGTAAATAAAATAATTGAACAAAAATTCTATTAATTTTAATGTATTTTAACATTATAGTACATCTAAAAACTACAGTTAATTATACAGCCACAATAGTTTATAGGTTTATGTTATAACCCCTTATTATTAGTATATTGCTTTCAAGAATTCTGCATACGTCTGACAATCGGATGATTTTGACAGGCTAATTCGTTTACGCGTTCAAACTAATCAGACAGCATTGTATCTCTTTTTAACTAGAATAAAATGAGAAGGAAAATATTGTCTGATTCCAAAACGAATTTACAAATTACGGCAGGCAATACGTTGAACGTCTTGACGACGTATGTACAAAACAATTTTGACTGGACAATATATAGTCAACTTATCGAACACTAAAAATTGATGTTGACGTCAATGACAGTCGATGGGACGGACCATTAACGAGGAACACATACCGATCGAGCGTTAGAAATTGATGGTTATGGGGTTAGGATGGGAATAACTAAATATTTCGCGGAAATCCCGCGGATTCAGCTGTTGGAAACAAACAAACCGCAATCGCTCGCCGCTGCGCTGTCCGTATCATTGTTTTTACGTGATAAATTTAAATATCCTACAGTTTTTCGATTCGTTCGCACATCTGGCGATGGTATGGTGCGCTGAACGAGCGTTTTTTTTTGCGCGGAGCGTTTGACCCGTTTTTTTCTTCTCGTCTATCTTCTACGCCGTCGTCGCTTTTTTTTCGATATACAGGAAGAGCTCCGAGAACGCAATAAAATTAATTGAGTCCCCATTAAAACCACCGTAAATAATGTCGTAAACTCATTATTGTAATGCACGAGGCTTTTCATAAATAAAACTTATTTGGGTCGTCTAATAAGAGGCGTGATGTTAATGGAAATGCGAGTTAATTTCTTTCGTTTTAACTGTTGATATTGCCGTGTGCGATGTGGACACTCGTACAGAGAAAACATCAATTTTAAATTGTTGTATTATACAGTTGTTGTAATTAATTGTATTTCTTAAGGAGCTGTTATATTAACAGGTCAATTGAATAATCCCCGGTCTACCATATAAGACACATTTTTTTGACAAAATTAGTTTTTTTTTATTCAACATAATTCCCTTCAAGGGTGATACACTGAGTATAGCGACCCTCAAACTTTTCGATACCATTTTTGTAGTACGATTTGCCCTTTGCTTCAAAATAGGCCTCAGTTTCAGCGATCACCTCTTCATTCGACGAAAATTTCTGCCCAGTGAGCATTCTTTTGAGATCTGAGAACAGGAAATAGTCACTGGGGACCAGATCTGGAGAATACGGTGGGTGAGGACGCAATTCGAAGCCCAATTCATGGATTTTTGCCATCGTTTTCACTGACTTGTGACACGGTGCATTGTCTTGGTGAAGCAGCACTTTCTTTTTCTCCAAATGCGGCCGTTTTTCGGCGATTTCGTCCTTCAAACGGACCAATAAAGCTATGTAATACTCGCTGTTGATGGTCCTTCCTTTTTCAAGGTAGTCAATGAAAAATATTCCATGCCCATCACAAAATATAAACGCCATAACTTGCCAGCCGGCTGTTGCGTTTTCCCTCGTTCGATCGATCATCTTCATACACTGCTCCGAATCATCAACTAGTCGTTGTTTTTGGTCCGTCTTCGGTGCTTAATTCACCACGACTAAACTTACCTTACCAATCCTTAATGGTTGATTGTTCTTGGACAGTGTCCGGAAACTCGGCATCAAGCCAAATTTTTGCTTCAACTGTATTTTGTCCCTTCAGAAAGCAATATTTTAGCAACACGCGAAATTACTTTTTATCCATTTTTTTCACAATAACAAAAGTTGCTTCACTCAAAATGTTATAATTCACAAACTAATGATCCAACAGCTGCCAAATTTATACACACATCTTTTGAGGCCTAGGGCTAACTAAAAATCATAGATTTAATTCTAGTAGCGCCATCTATGTGACAGGCCGGGGACTTTTCAATTGACCTATATATTATGACCCAATATTTCAATTTAGTTTCTTTATGTATGACGTCCTTCGATTATTCCCAGCTCCGTATTTCGTTGAGAAGTTAATTTAGCTCCAGATTTTGTTTAACACGCAATGCGATTATAATTATCAATATTTTAGAATAAGTAGTGAAGTTGAACTTTGAATAACTTAACTGAAAATAATATCAAACTTGTATCAATACCCATTATGTTGTTCACATGTACTTAATATACCTTTCTTCTTTACTAAATAACTTAAAATAATTTAAATAAAAGTCTAAAGAAAGAAACAAAACAAAAGTGATGTCAGAATTAACAGCATCGATACTATATTCTCTACAACAGTAACAGTATTCATCCTTTATATATTCTTAATAACCACTATGAACAATGGCAATGATATTGATATCGACAAATTTAACATACTTTACCAAATAGTGTTAGATAACTAATAACATTTTACATTATCCCCACCTATGTGAGCCATATCCTAATAATTTTGTTGATGTTGTCAGATCTAGTTTTTAGTTACTTAACTTTCCTTGACAGCTGTTGAAAGTAATGACAGTAATAACTGGACAAATACTGCCCTGCACTATTCCTGGACGTCTCACAAGCTTTTGATGGGGCTTGGCATTTGGGATTAATCAAAAAAATTAGCAAATTCTCACCGCGGAATGACTTCCAACAGCTATCATCATGTCGTTTCGAAAGAAATGTAGACTTATTTCGGCTGGAGCTCTCCACAAGGTAGTGTCTTGGGAGCACTCCTGTATCCGCTCTACTGATAGCACTGCTGATATCCCAACAATAAAAGGAACTTGGAATATTTGCCGACGACACAGTTATCATGGCGAAAGGTCTCTGCATGGGCTCTGAAAAAAATACAAGTAGCAGTCTGCAAGATCTACAAATGGACTAGAGAGCGGAAAATACAGCTTAATAGCTCCAAATATGTCCATGTTAATTTTGCGTTGCGGCGAAATGACGAAAACCTAATTATATCACTTGACGGATGCCCGATTCCTTAAGCAGATTCAGCTAAATACCTTGGCGTCCATCTCGATGGTAGATTAAATTAGAAACATCATGTTAGACAAAACACAGAGCACATTAGACTCAGAGTCAAGCAACTGTACTGGTTAGTCGGAAGATACTCTCAACTTGATTGTTTTATCAGTCAATCATAAAGACAATTTGGACCTATGGGGTGCTAATATGATGTTCCACTAAAGCATCAAACCAACTAGTAATGAAATGAAACCAAAACAAAGTTCTACGATTAATTACAATATAGCTACTGGACTACACATAGGGAATCAGAAGATTGAAGCAAACCAAACCACACGAACTTGTTTACTGTATAAGTGTTCTCCTTAACGTTAGCTTAAGTAGTTTAGTTTTATTTTCATTTGGGAATTACATTAGGCATATTTAATGTAAGATGTAAATAATTAAAAAATTAATTGTTAAATATTACTGACTAACCATAACATATTTTTCACTTAAAAGCAGTTTGAATTGAAATTTATTTTATACTAGCGACCCGCCCCGGCTTCGCACGGGTGCAATGCTGATACTAAATTAAATACACTACAGAAAAAATATGAACGTTGTATATAAAAACATAGCGGCCCGCTCCGACTTTGCACGGGCATAAAATATATATGCCTATGTCACTCAATGAAAACATGATTAAAATCGATCCAGTATTTTTGGTTCATTCATTACTGCCCTTGGCCTGCACGCATTAAATTTGGAGTAAAACAATTCCTCTTCCCCTATACTTACTATGAAGATTTCCTGCTATCTTTGGAATATCTAAATTCATACAATTTTTATTACATTACACATTTTTAAACGCAAATTTTAAATTTGTAATATCTCCGAAAATATTTGTTTAATTTACATGCTGTAAGGAACCATATTGATCTATATTAATTGCACACTGTATTTAAGGTACTTAATTCGATAAGGATTAATGCCGTATTGCTTAAAATAGCTTCGTAAATAAGCCATTTTCTCACGTAAAAAGTAAACAATAAAAATGGTTAATGTGGGTTATCCCTAAAAGATAAACATATACCATCGCCGACTTTTTTGTAGACCTTTTTATGGTGTACAATACTGTAGTACATTAATTTGATCTAACTCGTAGGGCTAGGCAGCGTTTTTGCTAATTGCTAAATAAGCCTAAAAAAATAGGTTAATTTACGACATCACGTTAGAAACCTCTAAAATTAGCAATGTTGCCTTAGTATATTATGCATATATTATACATATAAACCTTCCTCTTGAATCACTCTATCTATTGAAAAAACCGCATCAAAATCCGTTGCGTAGTTTTAAAGATTTAAGCGCACATAGGGATATAGGGACAGAAAAGGCGACTTTGTTTTATACTATGTAGTGATATAGCCACCCTAGTTACTCACTGTTAATTTACCTCGATAAAAAACAAACAAACACAACCATTCTTCTTCTATTTACCAGAAACTTTCGGTAGCCCATGTCGAAATTTTATTGATGATTATTGCTCAGCATTATCGAAACTCGTCAGTATATTTACCATCATCTCGTTCCATCCACTCTCGCTCTTATAACTCTTTCTGGTCTGTCAGCACACGCCCAAGACAACCTGACATTACGTGACTATCGCGCTATTAAGATAAACAAACCGCCCGATAAGGGAGACTCATTTCTCATTCAGGACACTCGAAAAAGGTACCCATTAAGCGGGGTGGTACCCTCTCGAATTTATTCGACGCGTCCGTAAGTGTCTGCGGTCTGTTTATCTTCCGAGCTCTTGCTTTTCGTTCTTTCTCTTTTTTTATTAATTTATGGCCGTGAGTTTTTCTCATTATTTCACCCTTCTTTTTCAGATACACGATCGGTATGTTTAAGAAAGGATATTCGAAGACTTTCGAGGTAGAGGACTTGTACAATCCAATAAGGAGCGATAGAAGCACGCTGCTGGGCGATAGGCTTGAAAGGTAAGTGTTTTCGATGTTTGAGAACGTTTCGTGGACAATAGAGAAGAGATATATGTATGTATGTGTCGGTGTTGGTGGTCTTATATTACTCTTACTAGACCACGCCGTTTATCCTTTCACAGCACCACCAATCTTACGTAATCTGTATTGTATTTTTATATATACTTAAAAGTTAAACATTTTAAGATAACAGACAATAAGGGAATGCTCAGTCTGTTTATCCCATATATAAGGATAAAAGTTTCAATATATTTTAGAACGAATTATTTTAAACACTTGTAATAAGAGCAGAAATAGTTATTTCTTGAAAATGCATTCTTTTTTCATTATATAACCCAAAGACTAAAAGTTGTACTGTGAAAAATTTCTATACTGCCATTTGATTTGACGTAGAATTTTTTATAATCAGTTGTTTTCATTAACATGTCATTATTTAAATAGAAATGACAACGAAAACTTTGAAAATGGCAAAAAATCGAAAATTTTCACATTTTCACGATGACGAGAAGAACTTCCATAGAAAAAGCATAAATATTATAATTTTTAAGATAAGTGAGATAATCAAGGATCTACTCATTTTTTAAAAATACACTTCGTGGTATAACTAAAAAACGAACATACTGTATAAAAATTATTATACCACCATTCGATTCAGCGCAAAATTCTTTACCCTTCCTGTAATTTCCATTAACCTATCAATATCTGAACAAAAATGGCGACAGAAAACTTAAAAATGGTAAAAAACCGCAAATTTTCACGACTATATGTATGGAAAAAGTGTAAAAATTTTGTATCTCTTGGATTTAGGTAAAATCTTCAAAACATATGTATTTTGTGGTGAAAGAAACGAAAATCCGTGTTAAAATTCCCTAGAGTTCATAATTTTTAAGATAAATGAGATAATCAAGGATCTACTCATTTTTCAAAAATGCCCTTTTCGTGGTATAGCTAAAAAACTAACGTACTGTATAAAAATTATCATACCACCATTCGATTCAGCGCAAAATTCTTTACCCTTCCTGTAATTTCCATTAACCTATCAATATCTGAACAAAAATGGCGACAGAAAACTTAAAAATGGTAAAAAACCGCAAATTTTCACGAGTATATGTATGGAAAAAGTATAAAAATTTTGTATCTCTTGGATTTAGGTAAAATCTTCAAAATATATGTATCTTGGGGTGAAAGAAACGAAAATCCGTGTTAAAATTCCCTAGAGTTCATAATTTTTAAGATAAGTGAGATAATCAAGGATCTACTCATTTTTCAAAAATACACTTTTTGGTATAACTAAAAAACGAACATACTGTATAAAAATTATTATACCACCATTCGATTCAGCGCAAAATTCTTTACCCCTCCTGTAATTTCCATTAACCTATCAATATCTGAACAAAAATGGCGACAGAAAACTTAAAAATGGTAAAAAACCGCAAATTTTCACGACTATATGTATGGAAAAAGTGTAAAAATTTTGTATCTCTTGGATTTAGGTAAAAGCTTCAAAATATATGTATCTTGGGGTGGAGGAAACGAAAATCCATGTTAAAATTCCCTAGAGTTCATAATTTTTAGGATAAGTGAGATAATCAAGGATCCACTCATTTTTCAAAAATGCACTTTTCGTTGTATAACTAAAAAACTAACGTACTGTATAACAATTATTATACCACCATTCGATTCGGCGCGAAATTCTTTACCCCTCCTGTAATTTCCATTAACCTATCAATATCTGAACAAAAATGGCGACAGAAAACTTGAAAATGGCAAAAAACCGCAAATTTTCACGAGTATATGTATGGAAAAAGTATAAAAATTTTGTATCTCTTGGATTTAGGTAAAATCTTCAAAACATATGTATCTTGGGGTGAAAGAAACGAAAATCCGTGTTAAAATTCCCTAGAGTTCATAATTTTTAAGATAAGTGAGATAATCAAGGATCTACTCATTTTTCAAAAATACTCTTTTTGTTGTATAACTAAAAAACGGACGTACTGTATAAGAATTATTATACCACCATTCGATTCGGCGCGAAATTCTTTACCCCTCCTGTAATTTCCATTAACCTATCAATATCTGAATCCTTTAAAATTAAATACCGTCGAGAATGCAAATCGACCTATACTGCATAATTTCTATGGTATTCGTTGTAATTCTCGACACCATACGTCAAAAATCACTTCAACCACATCGATATATAACTGCAGAGCTGTTTTTTTCCCTCTTGTTCGGTCCACACGACCAGAGATAAACCTATATATTGGAGAACATCGACATATTTGTCGAGAACCACTCGAAGCGCCAGATAACCACCGCCGGCGAACTGGATCAGTTTTCTTTACGCTGCGAGTCAGCAATAAATTTCGGCCGTAGACGGCGTGCAGATGGAGAAAGGGAAAATTTATTTAAGGACAAGCAGCATTCTGCATAATTACAGATAAGGGAGGTTCTGGTATCCGTCAGTTGTGTCACGCACAAACCTAATAGGTTTTAAAATAGTGCGGACCTTATGGGATATTTGATATGTGGATAGTTTTTAACGTTTCTTCACTCAAAAGTCATTAAATTTACTGGAGATCATGTGAAAGTATGTATTTCCAAGTACCAATATTTTTTACCTCTCGCACAATCTCAAAATACAGCATTATGTTAAAATATATAACAACCTTATTACATCTTTGACAGACAGATGACAAACAGAAATCAACATTCAAACCTCCGAATAATTTTTTGAAAATACACTTTTCATTTCATAAATTAATTAAAAACGAAGAAGTTTATTAAAATAATTTCTTTATAACCATCATAAAATTCTTTATAAACACTACGTTTTTCATCGGTCTACTATTGTTTGAGAGGAAATGAACAAAAAAAACGTTAAAAAGCAAACAATATGCAATTTTTTCTAATTATAAACATGAAAATGTGTTTAGACAACATAATATTCGACCCTACTAAATCGTGATTGGCTTAAATCATGACATTCGTTGGGCTTTTTGGTTATGTGTTAATAACACACAGTTGCGTTTATGATAAATACTGTTGCTTCAATAAAACTTTATTCTAGTGCATTAAATACTGACAGAAATCACTATAATACTGCAATATGATATTCTTGATTATAACATTGAACTCCGAGAACAAAAAATGAAACATGTAGCAGATATTTTAAGAAACAAAATATATGAAATTCAAGCAGGAGTAGTATTAAAGGTTATGATCATTTAAATATAAACATTTGAATTAGTTAAACCAAATTAATCGTAATTTTATATTTTTTATGTATACTTGTACTCATAACATTAGTTTCAGTTGTTCCAGCTTTTGATGCTTATAATATTCTAAATTGTCGTGATATAAAATAGACAACTTTTATAAGTGACTTACAATAAACGTTACGTAAAGAACAAACTTCAAGTTTATATAGGATGAGAAATTGAGTTTGAAACAATGTTAGATTATGATGTGATACTGAAATAAATTGTATATAATTTGTGCTACATGGTTATTTTCCCTGAAAGGATAAAACAAAATGCATTTATGATAAATTATGATGTGATAAATTATTATTACATTTCTGACCATTAATTACTTTAAGTAAATCACTAATTTTTTAACTAAAACATCTATAAACAAAATACACTTTTCTATTCACTAAACTCTCATGTAAAAGTGCTGAAAGGTAATTATAGTCCCATCATATTAAACTAATAACGTATTTCATATTTGTCTGTTTGGTTATCTACAAATAGAGGAATAGTAGGAAGGAAACATAATTATATATTAGAATTTAAAAATTTTACTTTCCTTGTAATTTTCAAATAACTTGTTTTACATATTAACCCCATTTATTAAATATAATGACATTTCTAACTGATATTTTCGCACAGTTTTTGAATTAAACGTAGTTTGTAATTGTATTCTAAAAAATATAGTAATAGAACATATAATTCTAGAAAATCTGCTACCTAAAATATTAACATGAAGACAAAGACTATAAATGTAAGCTTACCATATGTTTATATTATTTATAAAGAAAAACTGCAAGATGCACAATTTTGAATATTAAAACTGTTCTATAAAGAAAAACATTGAGGGCACTATAAACATAAACAATATCACGTGTCTGATCTGATCATGTGACAGTTGACATCAACTATGAATTTCAAACGAAATGCGATGTGCTCACTTCTTGCAACCAATCAGAATCCAAGGAATTTTCGTGTCGTCACATTTACCTTTCTTTTATAAAGGTAAAAACAAAATCTCAATTCCGCAATATTTAATCGAGACATTTCCCCAGACTTCCAAAATTCTTTCTAACGCCAATATTTATAGTAATGTGGAATTTTACAACGTTTAGACAAATGAAGTTTTTGCACCAAAAATAATATACTAAATTATAAGGTTTCAAAATATTTACTAGCGTTATACTTGAAAAAAAAAAATTTGAACTTGAAATATGGTAAACAATTCCAAGCAATTTTTTCGAATAAGATTGTTTTTTATTCTTTTCCGTTATTTTTTTATACAAGATGGACAACAATAATTCATTTTGAGATAAAAGATGAACCGTTTTCTTTTTAATTAAAACACAAATCAATATCGTGTACGTGATCGTTTTTTCTCCTCGTTTTGTGATAAGAGTTGTCTCTTCTACATTTAATTAAAATGTTTATTTATCGCCTTATTTATGTTCAATATAATTAATAAGCTAAAGAGAACTGATACAGTCTGAGGAATAGTACGTTCTATTAGTTAAGTATTATTTATGATTAAAAGAAACCTGATTAAATTGGGATATGTCAGAAGATTTATGAATATACGGTTAAAAAAGTCCATTCGTTTTTTTTTGGGATATCTCTGGGCTAGTAGACTTTTTGCTATCAGTTATGTCACTTTTTATGTGGTGGGTCTTGTTGATGTTATTAAAAAATTCCACAAGTTGATGAATAATGAGTTTTTTAGTGAATAATATCTGATTTTTTTAATCGAACAAGAGATAGGTGATAAGTTTCCGGTCTGTATGATTGCGATTATATTTTTGCAGAGCATGGAAAAAAATATACGAAAAATCCGTCCAGAAAAATCGAAAACCCAGTCTGCTGTTGGCCTTGATCACCGCCTTTTGGCCCGAATACACCATCTTGGGAATAATCATGGTCTTGATGAACGTTTGCAGTTTGCTACAACCTCTGATGCTTGGAAAACTACTGAAATATTTCAGGTAAATCCTAAAAATATTTGCGAGTTGGTTTATATCGATTTTTTTATCTCAGAGTGGACAGCGACATCCAAAAGGAAGACGCTTATATCTATGCTGGGGCTATTGTTATATGCATCTTTGCTGCGACCATCTTGAACAATCAGTACATCATGGGAGCTTTCCATTACGGCATGAAAGTGCGAGCGGCTTCTTGCGCCCTTATTTACAGAAAGGTGAGCGTTATTTTACCCAATCGAGGTCCATTTATATACCGACGTTCTTCTTGAAGGCTTTAAGATTGAGTAAGACAGCTTTAGGCGAGACGGCATCCGGAAAGATCGTCAATCTTCTCTCGAATGACGTGAGTAGGTTCGATCTGGTCAGCATCTTCATCCATCACATGTGGACCTCGCCGATACTCACTCTCATAGTCACCTACTTCATCTACGTCGAAGCTGGATGGCCGGGTTTGCTGGGAATCGTCGCCGTCTTCATTGTTGTACCAATCCAAGGTGAGATCAATATCGAATCGAGTGTTTCAGTGCTTAAACACCTCTGTTATTTCAGGATATTTCGGTAAATTGTCGGCTATCTATCGCAAGGCCACCGCGATGAAGACGGACGAGAGAGTGAGGCTGATGGACGAGATCCTGTCCGGCATACAAGTCATCAAGATGTACGCTTGGGAAAAACCGTTCGCCCTGTTGATCAAGAAGGCGAGGAAGGCCGAGCTGAAGATCATAACCAAGTCCTCTTACGTCAGAGGAATGTACATGGCGTTTAACTTGTTCACAACCAGAGTGGCCTTGTTCAGCACGCTGCTGACAGTAGCTCTAATGGATAAACCGATTACTGCCTCTACCGTGAGTATTTAATATTCAATTAGATATGCTTTGTACAATTTAATTTACAAATGAAGTTATTACCACTGTTTTGTTATGCATGCATTAGTACACAAGCAAGCAACATTAATAGATCTTAGAACCGATTTTGTAGAATCGAGTCCGTCCGGGTAGCATTTTTACAAATAGATGTCATTGATCAAAAATATATGCAAACATCTAATACTTAACCCAACAAAAGTTAGAAGAAACTGCTATAAAGACCCGAATTCGGTTGGTGATAATCAAATATCTTTCGTTTCAGGTGTTCGTGTTGATGTCTTACCTGAACCTTGTATCTCAAACGATGTCCCAGATGTTCGTCAGAGGCATATCCGAAATAGCAGAACTGATCGTCGCCATCAAGCGCCTGGAGGAGTTCATGCTGAACGACGAGTATGAGACGATGTCGTCCTCTTTCACTGTCGACCATACCTCCCAGACGAAGAACCCGCTGAAGCTGAAAGATCTAACGGTGAAGTGGAACGCGCGCCTCTCCGACAACGCCCTGGAGAACATCAGCTTCGCGGTGAACAGGGGCATGCTGCTAGGAATCATCGGTCCCGTGGGCAGCGGCAAGAGCTCCCTGCTGCAGACCATCCTGGGCGAGCTGGAGCTGGTCACCGGCGGCATGGAATTGAACGGATCCGTCTCGTACGCCTCGCAGGAACCGTGGGTGTTCGCCGCCACCGTCAGGCAGAATATACTGTTCGGAGCGCCGTACGACAAGAAGAAGTACGCCGACGTGGTGCGCGCCTGCGCTCTGGAGAAGGACTTCGAGCAATTCTCCAACGGCGACCTGACGATCGTGGGTGACAGGGGGGCGTCGCTCAGTGGAGGCCAGAAAGCTCGTATCAACCTGGCCCGCGCTATATACAGGGAAGCCGATATATATCTACTAGACGATCCTCTATCCGCCGTCGATATCCACGTCTCCAAACACTTGTACGATTTGTGCATCAACGGTTATCTATGCAACAAAACCCGTATCCTCGTCACCCATCAAGTGCACCATCTCAAGGATGCAGATCACATCATTATTTTAAACAATGTAAGTATGAAGATACAGTAGTCTGTACAGTATTCTCCAGACTATTTTCAGGCATAAATAATTTGGGTTCTTCTTAATAGACGACTTTAAAATCTCTTTATCTAAGTGTTTATTAATTATTCTAAAAGTTTGAGGGGATTGGAACGGAATTAATCATTATAAGCTACTAGCCAAACCATTAGACTCTCTATTAACAACAACTAGAGGGCCTTGAAGCAGGTGATTAAAAAAAACGATCAGAAATGATCAATTGGAGAGAATTAGACTTTGTTTGAATCAACTATCATATAACTAGCCCACACCTTGTCTAATCAGAGTACCCTTTGTTTCAGTCTCTGGGAAACTGTTTTAATGATGTAAAACTGACTATGAAAGGTTTGTGAAAATCGCTTGGTTCAGTTTTCCCCAAAAATTCCGTAACAGGAACATTAAAAGGTCGTTTAAATATCATAGTATTTCTAATAGTGTATGAAATTTATATGAAAACTAGCGACCCGCCCCGGCTTCGCACGGGTGCAATGATGATACTAAATTAAATACACTGCAGAAAAAATATGAACGTTGTATATAAAAACATAGCGGCCCGCTCCGACTTTGCACGGGCATAAAATATATATGCCTATGTCACTCAATGAAAACATGATTAAAATCGATCCAGTATTTTTGGTTCATTCATTACTGCCCTTGGCCTGCACGCATTAAATTTGGAGTAAAACAATTCCTCTTCCCCTATAATTACTATGAAGATTTCCTGCTATCTTTGGAATATCTAAATTCATACAATTTTTATTACATTACACATTTTTAAACGCAAATTTTAAATTTGTAATATCTCCGAAAATATTTGTTTAATTTACATGCTGTAAGGAACCATATTGATCTATATTAATTGCACACTGTATTTAAGGTACTTAATTCGATAATGATTAATGCCGTATTGCTTAAAATAGCTTCGTAAATAAGCCATTTTCTCACGTAAAAAGTAAACAATAAAAATGGTTAATGTGGGTTATCCCTAAAAGATAAACATATACCATCGCGGACTTTTTTGTAGACCTTTTTATGGTGTACAATACTGTAGTACATTAATTTGATCTAACTCGTAGGGTTAGGCAGCGTTTTTGCTAATTGCTAAATAAGCCTAAAAAAATAGGTTAATTTACGACATCACGTTAGAAACCTCTAAAATTAGCAATGTTGCCTTAGTATATTATGCATGTATTATACATATAAACCTTCCTCTTGAATCACTCTATCTATTGAAAAAAACCGCATCAAAATCCGTTGCGTAGATTTAAAGATTTAAGCGCACATAGGGATATAGGGACAGAAAAGGCGACTTTGTTTTATACTATGTAGTGAAGATGTCTTAAAAAAACGAAATTACTTTTTCCTTAACTTATTATAATAAGGCAACTCAGAGCCAGACATTTTTTGTTGTCGATGCCTCCAAATTGAAATACCTACATTTCTACCAAAAGTAATAACATTCACACTAAATATAAACAGTTACAATCAAAGAAAAAACCTTCATTCATTCACTAGTCAGTTATATCTAGAAGTATGGCAACTTCTATATTAGTTTTGTAATAAACCTACTAAAGCCAATTGAGAGGATTTTCCAAATATTCTCCAACTTAGATAGCGTTTTAACACGATTGCCTTCGCCCTTTGGAAAAATGTTCTATACATGTTTTATCAAATCAGATGTAATAAAGTTTGAAAAAATAAAGATGCTACCGAACATATGCAACCTAACAAACATTTCTGTACCCAGGGTCGTGTCGAAAACGAAGGGTCCTTCAGAGAGCTCTCCGAGAGCGACAACCTCTACGCCAAACTGTTAACCAGCGAGCCCGAGATATCCGAAGAGGAGAAACAAAAGATCACCGAGGTAGCGAGAAGAGACCGTAAGATGTCCGTGAAAAGCATCAAGTCTTTGGCCAGTGCCTTGAGCGAGTTGAGTATCCCCGAGGCTATTCTAGCGGAACAAGACGAAGATAACGAGAAGGAGGACGAACGCGAGATTAACATGAAGGACATGCAAGAGGACTCCTCCAAGGGCAAGGTCCAGGGAAATTTGATGATGAAGTACTTCTTTGCGGGAGGCAACTGTCTCTTCGTCATGGTTGTTTTGATATTGTACTTGCTAGCTCAGGGTAAGACATTGGAATATCACGGTGCGAGTGTTTATTTATTTGGTGTGTGGAAATACAGGTGCAGGCATGGCGGTGGACTACTTCGTTAGTTTCTGGGTGAAAATCGAGGAAATCAAAGCCCCCGTCTCGTTAAACGGCACGGCCTCCAACGATACCGTCGAGGAAGTGGTCTCCAAGCCTACCTATCCGTTCGACGCGCTGGACTGGAACACGGAAACCTTCCTCTACATCTACGGCGGCCTAATCGCCTCGCTGTTCATCCTAGGTCTCACCCGCTCGATGCTCTTCTACAAACTGGCCATGCGGAGCTCCCAGAAGCTGCACGATACCATCTTCGCCAGCGTGGTGCGCGCTCGGATGCGCTTCTTCGACACTAATCCCGGCGGACGTATCTTGAACCGGTTCTCCAAGGATATCGGGTCGGTCGACGAACTCCTGCCCAAGGCCATCCTGGACGCGTCTCAGCTGATCCTCAGCGCCCTCGGTTCCATCATACTGATCACCGTCGTCAATCCCATGTTCCTGATCATGGTCGCGATCATCGGAATCATCTCGATGGTCTTGAGGAGGATCTTCCTCAAGACTTCCAAGAACGTGAAGCGTCTAGAGGGAATCAGTAAGTGGTCGATCGAGGAACGCGTGCCCGGTATGTCATGAATTGTTTGTGTTTTCAGTGAGAAGTCCGGTGTTCACCCACCTAAACGCCACCCTGAACGGACTGACGACCATTCGCGCCTTTGGCGCCCAGCACATCCTTCGAGACGAGTTCGATAAGCATCAGGACGCTCACACCAGCGCGTGGTTCATGTACATCGCCGCCAGCTCGGCCTTCGGTTTCTATATGGACCTGTTGTGTTTTGTTTTCATTGCCTTGATCACTTTTAGTTTCCTCACTTTTGGCGAAGGTAAGATCCGAAAAAAATAGAAATAGAGGCTAAAATAATGGTTTATATATTATTGTGTCCTATTTTTAGGTCTAAAAACTACCAAAACTATAAAATTGATTCAAAAAAATTCTGTATTAGTTAACTCCCATCACGTAAACTCTAACAATTCCCATAACATCAGAAGCTTATCTTTAATTTTGATCACTTGCAAAATTGAATGAATAATAGAAATAAAAAGAACGTGGATTAATTTTTCACGACACTAAACATTTTTTCATACAGGTATTGGATTAAGCGGTGGAGAAGTCGGTCTCGCCATTACCCAAGCCATCTCCTTATCGATGATGGTGCAGTGGGGACTGCGCCAGTCCGCTGAAGTCGCCAACCAACTGATGTCCGTAGAGCGAGTGTTGGAATACAAGGAGTTACCTCCCGAAAAGGAACCGCTCAATCCCAAGAAACCGCCCACCAACTGGCCGGACCACGGCGAGATCACCTTCGAGGACATGGGACTGAAGTACGACGAGAACGGTAGTTTGGTGCTAAAGAACCTGAACCTACAGATCAAGCCCAACGAGAAAGTCGGTATCGTGGGGCGAACTGGGGCGGGAAAATCGTCGCTGATATCGGCCCTATTCCGACTCGCCAACGTCGAGGGCGGCATCAAGATCGACGAGGTCAACACTCAGGACATCGACCTGGAAACGCTCAGGTCCAGCATATCCATCATCCCCCAGGACCCGGTCTTGTTCTCCGGGACGCTAAGATACAATCTGGGTAAGTCTCACCGTTTGCCATATCCCTCAACATGATATACACGATTATCCATCGGTTCCAGATCCTTTCGACCAGTACACCGATGAGACGTTGTACAAAGCTATCGAGGAGGTCGAACTCAAAGACCCTGCCAATATCATTAACCGTCTAGAGAATCGCGTCATGGATAGGGGAGCTAACTACAGCGTCGGACAGAGACAACTCATTTGCCTAGCCCGAGCCATCATCCGAAACAATAAGATCCTAATGCTGGACGAGGCCACCGCCAACGTCGATCCACAGTAAGACTGGCGCATTCGCCAAAACCTCATCACAACATTAATATTTGTTTTTTTTTTATTTTAGAACGGACGCCTTGATTCAGAAAACCATTCGCAGGAAATTCGCCGACTGCACGGTACTCACGGTCGCTCACCGCCTCAACACCATCATGGACTCCGACAAGGTCCTGGTGATGGACTTCGGCACCATGAAGGAGTTCGATCATCCCTACATCCTGCTCCAGAATCCGAACAGCGTGTTCTCCAACATGGTCCTGGAGACCGGAAGGGCTATGTCCGAACAGCTCAGAAAGATCGCCAAGGACCGTTATCTCAGAGATAACAGCTTGCCCGAATAAGACACGCAAAAGGAGTTTTGTTTTTGTTTGTTTTTTGTTTGATAGTAACGGAAGTATTCTCGTGATGGGACGGTCATCACAACAGCTGCCAGCCGACTTTAAATTATTAACCTACTGTGATCTTACTATACTTAAATCGTTAAGAGATAACATATATTTTATACGAGAGATGGTGCTACAGAGTTAAGATTTTTCTAACACAAAGATTCATTTGTTTCCGTGGCAGCGCAACTTACTTGATAGCGAGTTCATTGTTCCTTTTCTATTATATGTTTAATGATTAGTCTTAAAGTTTTATAGTGTTGAAGTTATTTCTTTGAATTTTAATATCGGTAGCTGCAGTGCAAAAACAAGTACCAAATTTTTTATATTTTTAAAAAATATATATAAATATGTATAGAGGTTAGATATGGATATTTTTGTACATACAGTATTTTAAGTAATAAAATATTTTGAATTTATTGTCCTTTTTTTATTTAATACACAAGAAAAGCAATGCTACATAAATTACCATTTTATCTCCAATTTCTTCATGCCAAAAATCCTAATATCATGTAATTTCATTAGTTTTTTATTTGGTTCTACATTAAAAATGTTATAAGCATCAAAGGAGTCATGATTATCCTAATATTCCAAGGCCAACTTCGTTTATTATTTTAATTTTTGTTATTCAATGAGGACCAAACAAACAATGTATAATTTTAATTGATCCAAAATATGTTATTATGATCACCAATCCATCTACTAAAGGTTTTTGAATTTTGTCTTATTTCTGTGATTGTTTAGTCGAGGGGGTGTAAGTCTGTAGTATAAACAGCTTTTTTGGATTTCTTTTAATAATTAATGTTATATGGGTGCAAATAGAGGAATAAGTGTTTTTCGTCGTTCTAAATTAACCATTATTAGTTTTAAATAAAAATGTGAATGATACATACTATGGAAGTAGAACTGGCCAAAAATGGATTAAATTTAAATTAAATATGAACGACTCTTAGTGTATTAGTGAGACTTAGTCTCGACGTCTTAGTTTACGATTTTAAGTACCAAGAGAAGTAGTTGATACCCAGAGAAATTTTCAGCTCCTTGTTTTACATTTGAGATTGTACTAATATTTGTTTGGAATTCTGAAACATTTACTATGATGTTAAATCATGATAAGAAGTGTTTAGCCTTCTTTGATTCATTTTATCAAGAAAACTGTTAATATTAACAGATGGTATGCAGAACCATATGACATGAGAATAAATGAAGAAAACACCAACAATATAACAACTGATGGATTTCTTAATTTTTAGGAGTTTAGTAGTTTAAGTATTTGCGATAAGATGGGAAGAAATGTTAAATCAACCAATCTGCATAAGTTTCCGCTTGATGCTGTCTGTATGCATTCAATAAAAATACTAATCAACAAAACCAATGTTTTTTTTCATTGTTTATTTGTACTCAAACATTCGCTACGCCTTAGAGTTCCATTCGTTCGAGGTCTCATTGTTCTTTTCCACCCAAGATTGCCATGCGATGTCCCTTAGCTGTTCGCTCATCGACTTCCCGGTCTCCAACACCATCTTGGTGAAGTGTCCCTCGGGCTGCTGCAGCAATTTATAAGGATGATCAAACTCCAACATCCTACCGGCTGCCATAACGAGAACCTTATCCGAATCCATGATGGTGTTGAGACGATGAGCGATGGTCAGTACCGTGCAATCCCGGAACTTCTTCCTGATGGTCGTCTGGATGAGGGAATCGGTCTGGGCGTCCACGTTAGCGGTGGCTTCGTCTAGTACCAGGATTTTGTTGTTACGAAGAAGCGCCCGAGCAAGACAGACCAACTGTCTCTGTCCCAGGCTGAAGTTGCTTCCTCCCTCTGATACCTGGAAGTCTAGACTGTCAGCTACATCCTTGAGCTCTACCTGGAATGTTTAAACATTGTTTAGAAACTTCAGTTCAGTAATTAGAAGAATCACTGACTTCTTCCAAAACACTCCACAAGGTTTTATCATCAAACTCCTTAAAGGGATCCAGGTTGTATCTCAGAGTCGAACTGAAAAGAATCGGCTCCTGTGGGATGATCGAGATTTTCCTCCGTAGATCATTGAGTCCCAATGACTTGCTGTCGATGCCGTCAATGACGATTTTCCCTTCGATTGGAGCCAAACGGAACAAGGCCGATATCAAGGAGGATTTCCCGGCGCCAGTTCTACCAACTATGCCAATCTAGATAATGAGATAACGTTATCTTTGACGGCCAATTAAAAGGTTTCAAAATTACCTTCTCACCAGACTGGATGACGAAATCCAAATTGTTCAATACAGGTGGTTCATCTTGGACATACTTCAGGCTCATTCGTTGAAATTCTATTCGCCCGTTTTTAGGCCATTTTCCTTTTGGTTTGCGATCTTAAAAACAAAAAACTAATGAATTAGTGTTGGTCAATAAATGGGATTGTTGATATACCAGCTGGTGTTTCAAACGGGCCTTCATTGTCCAACTGAGTGTACTGAAGAACTCTTTCTACGCTGGTTAGTTGGTTGACTACCTCAGCCGTTTGTCTCATGCCGTATTGGAGCATGCCCGTCAGAATCAATGACTGGGATAAGGCCAAACCCACCAAACTCCCATTTTCCACGTATCCATCTACCGAAACGAAAAACATGTAGTATTGAATTCTCTTCAGATAAGAATTTTAGTGATACATACATTCTATGGCTATGACAAACCCGTAGGCAATTATGGCAGTGAACAGGACACATATGATGTCCAACCAGAGTCCAAAGGCCACTATACACATCACTGTCATGTACCAAGTTGAGGAATGTACATTCTAAAACAAATTTTATCACCAACTTTTGGTTTTTATGAATAAATCGAATTGCTTTGCAAGAAAAAACAGAAATTATTTTTCCCATCACACTTTTAGTTACCTGATGTTCATCAAACTCTTTTATCAGTGCCTTTTCTGCCTGGGCCGCCCTGATGGTGGTCAGACCATTTAATGTCGAGCTTATATGGGAAAACATAGGAGATTTAGCTGCAAAACAAACATACAGTTTAAAAATCACACCGTACGAGGTGTGAATATCGATTTTCTCCCACCTATTCCTTCCAAGTGTTTGATATCTTTCGCACTAGCTATATACCAGTTCCTCAGCTTCAAAAACACGGCACCCAAAATCACAATGGCGATAATCATGAAGTAGTTGGATAAAGACACGTTGATCAGAATCCCGGCCATGACCAAGAGAATCTGTGACACAGAATATCGGTAAAAGATCAACAAGATTCACCCAAATACTTACTGATAGAGCATCCATCAAAACCCGTGGCAGAATCTCGTCAATGGCGCCCATATCCTTGGAGAACCTGTTCAGAACCCTTCCGCTGGGGTTTACGTCAAAAAATCGCATCGGTGCCTCCAACAGACAATGGAACATCTTCCTGTGTATGTTCTTGGATGCCTCCATCGCCATTTTATAGAAGAGCATGGCTCTGGATGTCGTCAGTAGAATTGCAGCGATAATCAAGGAGGTGTAAATGTATATAGCCATGTCAGTCTTGAAGATTCTGTATGGCGTTCCGTTAACGGTGACGTCATCGAATATAACGACCGGATCGATGATGGCCTTGCTGATATTTTGCGGGTTGATATTGTACTCGTATCTCGACAATAACTCGTCTTGGTCAGATAGGAGGTTGAGGGAGACATTTTGCGTTGAATTTTGAAATCGAAGATCTTCTTGATTGGTCCTGAATAAAATGGGAATATTTATTTAAATAAATATTACTCATGTTTCATAATATAGTACAATTTGCTACATATTTCAATGAATACAGAGTTCAATAGTTAGTCTTCATTTTCTTTCTCTTAATTAGAGAAAATTTTAATGTCTTCTTCTTCGCTTTCTTCCACTTCTTCATTAGCAACTGGCAATACAGATGTGACAATTTCAGCATTTGTGTGCACTCTACAGACCTCTAAATTATCATCAAAACTAACAAACGTCTTAGCAAGTTTGACTAGTGGCAAGTGATTTTTCTCACCATCACAAGGAACTTTAAATCCACTCTTCTTCAAGCAATTGTTTGCAGGTAAGTTATAATTATTTAGGTATAATTATTTTTATGTTTGTTAGATTAGGAACATGTCCATGTGCAGTACATCGAAAAAATATAAGGGTTTTCGTTTTTCTTACTCATTCAAGCCCTAGTATTTGTTTACTCTGCTGGCTATTTATTGACATTTTTAAAACATCGTGTTTTTTTTGTATTTTCCACTGATGAATGGTTTAAGCTCAGTGAATGTTCCGGTACAATTTGTCTCTAGCAACATTGTTAATGTAAGTTGTTTATTCCTTGCTGTTTATTTCCGCCAGGATACTTAACACCTTTGAATGAAAAGGTTATGTCCATACCAATAAGGTATGTTCAGGGTGATATCCCCTAATCTGCTTTGTAAGTTTGTCTTTCTACTCATCACATACACCTTCACGCTTTGAAATGTAGTTTCAATAAAACTTACAAGGCCATATATATTGGAAATCAGATAAAGCTTGAACATCACATGATTTATATAGTCTACACTATTGACAACGATTGTAAAACAAGCAAGAAGTACATATAGAAGATAACAATTGTTATCTTTATAATCACATAAAATCAACAGTTAATAAGGGAAATTGTACTTGGGCTTAGTTGTTTTTACATATCTCATATGTCATAAACGCATAAGCGATGTTGAAGGTCAGAAAATATTGACAGTAACGACGAAACACGAGGCCTTACCAGTACGCTACCCAGTAGTCTGTCGCCGTGCAAGCCAACATTGACATCACGAAGAACATTACGACTGTAATCAGCAAACAGATACTACCAACGGCCTTGAAATAGTCCTTGAAGGGTGTACTACCTTCGCAACTACCCATCTCCTCGGCATCATCTTCCTTGATAGTTTGTTCAATAGTAGAAGAAGTACTCTACAAAATTAAATCGATTTATTTGACGACAGTGTTAACCATCACTAAGACTCACTAAAGTGGACATTCTTCGTCGAACTGCCTCCTCAGCTTCGTCACCTCCCTTCTCCTTTTCTTCCTGGGTCTCGTCAGCTGCCGCCAGTAACTTGGTGAAGTCCACGCTACTATTTAAAAGTTCGTCGTAAGTTCCTTGAGCCTCTATGCGGCCCTAGAACATCACTAATTCACTTAGTATCCAACAACAAGACAGGGATAGTTTAGATACCTCATTGATCACCAGTATAACGTCAGCTTTCTTCAGATACTGAAGCTGATGGGTGACCAACACTCTCGTTTTGCCTCTGAGGTAGTTGACTATGCATTTTTCGAAGAGGTGTTTACCAACATGGGTGTCTACGGCAGACAGGGGATCATCCAAGAGATATATGTCAGCTTGACGGTATATAGCCCGAGCCAAGTTGATGCGAGCTCTTTGTCCACCGCTTAAGGACACGCCTCGTTCGCCAACCATGGTTTTATCACCTAAAAAACGAATACATCATTACCTATCACTCATTCAGGCATCAATATGTTGATGCATACCATAAGGAAACTGTTTGAAGTCTGCTTGCAAGGCACACACTTCGGCTACCTTACTGTATAGAGTAGACACATAAGGTTTTCCAAAAAGAATGTTCTTGCGGACTGATGCAACAAATAGCCACGGTTCCTGACAAGCGTAAGATATAGAACCTCCAATTTCTACGGTACCAGCTGTTGGTTGTAATTCGCTCAGTAATAGCTAAAAGAAAACTATATAATATTTTAAGTTAAAACTGTATCATGATCTACCTGTAATAGAGAGCTCTTGCCTGCACCTACTGGTCCGATGACGGCGCACAGTTTACCCTCCGGTACCATCAAATTCAGGTTCTTGAGAACCGGCGTGTTCGGTACCCATTCGGCGTTGATGTCCGACAATCTGATCGTGTTCTCTACTACCTTCTCTATTTTGGGTTCCTCCTTCTCCTCCAGAACTAGCACCTTTTCCAATCTTTTAATGGCTACCCAGGTCTCGGCGCTTTGACTGACTGCCATCGGATAAATGATGGCCATAGCCACTGAAAGAATTTGATAAGTAATTTGTGTCGGATCATCATTTTGTGAATTATAGCATTTTGAGTGAAGCAACTTTTGTTATTGTAAAAAAATGGACAAAAAGGAATTTCGTGTGTTGATAAAATATTGCTTTTTGAAGGGCGAAAATAAAGTTAAAGCACAAACTTGGCTTGATGCCGAGTTTCCGAACACTAAGTTTAGACGTGGTGAAATGAGCACTGAAGACGGTGAACGCAGTGGACGCCCAAAAGAGGTTGTTACCGACGAAAAAAAACATTAAAAAAATCCACAAAATGATTTTGAATGACCGTAAATTGAAATTGAATGAAATAGCAGACTCTCTAAAGATATCAACTGAACGTGTACATCATATCATTCACGAATATTTGGGTATGAGGAAGCTCTGTGTAAAATGAGTACCATCCGAGCTCACTCTTGACCAAAAACAAGGAGGAGTTGATGATTCGGAGTAGTGTTTGAAGATGATCAAGCGTAATAAAGCTGAGTTTTTGCATCGATATTTGACAAGGGCGTCTGTATTTTGGGATGCGCATGGGTCATTTTGATTGACTACCATGAAAAAGGAAGGACGATATATCAATAGCGAATATTACATAGCGTTATTGGACCGTTTGAAGGACGAAATCGCCAAAAAACAGTCGCATTTGAAAAAAAAAGTGCTGCTTCACCAAGACAATGCACCGTGTCACTAGTCAGTGGAAACGGTGGCAAAAATCCATGAATTGGGCTTCGAATTGCCTCTTCATCCACCGTATTCTCCAGATCTGACCTCCAGCGACTATTTTCTGTTCTCAGATCTCAAAGGAATATTCGTTGGGAAGAAATTTTCGTGGAATGAAGAGGTGATCGCCGAAATTGCGGCCTATTTTGAAGCAAAGGACAAATCGTACTACAAAAATGGTATCGAAAAGTTGAAGGGTCGCTATAATCAGTGTATCATCCCTTGAAGGGAATCATATTGAATAAAGAAAACTAATTTTTTTAATGTGTTTTACTATGGTAGGCCAGGGACTTTTCAATTGAAGTGTTATCAGCTCATCAGTGCTAATTTAACATAGAGATACAAGTGATACAACTCATCTTACAAAGATTGCCTACTGGATATACTTTGGTATAAAGGTCATTTAAGAATGATAGATAGATAGACAACTGTTCCTGTGTATATAGTTTAACTTCGCTTAAAAAAACAGGACTGGCTACGAAAAAAATATGAAAATAGCGAAATTCCCGAATTTGCCACAGGTAACATCAACGCAATACGGAAAAGGTACACAAAAAACCTTCAGCAGCTCATCATCATAATTTCCGGAAAATAATGAACAACCATATATTTCATACATTTGGAGCCAATCAAAATTGAGTCAATATTTTCGAGGTCCTTATTTGCCACAGCGGGTTTTGAATGAGTTTTCTGAAAATAGAATTGTAGCATGTCAAGGTCTCCAAGTGTATATAACATCAAGAAGATCTGCATTTTTACTGAAGACGTGGTGTATTAAAGAAAATGACACAAAGTCTACCCATGTGACATTCACTCTACGTAGAAGAACATGCCCACCAGTAAATATCATCGTTAACTTCGTCAAACCGTGATTGTTAAATGTCTTGGTATGCATCTGGATCGACATCTAACCTGGAAGAAGCACATACTTGCTAAACGAAAACAACTTGGTCTTAAATTATCACTACATAGTATAAAACAAAGTCGCCTTTTCTGTCCCTATATCCCTATGTGCGCTTAAATCTTTAAAACTACGCAACGGATTTTGATGCGGTTTTTTTCAATAGATAGAGTGATTCAAGAGGAAGGTTTATATGTATAATACATGCATAATATACTAAGGCAACATTGCTAATTTTAGAGGTTTCTAACGTGATGTCGTAAATTAACCTATTTTTTTAGGCTTATTTAGCAATTAGCAAAAACGCTGCCTAACCCTACGAGTTAGATCAAATTAATGTACTACAGTATTGTACACTATAAAAAGGTCTACAAAAAAGTCCGCGATGGTATATGTTTATCTTTTAGGGATAACCCATATTAACCATTTTTATTGTTTACTTTTTACGTGAGAAAATGGCTTATTTACGAAGCTATTTTAAGCAATACGGCATTAATCCTTATCGAATTAAGTACCTTAAATACAGTGTGCAATTAATATAGATCAATATGGTTCCTTACAGCATATAAATTAAACAAATATTTTCGGAGATATTACAAATTTAAAATTTGCGTTTAAAAATGTGTAATGTAATAAAAATTGTATGAATTTAGATATTCCAAAGATAGCAGGAAATCTTCATAGTAAGTATAGGGGAAGAGGAATTGTTTTACTCCAAATTTAATGCGTGCAGGCCAAGGGCAGTAATGAATGAACCAAAAATACTGGATCGATTTTAATCATGTTTTCATTGAGTGACATAGGCATATATATTTTATGCCCGTGCAAAGTCGGAGCGGGCCGCTATGTTTTTATATACAACGTTCATATTTTTTCTGTAGTGTATTTAATTTAGTATCAGCATTGCACCCGTGCGAAGCCGGGGCGGGTCGCTAGTATCAAATATATCAAAGCCTATTGGTCATACGAAATCCAACTATAGGGTACTGCTAGCAAGCCTAACATAGTGTTGTGTTGCGAGTGCTAATTAAGTGTTGCGAGTGATTGTCTATACCCCGTATTATGTGTTAAGTGCTTTAAAAGAGTGTTAGTGTCCCTCAGTGTGCTTGCTAATCAGACAAAAACGTTTAACAATAGGACATATATAGACTTATAATCAGACTAACTAATTAACATAATGTTATATATATATATATATATATATATATATATATATAATATATTCAAAATTTATTTGTATATACGTCATCGAAACTTCGTCGTCAAAAAGTCGCAATGTTGTCGCATCAACTGTGATTTTTAGTTCAGTTCGCTTTTGACATACAACAAAATTTTAATCTAAATAAAATAATTGAACAAAAATGTTACCAAACATAATTTATTTTAATATTATAGTACATCTAAAAACTTCAGTTAATTATTCAGCCACAATAGTTTATAGGTTAGAGTTATAACCTCTTATCACTATTACTTTCAAGAATTTTGCATACGTCTGACAACTGGACGGCTCCGACACGCTCATTCGTTTGCGTGTTCGACCTAATCAGACAGCATTGTGTCTCTTTTTAACTAGAATAAAATGAGAAGGAATATATTGTCTAATTCTGAAATGAATTTACAAACTACGGCAGGCAATACATTAAACATCTTGTTGACGTATGTACAAAAAAACTTTGAATGGATTAATAATCACCTTTTACTTACATTGCAGTATGTTGAAGAATTGAGCCATGGAGAAGACAATGTCCGCTGTTATCCTATTGCCGACCATCACGTAAGCAATAACAGTGGTGAACAGAGTGAGTCTTTCGATGAACACGTTGCAACTGGAGTAAAATCCTCGCAAATAAGAGGCCTTGGTCAAGGACGATATCTCCCGCTCTCGGAGATACTTGATCAGAGCTTCAAAGGGCTTCTCCCAGGCGTACATCTTGATAACCTGGATGCCCGAGACAATCTCGCTCATGTGCTTCACACGGTCATCACAGCGACCTGCCACCTTGAACCGTAACTGGGAGGTGACTTTTCCCAGATAAGCTGAAACATTGAATGATAACTTGGTGTGAAGGGCTTTTAGATGTTAATTAACTTGTTAAGACATACTTTGCAGTGGTATGGTTACAATGATCATGGTGCCGATACCAACGAGGCAATATACACCAATCAGGCTCCACATCAGGTAGCCAACCACCACTACCTGGATGGGCATAATCCAGAGGAAGTGCAGGAACAAGGCAATCTGATCGATTCTCTGGACGTCATTGGACAGAAGGTTGATGATCTGACCACCGGCTGTTTGGCCTTGAGACCTTTTGTTCAATTTCATGATCTGCAAAGTATAAAATTGTTGGAAAATTTAGAACAGCAACAAGATCAATGAAGAGAAAGAAACTATGATTAACAGGTCAATTGAAAAATCCCCGACCTACCATAGTCAAACACATTTTTTTGGCAAAATTAGTTTTTTTATTGGACATAAATCCCTTCAAGGGTGATACACTGATTATAGCGACCCTCCAACTTTCCGATACCATTTTTGTAGTACGATTTGTTCTTTGCTTCAAAATAGGCCTCAGTTTCGACAATCGCCTCTTCATTCGAGCGAGCATTCTCTTGAGATCTGAGAACGGGAAATAGTCGCTGGAGGCCAGATCTGGAGAGTACGGTGGATGAGGAAGCAATTCGAAGCCCAATTCATGCATTTTTCATACGGTGTATTGTCTTGGTGAAGCAGCACTTTCTTTTTCTTTAAATGCGGCCGTTTTCCGGCGATCTCATCCTTCAAACGGTCCAATAACGCTATGTAATAGTCTCTGTTGATGGTACTTCCTTTCTCAAGGTAGTCAATGACACCATGACCTTGCCAACCGACTGTTGCGTTTTCTCACTCTTTGGAGCGGGTTCATGGTATGCAGTCCACTCGGATGACTGTCGATTGGACTTCGAAGTGAAATGACGGAGCCATGTTTCAACTATTGTCACATATCGACGCAAAAATTCGGGTTTATTACGCTTGATCATCTTCAAACAGTGCTTCGAATCATAAAACCGTCGTTGTTTTTGATCAAAAGTGAGCTCGCGCGGCACCCACTTTACACAGAGCTTTCTCATACCCAAATAATCGTGATTGATATGATGTACACGTTCAGTTTATGTCTTTGGAGTGTCTGCTGTTTCATACAATTTCAATTTACGGCCTTTCAAAATCAATTTGTGGATTTTTTAAATCTTTTTGTCGGTAACAACCTCTTTTGGCCTTCCAATGCGTTCACCGTCTTCGGTGGTCATTTCAATACGTCTAAACTTAGCATACCAATCCTTTATGGTTGATTTTTGCCAAGCCAAGTTTTTGCTTCAACTGTATTTTTCCTTTCAAAAAGCAATATTTTATCAACACACGAATTTTCTTTTTATCTATTTTTTCACAATAATAAAAGTTTCTTCATTCAAAATGCTATCTTTTGAGGCTATGGCACCTTTTGAGAGTTAGGGCTAACTAAAAACATATGGATTTAATTCTAGTAGCGCCATCTATTTGTCAGGCCGGGGACTTTTTACTTACCTTTCTGTAGATTAACGATGATATTGCCACCCGAACTCTCATACCGATAATGGATAGACCATACATGGAGTGGTGATTGAGGAAAATTGTAACGATGGAGATAGCGATCAAAACAGAGGCCGATATATACAGGGCTGTCGTGTCGCTGAGATTCGGGTCGCTGAAGCCTCTGATCAGCTGGGCTAAGACCACGGGTTGGGGAGACCTGATACGATTGATCCAACATTTACGTTTAATGTAACATCAGTCAATATTAAGACGAAATCTCACCTCAGCGGTACGTATTGGATGAAGATCAGGAGTCCATATATCATGTAGCTCCAGAAGAACGTCTTGAACAAGGCGCGGAGCAAACTGGGTTTGGACCCTTTGGCTCTTTGTACTTCCTTGTCCCAATTGCTTTCCAGATCGTAACCTAGACCTTCCGACTTGTTCTCATTCAACGTCTTGTACATATCAGTCAGCTGAATCTTTCGTTTTGTGCCGAGATAGAATATGGGAATCGTCCATCTAGAAAAAGACATATATCTCTGTTTGTTTGTTTTATTCTTAATTTTAATTAGCGTTGGGGACTATCAACTGAAAACAGTCGAAACAGTCAATAGTCAGAAAACTAGCAACTAAAAATAGTAATTACTATTTTCAGTCAAATGGACGGTTCAACTGTTTTTTCAGTTCGTGTTGTCAGACGAAGATGTACGAATCCTTTCATGTATAAATTGTGAGAGAGGAAAGGACGGAGATAATTGCTTATGGCGGTTAATTTTATTTATATTTATATATATACGGTAGTATAAGCTACATGGTGATGTATAAATTCCTTCACGAACTATGTCTAAAAAAGAAAAGGAAAAAAATATGCTGAATACTATTTTGATAATAATACATAACTCGCAATTTATAATTTAATTTTAGACGAGATAGAATTACTTTTATATTTAAATGTTCTATGGATCTGTAAAGATAAATCGAATTTTTCTATGGAATGGATTAATACCCAAAAATATTTTATTGTAATGTGTTAATTGCTATTTTTAAATAATATACTATAATAAATATACAATACGATAGAACTTAAACAAAACCTAAAAGCTGAAGATGTACAACAACCAAAAATATTATATAAAAATTTAGAAAACACCTAGTCATAGAAAAAAAACTAATCCACTAATCCAACAACCTAAAAACTAAAAATGTACAATAACCATAAATAATGACATAATTAAAAATAATCTGAATGAAATGATATAATTGGAAATATTTTTTAACAAAAATCGAGAGAATAAAGGAAATGTTACCTCTTATTGCTATAAAAACAGTTAAAATATTTTACTATTTATCATTCCCAATTTTAATCTTTTTAACCAATTAGAATAAACATCTTGAAAAATATCGTATTAAAATGCTATAACATTAATATACAATATATTGCTATTTACAAGCAAACTACCAAAAAAATCATAAAACTATATATATATATATATATATATACATTTGTATCAAGGCAATCAAGGGGATAGTCGATAGTAAGTAGTAACAAGATCAGTCGGGCCAAAAGTAGCGACTGAAACACTCGATAGTAAAAAGTAGTCAGTTACTAAATGGTCGATAGTTCCCAACAATAATTTTAATCATTCGCTTTTTTGTCATTTCGAGATTTCTTTTATCAAATACAGCACCATACACCAAATGCAATCATTAAAAGTAGTTTGGACGCTTTCAGTACAATCTTTTCCAGTTTTGGAGACTAAGAGCATGGAATACCATAAAATATGTTTTTTTTTTTATATTTGAGTTATATTTAAATTATATAGTGAAATCTATCTAAAATCTACCTGTCTTGCATGCCTTGTACAAATTTCTATATACATATAAGTTGCAAAATGGGAAAGAGTTTAGAACGCAGAAGCTATCAAGTTACTTAAAAAACTGATTTATTCGAAATAAGAAGAGGTGACTTGTTAGAGCATTTGCCTAAAGCTGTAGAAAAGTACAAAAATAGCAGTTAGCATGATCTATAAATGGACTAGAGACTAGAAAATATAGCTTAATAGCTCCAAATCTATATGTTAATTTTTCCTTGTAGTGAAATTATGTAAACCTAATTATATTACTTGACGGATGGCCGATTCCTCAAGTAGAATCAGCTAAATCGTCCATCTCGATGGTAAAATTTAAAACATCATGTTAGACAAGTGTAGTGAGGTGCATATATTAAAAAAATACAGCAGTGACATGTATAAACATTATTTCACCAGAGACTGAGTTAGGGCCGATGGGTCCTCCTAGTTATATACCTAGATTTAAGTTAGCATAAAGACAAATTGTGGGTTAGACGGAAACGTCTAGTAATAATGTATTAATTGAATAATAAAAAAAAAGTTAGACAAAAAACAAAGTAGATTAGACTCAAAGTCAAACAACAGTACTGGTTAGTCGAAAGATACTCTCAACTTGATCTAAAATCAAAGAGATTGATTTATCAGACAATCATAAAGCCAATTTGGACCTATCGGATGCAAATATAGGGTTGCATTCAAACATCAAACTATTTAGTAATCCAACGCACCCAAAACAAAGTTGTACGATTAATTATCAATGCTTATGGCTACGTAACCATCGAAGAGCTGCACGATTACCTTTAAATTAAATGGTTACACGAAGTGATCCGCAGGTAAAATATATTAACTTCTTAAAAAAAGTTTATGGCCGTCTGAATCCCCAAAATTGAAGTAATTTGACACCCATTTTTTGTCAAATTTTTTAACAATCAATAAATTAATAAAAGTTATTAACTATCAAACTTAACACACCGCACGTTCAATGTCCAGGTACACACTTCAGAGACTGCTTATTAAAGGATTTAGTTAATTTGACTTTTAAATTGACAATAGACAATATAGTTTGTAATTTTTTTTATTTAAACAATAATTAAACAATAATTCTTATTATAACAAATAACGAAAATAGTAAGTAAGAAATAAATGACTACGTTTTATTTTATTTTATTAATATCGTTTTCCATTCTTTTACTATTTATTTATTTACATTATTTTATTTATTATGGTACAGTGCCATATAAAAATTGAAGTACATTAAATTATTTCATACATCCTTCACATATAGTGGTTGTAATCAATGTTCGTCAAAAATAGGGTTCTCACATACCGAATATATTTTTCTAGTTTAACGTATCTAGATTTCTCTCGAATAATATTACGCCTCCCAGCTTGATGTTCACTTGGTGATGTCGCAGCCCACTGAGTACCACCTCTTGCTGTCATTCCAAACGCTGTCGCTTCTACTTCACTTTCTTCATCCTCATCCTCTCCATCTTCACTTTCTTTATCTTCATCTTCCTGGTCTTTATCTTCATTGTTGAGTGCAATTCCATCATTCATTATGAATAAAATATACAATTTATATAACATAAAATACATTATAACTATCAACGTACACAAGAGAAAATAGAAATGTTAATTACCTGTATCATCACAACCCGAAGCTGCCACCTGACTCGGGGGAAAATATTCATCATCACTACTATCCAACACGCAGTCATCATCAGGTTCTTCTGCTTCGAATGTTTTCTCCAAATTCATATTACTCTAAGAGTGGGTGACTCTATTGTAAACAATTTAAAATTTTTTTTTTTCATATTGAAAACATAAAATAAATAATTTACTTGAAAATAAAACAATTAAATCTCTTCTTACCGTCTAAAACTCGATGAATCAGCCATTTTATTTAGAATAAATACAATTTTTTTGTTAATATATTGTATTTTAATATATTAATAATATTAATAATTAATATCAAATAATTTTTTATATTTTCTTGTCACTTTCAGTGTATATTTTATAGTCTGTTGACTACGCTTGTAGAATTTTAACTGAATACTTTTCTTTCTTTTCGTACGACATGAGAAGTGGAAAACGAAATCTCAGGTACCTAAATATCGATTGACTTGGAATTCCACTCTTGTTATTTCCATGAGCACTATAAACTGTGTCCCTATAGGTGTTTACACAGAATTTTTTTTTATTCAGTACACTAACGTACAAGTAATATAAGTGGGTACCCGGGTACCCGGTCGTTGAACGAACGGTGAAAGTTTGGTCATTGACCGGACGGTTAAAAAAATAACTTATGTGTTAGTATTAGTAATTTAACGTTAAAAATATGACGGATGATCGAGATTTGACTTACGTGAAGAACAGCTTCGACAAGAAGTTGGCTTTCGCTTTCGGATTGTCATGTTTCAGCTTAAAAGCACCGTCCATGTTCACTGATGCTCGCCACGGAGGTAACAGACGAATGACAATCAAAGCCGAGGTTATCACGGTATCTCTGGCAATAAATAAAATCCGTACCAAAACCGTCTAATTTTAAACAATACGCCGTTTCGTTTGCTCTTACTACAATTTACATTCTTTTACGATTATTTATGTAAGATAACAGGTTGGTTTTAATCTCCGGTCGAACACATGCTAGTTTTCACTCAGAAAATCAAATAATGACTCCTAGTTTTCGCGGTATCACGTGGAAATTATCCAGATGATGATTGGCTTATACTCAACAGCATTTAAACAAAACAGAACCCTATGTAGTTCAAAAATATACGAGATATGCTTAAAAAGTCTCTGGATTTCTGAAAGTCCGTGAAATGTCTGATTCCATTGGTACTCTTTATTGACTTCACCGATTTCTCCGTCAATTTTGGGCCGATTTTCAAAATTCTTCTTTTATTCGAAAGAGCGTTCTTCCGACGTTGTCCCATCGGAACCAAATCAAGATCTGTTGGAGGGGAATCGAGGGAAACACTCGAATTTCAAAGGCGCGTACAATATTTTCACATATTTTCTTATCTAAAATAATCAGATATTTGTGTATAATGTTATTGCGGAGCTGATATGATGCAAGACATAACTCCTCAACGGAGTTAGAGGATATTTCTTTAAATATTATGTGGACGTAGAGATAATTACTTATATACTTTGAAGATATTTTGGTAAGGTAATGAGTAGAGACCAGACCGCTATACCCTTCAGGGGTTTTTGAGTGGTTTTTAGTAAGGGTTTGCTAACGAAAGTGGTTCAGTATAAAAGCCGTTCAATTTGATTTTTAAATACTAAATATATCATATGGGAAGCCGTAGGAATATTGCAGGTAACTGTCACTATGGTGTAATGATTGTAATATCACCAGTAATTCTTCAGTATACCCCCAGAGGGCAATAAATACAAGGAATGGAACACCTGACATATAATCTATCCAATCTAGCAGTGAACTTAGGTCATTTCAATTTATTACGTCGAAATGTCGCAATGTAGCCGCATTTAACACTGATATATAGTTTATTTTAACGTTGATATATAACGACATATAATGTAAACAAAATAATCTAACACAATGTTTTCAAAGATAATTTAATAAATTAGATTTAATCACTGAATTGTCTCCAATGCATTTGTCATATCTACAAAAGTACAGTTGCAATTAATTCGTACATTTTGACCAAATGCTCGTACAACAGGTGAATTGAAAAGTCCCCGGCCTGATACATAGATGGCGCTACTAGAATTAAATCCATATGTTTTTTAGTTAGCCCTAACCCTCAAAAGATGCGTGTAAAAATTTGACCGCTGTCGAATCATTGGTTTGTGAATTATAGTGAAGCAACTTTTGTTACTGTGAACAAAAATGGGTAAAAACAATTTCTGGTGTTGATAAAATATTGCTTTTTGAAGGGAAGAAATACAGTTGAAACAAAAACTTGGCTTAATGTCGACTTTCCGGACACTGCCACAGGAAAATCAACCATCAAGGATTGGTATGCTAAGTTTAAACGTGGTGAAATGAGCACCGAAGTCGATGAAAGTAGTGGACGGCCAAAAGAGGTTGTTACCGACAAAAACATTTAAAAAATCCACAATATGGTTTTGAATGGCCGTAAATTGAAATTTAATGAAATAGCAGACACAGATATCAAGTGAACATGTATACCATATCATTCACAAATATTTGGGTATGAGAAAGCTCTGTGCAAAGTGGGTGCGGCGCGATCTCACTTTTGACCAAAGTCAACGACGAGTTGATAATTCGGATGCTTATTTTGAAGCAAAGGACAAATCGTACTACCAAAATGGTATCGAAAAGTTGAAGGGTCCTATAATCAGTGTATCACTAATTTTGCCAAGAAAATGTGTTTTGCTATAGTACGCCGGGGACTTTTCAATTGAACTGTTATATTATTATAGGCTAAATAGATATGGCTCGGTGAATGGAAGTAAAACTAAATAAAACAGTGGTGTTTACATTATGTGACCGTTATTTATTGGCTATATAAAAAATGTGAAAAATATAAAACAGATAAAATGGATGGCAGCGATTTTACCTGGAGACGAGGCTTGGGCAGTGATGGTGGGACGTCTAAACCAAACGATGGTCGGGTACTTAACGATTGGAAATACTCTTCAATAACATCCCAGATAAATGTCTAGGGGTTGCCAGCTATTCGTTATCGGGTTCTAGTTGGCGCTGCTGGCGCCCCGCCCGTGTTCAACATCTGGGATTATATTTCTGGGTATTTTGTAGACCATTATTCCACTATGTAAAATTCGACATGCCTCAAAGTCGCTACATTATGAATATAGTCTATTCAAAGTTTTTTTGTATATACGTCATCAAGATATTTAATGTGTTGCCTGCCGCAATTTGTAAATTCGTTTCAGAATCTGGCAATATCTTCCTTCTCATTAAAAAGATGCTGTCTGATTAGTTCGAACATACGTATCTAAAAACATAAATCTTTCACAGTCTACAATACGATTTTGGACAGCAAACTTATTTTAATTATGCATCTTTAGTTGTTTCCACCGTCATCACCCTGTCTTCGTATTGTCAACATTAAATCATAATCACACATCAAGAAAGTTTCTTTCTCTAGCTCTCATATTGTGTATTTGATAAAGTTTATCCAAACCGAAGTTTGTTATTACGGACAATTCTTTCCACATATCCAAACAGTCCTTGATTGTATATTTTTCTCGATCTGTATGTCTATTATAGTTATTCTTTGTCACATCCCATAACAATTCGACTTAATTAAAGATGCAGTGATGACGTTACCCTCTGCGGTCATATTATTCAGACATCTGGTCCACCACTTTCCAATTAGATGATATCCTTAAGACATAAGCATAATTTAAAAAACGTTATGAACGTTTTGTTGTTTTTCAACGTATTGTTCAAGTTATCTGATAATAATTCTAATTGGAAGAGATAATCTGAATTGGCGATAAGTTGAAGTATTTATCGCCAAACCTAAATCAAACTATCTAATAGAAATTTCATACAACAGTAACATATTTGGATTGTATTCTATAGTATATAATTATAAACAGTTTACTCAAGATTAATCTGCAACAATGTCGCGCCTTATTCTCTTATTATTCTTTAGTACTTTTCCTTTTTTAACACTTACTGATGGTTTAAATAGAGTTATCGAAGGTAATGTGTAATATTATGTATAGTCAACAATAGTAAACATTTGTTTTTTTCTCTAGGTCTTATAAAAATGGCTATCGTGTCGTCTAATGATTCTATAAACAGTAAAAAGAACCTAACAATCCTTGAAGAACAAGAGATAAATCTGAATGATATAGGACTTGATTTTTTGTAAGTATTTATGATAACAAATTTGGGTAATATATTTTATTTTTTTATTTTTTTTACCTTTTTATTTTATTTATATCAAAGGGCTCTTTACCAACTCTATTCTTTTATTATGTGTTTCTCCTGCAACTTTTTGGTAACCTTGTAAAAGTGCGTCGTTGTTTCTTTAATATTAGCCATCAAATGTTTGCAATTTAGATCTATAAATGTAAAACTATCTTTATCTTTGTTTTCTTTGCAATTATATAATTTATATTTTTAAACTACGAAATGTACCAGGTGTACCGCAAAGTCAATACCGATTTTTCTAACAGATGTCACTTGTAGATGACTCATATAGTCTATTCAAAGTTTTTTTGTATATACGTCATCAAGATATTTAATGTGTTGCCTGCCGCAATTTGTAAATTCGTTTCAGAATCTGGCAATATCTTCCTTCTCATTAAAAAGATGCTGTCTGATTAGTTCGAACGCGTAAACGATGAACCTGTCAAAGTCGTCTGGTTGTTAGACGTATGCAAAATTCTTGAAAGCAATGGTAACAGGAGGTTATAACTCTAACCTATAAACTATTGTAGCTGTATAATTAACTGTAGTTTTTAGATGTACCATAATGTTAAAATAAATTATATTTGATTTTATAGAGATAACATTTTTGTTCAATTATTTTATTTAGATTAGAATTTTGTTGTGTTTCAAAGCCAAACTGAACTAAAACTCAGAGTTGACGAGGCAACATTGCGACGTTTCGATGTCATAAATTTAAATAAAGTATGTACAAAATAACTTTGAATAGACTATATGTTGTTTTAATGTACTGACGTTAAGTTTCAATGAAAGATAATGCCGAGATTAGAATAATTAAGTTCAGTTGGACAACAAACTAGTTTTAATTTCTTAGATCATAATTTCAGTTAGGTTTTATTCTATTCAGTGCTGGTACCCTTAAAATACCGGACGTAACCGTGGTGGGACTTGAAAAATTAAACTACGTCAATGATATGAATGTATCTATCGATGACGACACGAATATTCTTACGCTGGAGCTGAACGCCGTCATGCTACCCGCCAGCGGTTTGGTAATACAATCCTACGAAGCAGATATGGGCCTCTTTAACAGTATACCAATTTATGGAAGCGGTGACATTAAGTAGGTATATCTCTGTTATCTCGAACTACGTATGGACGATCTATGTATGAACAACCAAAAGCCAGACTATGGTAAACCTGGCAACATTAAAAGTCATCGTGGTCTGGAGATTCGGCTACTTTCGGCACCATTCGTATATTGGTCGGCGCAATACACTGGCAACAAACCGAAATGCTAAAAGTCGATGTTGCCAAATTTATCCTTAGGCTATTTGCTTTATGGATGCGATTTATTTTTCTAAAATTAACATATATAGTCTAATCAATGTCATTTTGTGCATACGTCATCTAAATTTGTGACTTCAAAACGTCGCAATGTTGCCGCATCAACTCCGAGTTTTAGTTCAGTTGGGCTTTGATATACAACACAATTCTAATCTAAATAAAATAATTGAACAAAATGTTATCAAATATAATTTATTTTAACATTATAGTACATCTAAAAACTACAGTTAATTATACAGGCAAAATACTTTATAGGTTAGAGTTATAAACTCTTATCACTATTGCTTTCAAGAATTTTGCATACGTCTGACAACCGGACGATTTTGATGGGCTCATTCGTTTACGCGTTCGAACTAATCAGACAGCATTGTGTCTCTTTTTAACTAGAATAAAATGAGAAGGAAAATATTGTCTGATTCTGAAACTAATTTACAAATTGCGGCAGGCAATACATTAAATATCTTGATGACGTATGTACAAAAAAGCTTTGAATAAACTATTTTATTTTATTATTTTTTTTATTATTTAGTATATAATATATAGCTCTTGCATTTAAATTTGGTAACTGCTGCAGGGTACTGCACTCCAAGACTAGCGGATAGAACCATTCAACTTCCGACATTCGAGAGCAAAATGATGTCAGGCCGACTGCAATGTTGCCGATATGTTGTATTAGTATTTACATATAGCGAATATGAATCTACCGGACCACGACGATTTTTAATGTATCCTCTCAACGTCTCTCGCGTTTCCTTTTGTTGTACGAGAGAATTCACTGATGATTTTTTTTATTTCCACAAATGTTTTGATGCGATTCTTCATTTATTAATTTTGAAATAAGACACGAAGAAGTCACTTTCGATGCCTCAAAAAAACACCTTTTTGGTTAATTTTTCGGGACGCATAATGAGGGTCATAAATATACATACAACTCTCATCCGTAGTTACGAAGGTATGACCTTTAAAATGGCATTTTACTGCTCCAATTTTTGTCAAAATATTGTTACTTAAGTAATTTTTCGAGTGATTTGAGAGATCTATAATATTTAACGAACTACCATTGTTTATAGGTTTCTAATAAAAAATATGGCAGTCCCAATATTAGTAACATTCGATATAACCAACTTGAAAGTTAATACCTTAACTATCGTACCTAAATTACGGGCGAATGAAGTGAGTAGTACCCGCCTAGTTTAGTTATCTTTGATTTTTGACCACTCCTGTTCCAGATATCGATCAACGGCTTCTGGAACAACCCAGAACTCAGTTTAGTACTGTCGGAGACCTTGTCAGCCTTGGAGCAATTGGCCATCATGTTTTACAACAGCGAAATTGACTGTATCTCATGCGTCCTTAGCACTTTAATAAAAACAGCAATAAATAACGCGATACATCCGGAGGATCAGTCGCTAAGTATCAGTCAGTACCTATCAATGGCTGAATCAGAATGTCAAGTAAATATTATAGAGACTAAGTGTGGATATTGACTCAAATATTGTTATCATAGGCTACATGTTCTTTATCAAAGAGTGCTGCATTGAGAGGCATGTTTCAAGGAAATAACGGCGTCAAATTAAGTGAATATAAAGAGGAACATTTCAAGAGTATTGCCGAGGAACTGACTCGTTCACTTGTCGAGTATGTCAGCAAAAATATGGTAGATAAACTGTAATTATAAGACCTTTTCCTGTAATAAAAAACAATATCATAAGATCTTTTACTTAATTCTTGTCTTCAGTACATATTCGCGAGGGATATCACAAGATGTCTCAGTAAGTGAATTTATTTCCTAAAAGAAACATCATCTTGATTTCAGGTAGATCAAACTGTTCCTGATACTTGTAACCAGTGGTGATTAAAATTGTATATTTCGGAGATAAACTGTTTTTTAATAGATAACATGGAAAGCACTGTTACATTATAACGATCTTTGGTCATTTCTGAGAAAGGTTTTGATGCGTTTTAGTGATGAGAAACACCTTTCGGCCTCTGATGTTGTCAAGAGAGCTGCTACCACTATTCCTAATAATTGCCTAATCTTTTTTAATGTGTCTATAAGATTGATTGCTATTAAAGATTTTAGAGAAGGTAGTGCCTCATTAAATGTTTTCAAGTCATTTCTTGAATAAATAACTGACACCTCAGTCCATAATCATTCTTCATCAAGTGTGGAATAAGAGGAACATTCCTCAGGAAATTTACCGCAATGCTCACCAAAGTATTTTCTTCTCTGTACTTTTTAAAATAAAATCAATCTTTTGCACAACCTTTCCAAACAACCTTCAACAAAGTTTGCGAATTATAGCATTTCGAGTGAACCAAATTTTGTTATTGTGAAAAAAATGGATAAAAAGGAATTTTGCGTGTTGATAAAATATTGCTTTTTGAAGGGAAAAAATACAGTTGAAGTAAAAAACTTGGATTGATGCCGAGTTTTCAGGAAAATCAACCATCAAGGATTGGTATGCTAAGTTTAGACGTGGTGAAATGAGCACTGAAGATGGTGAACGCAGTGGACGCCCAAAAGAAGTTGTTACCGACGAAAACATTTAAAAAATCCACGAAAGGATTTTGAATGGCAGTAAATTGAAACTGAATGAAATAGCAGACACACTAAAGATATCAACTGATCGCGTACATCATATCATTATGAACATTTGAGTATGAGAAAATTCTGTGCAAAATGGATGCCGCGCGAGCTCCCTTTTGACCAAAAACAATGATGAGTTGATAATTCGGAGCAGTGTTTGAAGATGATCGAGCATAATAAACCCGAGCTCTTTCGTCGATATGTGACGATGGATGTAACATGGCTCCATCATTTCACTCTGAAGTTCAATCGACAATCATCTGAGTGGACTGCACACGATGAACCCCCTCCAAAGCGTGAGAAAACGCAACAGTCGGCTGGCAAGGTTATGGCGTATCTGTATTTTGAGATGCGTATGGAATCATTTTCGTTGACTACCTTGAAAAAGGAAGGACCATTAACAGCGATTATTATATAGCATTATTGGACAGTTTAAAGGATGAAATCGCCGAAAATCGGCCGCATTTGAAGAAAAAGAAAGTGCTGCTTCACTAAGACAATGCACCGTGTCAAAAATCTACGAATTGGGCTTCGAATTGCTTCCTCTTCCACCGTATTCTCTAGATCGCCCCCAGCGATTATTTCCTGTTCTCAGATCTCAAAAGAATGCTCGCTGGGAAGAAATGTTCGTCGAATGAAGAGGTGATCGCCGAAACTGAGGCCTATTTTGAAGCAAAGGACAAATCGTACTACAAAATGGTATCGAAAAGTTGGAGGGTCGCTATAATCAGTGTATCACTTTTGAAGGGAATTATGTTGAATAAATAAATAAATAAAACTAATTTTGCCAAGAAAATGTATTTTATTATGGTAGGCCGGGCCTTTTCAATTGACCTGTTATAATACCATTTTTCTCAATAACCGCTATTTTAAAGTGAAATAATGATCACTAGTATCTACTATTTCAATCTTTATTATAATATAATAACACATCCTATCTCAGTCATAGTATCCGCAAGATAGTGAGGTTTCCATTAATGCTACAAAATCTAGTTGAGCAACAGAAAAATGTAAGTAATTTTATAGTAGAAAACATAATTCATAAAAAGTTTTTGTCGAAATCGAAACATAAAAAAATAAAAGGTAATTTGTTTATTTGAAATGTTAAATAACTTTTCGTCCACTCTGTATAAATCCGTTAATATCAAACAAAGCGTTCACCCTATAAATATCTGAGAACAATTAAACTGTTATTTCAATTAATTACGGTTCATTAAATAAAAGATCTGATGTTTCTTATCGTGTATTAGACGGATATAATTTATAATAACAATCGTTTATTTATTAATCATGCCAGTTGCAGCGGGAGATCTTGTCTTCAATAACCATCATCAGTTAATCATAGGATTAGATCTGCTATTTTGTGGAATTAGAAACAAATACAGATGCTGTAAACGTCAATTAACTAAAATGTATCACATATTCGCCAAGGTAATTCAAGAAATAGTAAAGACCGAGAGTTTGAAGCGTCGAAACGTCGAACAGTGACTGCACAAGCGGTATCAAGCATGGATGGTATGTCAATCTAGTTTTTCTTAGAGGGGGTTTTGAAAAAAATCCACGATTTTTACCCATTTTTCTTTTAATAAAAGTGGTAATGAAATCAGGGAGCATATTAAATTTTGTTGACCTCTTCTTACTAGCGTCCGAATCATATAATATTTTCTTAATAAGACTAAGTAAGCAGTACAGTTGCTTGACTTTGAGTCTAATCTGCTCTGATTTTTGTCCAGCACGATGTTTCCAATTTGACCTACCACCGAGGTTTATGCCGAAGTATTTTGCTGATTCTGCTTGAAGAATCAAAGGAGACCGATTTTGACGAGGTCATAGATCCATTTTTAGGCAATCATAAAATAGTGCTAAAAGGATTTCACACTTTGAAAGTAAGGAATTGCATCTCTATTAAGCAATAATCTTCCATATTCGGATCCATAATCATCTAGTCGGTCTGAAATTCAAACAATAAACCCTCCTGTTCGAAAACTCGATATAGAATATCATAAGAAGTTTCCTGAAATTTATTTAAATAATGATAGAGCGCTAGAGCAGAATCCCTTGGAAACTCTATTTGAACCTCCACATCCCTGAAAACAAAGAACTTGGCTACGAGTACACGCATCATTCTATATTTTGTGGTAGAAAATCAATTCAATTAAGAGGTTTACGGTTTAATTATGAGGAAATTTCTTTATTTTTGTAGCTTTCTAACGGTGATATCATTGAAATGCTCAAAACGTGGATTACTGTTTTACATAACTAACACTTGAAAAATTTCAAAAGTTTATCCATACCAAATGCTATTCTAACAGGTCAATTGAAAAGTCGCCGGCCTACCATAGTAAAACACATTCAAAGCCCAATTTATGGATTTTTGTCATCGTTTTCACTGACTTGTGACACTGTGCATTGTTTTGGAAAAACAGCACTTTCTTTTTCTTCAAATGTGGCCGTTTTTCGGCGATATCGTCCTTCAAACGGTCCAATAACGCTATATAATAGTCGCTGTTGATGGTCCTTCCTATTTCAAGGTAGTTAATAAAAATTATTCCATGCGCATCCCAAAATACAGATGCTATAACCTTGCCAGCCGACTGTTGCGTTTTCCCATGCTTTGGAGCGGATCCATTTGTGCAGTTCACTCGGATAACTGTCGATTGGACTTCGGAGTGAAATGATGTAGCCATGTTTCATCCATTGTTACATATTGACGCAAAAATTCGGGTTTGTTACGCTTGATGATCTTCAAACACTGTTTGTTTATGGTCAAAAGTGAGCTCGCGCGGCACCCACTTTGCACAAAGCTTTCTCATACCCAAATATTCGTGAATGATATGATATACACATTCATTTGATATCTTTAGAATGTCTGATATTTCATTCAGTTTCAATTGTCTGCCATTCAAAATCATTTTGTGGATTTTTTAAATGTCTTCGTCGGTAACAACTTCTTTTGGGCGTCCACTGCGTTCACCGTCTTCGGTGTTCATTTTACCACGTCTAAACTTAGCATACCGATCCTTGATGGTTGATTTTCCTGAGGCAGTGTCCGGAAATTCGGCATCAAGCCAAGTTTTTGCTTCAACTGTATTTTCCCTACAATAAGCAATACTTTCTCAACACGCGAAAATCCTATATAACCATTTTTTTCACAATAATGAAAGTTGCTTCACTCGAAATGCTATAATTCACAAAATAATGATCCGACAGTTATATGTTTTCGTCGGTAACAACCTCTTTTGGGAGTCCATCTTCAGTGCTCATTTCACTACGTCTAAACTTAGCATACCAATCCTTGATGATTGATTTTCCTGAAAACTCGGCATCAATCCAAGTTTTTACTTCAACTGTATTTATTTCCCTTCAAAAAGCAATATTTTATCAATACGCAAAATTCCTTTTTATCCATTTTTTTCACAATAACAAAATTTGGTTCACTGAAAATGCTATAATTCGCAAACTACTGATCCGAAAGCTGTCAAATGTATACACGCATCTTTTGAGGGTTATGGCTAACTAAAAAACATATAGATTTAATTGACCTGTTAAATTTAGCCATATTTCTTTCCACAGTTATAGATATTACTGCCCGGATCATAACGTTTATGAACGCACTGATATATGATGGAGAATATAAACTGTGGGACAGCAGAATGTTTAACTTTTCCAATAATCCTAACATACCAGCTGAGTAAGTATATGAGTTATTTGTTGAATATCCTTCCTTGCCTTTAACTCCACCCACCGACGCACTAAATTTTGCGATATTTTTCAGGGGTTCTCTAAAAATCACTGATCCATTGTTAGAATTTAATTTAACAAGTTATCGGAATGTTATCGTGGATTCGATCGACATCAGTGGGGATTACGACATTTGTGTGAACGAGATCATCGTGCCAGATTGGTCTTTCTCTTGCGATTATGATGCGGACATGGTCATCAAGGACGAGATACCCTTCTATGGCAAAGGACAGTATAAGTAAATAGCTTTTGGAAACTCTAGCAAGTCAATGACTCTTATTTCAACAGAGCTCTATTGTCTGATATTACCATGACCGTGTGCTATACTGTACCGGCGGATTTCGACCAACTTCTGGATATTAACCTAGATGTCCAATTTAGACATGGTCCTGTGAGTATATGATTTCAATTAACAGCAATAACAATCATCCTGGTATACATTTTCACATACTAACCTCAATAATAAGGGATTTGTTGCATCAAAAGGCCCTTTTAATAAAACAGCCAATGCACGACATCAAAATTTATGACGTCGGTACGTTGCAATGTTGCCGCATCAAAATTGACTATGGTCTCTTTTAATTCTGACATATAATAAAATAAAAATGTAATAAAGCAATGGAACAAAAATAATGTTATCAAATATAATTTATTTTAACATTGTAGTACCTAATGCTTATATTATAGAAGAACTTAAACCACAGTTAATTATTCAGCCACAATAGTTTGTAGTGTAGGGTTGTTATATTATATTTACAAATAAGTTTTTTCTATACCACCTGTGTAGAAATAATGTAACGTATCTATAGTATATTAAATTTTTTTTACATACGTCATCAAGATGTTTAATATATGCCGCAATTTGTAAATTCCTTTTAGAATTAGACGATATTTTCCTTCTGATCTTTTTCTAGTTAAAAAGAGACAGAATGCTGTCTTCGCCAATTTCGAAGAAGTTAGAAAATGGTTCGATGAACGGTTTCCCTCAAAGAACAAACAGTTTTTTTAGAAAGATGGGCAAGATATATATAATCAAATGGCCAATACTAGAAAAAAAACCGGTAATGACTTTCCGGTAGATCTCATGTACCTCACAAGTTGTTAAATGTTTGTTAATTAACCTAAATTGGTGTGTTGGTATTTGGTTTTTGGTTTCTATGGTATGATATGGCGGTGACACTGACATATCTGTCCGAAAACTGACATAATAATAACATATCAAAGTTAGAGAGTTGATACGTATTTCATAATGGACCATCTACAAAGGTCCCTGATAATCAACATAGACTCTGCCATAGTGTACCCGCCGGACATTGACAACCCTAGCTGCTTGCAAGGGATCAAATTAGCGTTCGCAAGAAGCGCCCTGGTCAGCGAACGTCATCCCATTGTGCTGGAGTACTTCAACAGCGAGGTGGCCTTGCTGAATGAAAAGAAACGTCAATCGAAATTGTACCAGTGGACCATCCACCCTCTAAGCCTGTTCAAACAGTACTACGACATCTGGTGCTTTTTCTTCTACGGTCCCCTGGTGGTCCTAAAGCTGATGGAGTGGAGCTTCATACGGGTGAGGCCGCTGCAGATCGAGGGCATACTGTGGACGATCTTCATCCTGGACGTCCTCTCCTGGCTGGACATCGTCCTGCAGTTCTTCATCGGGTACTCCGTGGCGAAAACGAAGAAGATCGAACTGTGCCGGAAGCAAATCGCTAAGAGGTACATCTACAGCGGGTTGTTTTTCTGCGACGTCCTCTCCGCCATCCCGAAGATGTTCTTTGTTTACCCCCTGTTGCCGAAGCCGTGGTACTTGTTCTTCAACACCTGTATCCTGTTGAAGTTGCGCAGGACCGTCACTTTCTTCTACTCGATAAGGTCCATAGCGTACTACCTAAACATCAGTGCCCAGAAGGTATTCTTGGTGTCGTTCTTCTTCTTCACCATGTTCATCATGCACATGATGACGTGTCTGCACGTGGGTGTGCCTCAATATCGCAAGGTTATCACCGGGCAGCTTCATCCCGACTCCTGGCTCAAACCCTCATTTCTCCGTATGAGCTTGCGCGAGAAGTACGTCAGGACCTTCTTCAGAACCGCTCAGTACACGATGCTTATATACCTGCCAGAGATAAAAATCCCCTACAAACTCACCGAAGAGATCACCGTGGGCAGCATTAACTACCTCGTGGGTAAACTAATGATCACCATCACCTGGATCATACTGTTACGCAACTTCGTGTCCCAGAACTCGGTGAAGATCAAGTTCCGGGAGGTGATGGTGGAGCTAGAGGAGTACATCAAGGCCAAACAGATACCCCCGGAGTTACGGGAGAGACTGCTGACTTACTACATGTACAAGTACCAGAGGGTGTTCTTCAACGAGAAGTTCATCAAGAACATGTTCTCCATGAATCTCAAGAAGGAAATCAACGTGTTCCTTTGCAAGACCCTGATAAATTCCGTCACCATCTTCTCCAAACTGTCCCCGAAGGAAGTGGAGCAGGTCATCACGTATTTGGTACCGGAGATCTTTCTTCCCAACGAGATAATCACGCAGTCTGGTACGCCGGCCGACTGTATGTACTTCCTGGAGAACGGCACGGTGGCTGTCTTCACTCCATCCGGCAAGGAAGTGGGTCACCTTCAGGATGGCGCCCATTTCGGCGAGGTCGCCATCCTCATCAAGGAAAAGCATCGCACAGCAACCGTGGTCGCCATAGAGATATCGCGGGTCTACAAACTGAGCAAGAGTAACTTCGACAGGTGCTTCAGGAACAACGCGGAGGTCTTCGATGCCCTGCTCAGGCTGGCCGAGGAGAGGATCAAGGAAATCCGGGAGCTTGAGGAGAACTACAAGAAGATTCTGTTCGAGATGACGTACAAGTCTCAAAAATGATATCACTCAGCTGGTTGATCTAAGGTTTTAGATGTTCTAATTGTTTATAAACATTTTAGTCAGTACGTTGTGTTAGTAGTTTGAAGCATTTTAGCAAAAAAACTAGTTTGTTTTTATGTTCAGTACTTATATTTTGCAAGTTTCATATATAATAATAGAATATTTTTGTGAATTAATTTTGGGGTAATATTGACCTAATATAATAAAACATACCATAGGAAACTTTTGTGTTACAAGGGGTATCTGAAACTTATGTTGTTAGCCTCTGTAATTTAACAATCTGTTCAATTTATTAATATATTAGTACTAGCCATTGCCAACTAGCTTATAATTTATTATTTTATTTACATTAGTATCTTGTTGTCAGAATCAATATCCGAATCATCAACTCGTCGTTGTTTTTGGTCAAAAGTGAGCTCGCGCGGTACCCACATTGCACAGAGCTTTCTCATACCCAAATATCGTTAATGATATGATGTACACGTTCAGTTGATATCTTTAGACAGTCTGCTATTTCATTAAATTTTAATTTACGGTCATTCAAAATCATTTTGTGGATTTTTTAAATGTTTTCATCAATAACGACTTCTTTTGGGCGTCCACTGCGTTCATCGTGCTCATTTCACCACGTCTAAACTTAGCATACCAATCCTTGATGGTTGATTTTCCTGGAAACTCGGCATCAAGCCAAGTTTTTGCCTCAACTGTATTTTTTCCCTTCAAAAAGCAATATTTTATCAACACGCAAAATTGCTTTTTATTTTTTTCACAATAACAAAATTTGGTTCACTCAAAACGCTATAATTCACAAACTAATGATCCGAAAGCTGTCAAATTTTTGGATTTAATTATATGTGTCAGGCCGGGGACTTTTCATTTGACCTGTTAATTTTACTTGCTGGATATATATGACGGCAATTCACTCAACCAATGCAATAAAGTTTAGTTTTACAAGTCCAGCAACAGCATTTTTAACGGATTTCACTACTACAAGCTTACAAGTCACTCTCACACTCTTGTATGATTATTCATAATTCCTTCTTTGGAGACTTGCTTCGTAACATTGCACAATATCTATTTAAATATATTCAAGACTTGCCGTGGAAATTTTCTCGACATTTCAAAATTTTAGAGAGATTTTGTGGCATTTAGTCGTACAATGCAAATCTAAAATAAATAAAGACGCCCAGGGTAAAGACAGTGATAGCGTTTTATGGTTTTACGATCGACTGACTAACAGAATTAAGCTTTTCCTAAAACAAGACATCGCCGGAAAGAAAATTAACTACTAATTTGGCAACTATTTAAATGATTTTTACAGATTTCGTTAATATAGATTCCTTACAAGCCTGTCAAAAATACAAACATACGAACGATATGAGTACACATACATATATGTCATCTGTTATAGGCTTCATTAGATGGACTACTAAACAATCCAGACTTAGGACCCATCGTATCGGATATATTAACTAGAACCCGATATATCCTGGCCATGTGGAACACGTATGAACCGAAATGCCTCAAGGAATGTTTGTTCAATCCCGTTCTACTCTACATGACCAATTTATTGATTTATAACATAAATAAAGTGGAGGAAATTGATTGGAGAAATTGCAGCTGTATGGAGGTATAGTAATTTTTTTGTAAAAAAAAGTTAATACAAATATTATAATATTGTAGATTATGAAACAGAGGAGTAAACATGAATTAACAAAAAGCGAACATTACAATTCGAATCCCGATCTCATTGCATATATATTGACACGATTTTAAGAAAACTATGGCGAATGTGTCGGATCCAATGATATTTGATTCATTTATATATTGTTTATTTGTTGTTATCTTAAATCCGTTATGCTAGAAATTGTGTATAAATTATTAGTTTATATATAATCATTAATTGATACAAAACCAAGAAACATTAATAAAGTTTTGCGTTATCGAAATTTTGTGTAATTTTTTGTATTTGTGTAAATTTTTCAAAAAAATCCATAATATGACGAATGCGCAAGGAGTACAAACGTCACCTTGTGACATCTATCATAAGTTACATGTACTATATGATTAAAATCCACTATATTACAGATTTCTTCTGCGAGGAACATATTGTGACAACTATCCTATCTAACACGTACTATCTGGTTAAAATGCACATTTTTGCAGATTTCTTTTTCAATAAACATATTGTGACATCTATTACACGTAACGTGTACTATCTGGTTAAAATGAACATTTTTACAGATTTCTTCTTCCGTGAACATGTTGTGACATCTATCACATATAACGTGTACTATGAGGTTACAATGCTTAATCTTAATTATTATTGTTAGAAATATAATAATAAATTTGTTATATTTATTATTTAATTGATATTTGAAGTACATTTTTTACGCTTTATACAATTAGTGTTCTTCATTTTCTGTATATTGTATAAATAAAGGAAATTTAAAAAATATATAATTGTTATCGAATTCTGAGGGATGCGCTGGGAGCTTTTCACAGATTCCTTCTTTGAAATGTAAATAATGAAAGGATATAAAATAATTTCCTGTAATTCGAAGAAAATTGAATAAAACCGCTAAATAGACAGATTGAGAATACCATCTCCCGTTTATAAAATTTTAAGCAAGTTATGCTCGTCCACGTCACTAGAAGGCGCGCAAATCGGTTTTATTTAGTACAGGGGTAAATTTAAAAATAATAATATGTATCAATACTACAGGGGAAAATAAAAAAATTGAATTTTAATAAAATATTTTATTTAAATACTAGTTAAAATTCGTTTAAAATATTTTCTAAGTACATAAAAAATTAAAAAACAATTTGTACAAAATATACTCAAAATACAATATTCAAATTTATTAAGCATAGTAATTGTGTCTAAAAATAATCTTGCTGAAATGGTTCAATCATTACGAATATTCTCTTCTCTAGTAATTTTGGGCCCAACTATATTAATACTTTCAGATCTCAATTTTCCATTATCATTTTACACTATTTTGGTTCCAACTAGAAACTGCATCTTTATTAAGGAGTTGTCTGCCACATTTGGGTATATCTTGGTCTAAAATGCAAAGAGCAAACCCTTCATTGTGCAGATAAATTCTCATGAGAGAATACCTTTAGTTTGTTGTTGTTTACCTTATTAAGTTATTTTTAGCTTAAATCATAATTTTTGGGAAAACGAAGCAATTAATTTTGCAGGAACTGCTGATTCCAAAAAAAATGCACTTATTACAAGAACTTAAGTAGAGAATATACATGTTATAATATATAATATTATTTTTCTAAAAACTAAAAAAATCTAATTTTAAATAAATTTGAAGAAACACTACACCCACAAAGCTTATATTTGAAAAAAAACCATAGGAAACCAAATAAAACTAAGCAAATCTGTAATACACTTCTAATCGAAGGAAAGAAACCTGTAATTTTTTTGTCGCCGGTCCTCTAGCGAATTACACTATGATCTGCGGTGTCGAATGCGGTGAACTTTTCGTACATTTCTTTCCTGAAACAATTTTTGGCGTCACCTATCCTTTATAGGTTGCACTATTTGTGTAGAATGCTAATACTCTACAGATTTCTTCATTGCTTTTTTTTATTGGGGCATCTATCCGAAATACTAGACATTATTTGGCTATGATGCACTTTTTTACAGATTTCTTTTCTCTGTTAAATGCTTATTTTTCAAACCATCCTAAAATTGTTTTAATCCTATTTAATTGATATGTCAAATATATTATTCACACTATACTCAATTGAGGATCATTGCTTTTATAACTTCTATTATTTAAATTAAATTACATTTTAGTCACAGACTCTGCTTATAAATACTTTTTTATTGTTGAAACTATCTTAAATAATTTGAATTATGTGGTAATGTTCCATTTTATTTTCCAAATATATTTCATTGCTTTCAAATACTTTATATATTTTTTTATAGATTAATTTTACAGAAGTGTCGAAATGTATTTGTTTAATGTTATGATTAAATCATTACGATTCAAATATCGTCTTTCAGCCATCGGTTCTCAAAACGCGATGACGCAAGTCCTCGGTTCCAATTAGCAGCAGCGATGGTGGCGATACCGTCTGGATTTTCGTCTGTTTGACTTTCGTTCAGTTTTCCCACGTTGAGTAACGACTTCGGTCGGGCGGTTACGGAACGAAACGAAAACAGAAAAAAAACAAAAGGAAAACAAAAGACAATCGATCCGTCTGAAACCCGAACCGCTGTTACCGAGTCGCGACAAGTCCTAAAAAAACAACTCTCGCACACACACACACAGACACACGGTCGAGAGGAGTGCTACCACCCGAACTGCAAAATCGAGCAGAGAACAAGAAGAAAAAAAACCATCCGACAATGTAAACAAGGCATTTCTTCGTTTCTCGCTGGGCACTGCCTCTTTGACGTGCCGCTCAATACAAGTATCTACCTGTTGTAACTTAACGCTCTTCCGCTGTCGTGCTCCGCTTCCCCTCCCTTCCACGTTTTCATTACATCGCGCTCAGGTATCCTATCAAAATTCCCCAATAAAAACAAAAATTCCCGGAATGTATGCAACAGCGGGCCAGTACCATCATGCGCTGCCGGACAAAATAATAATAATGTACCTGCGAGCTCAGTATTTTATTCTCAATATTTTCACGATTTTGACCAACCAAATGTCCCGAAAAATAATTTTTCACCCGCCTCTCATTCGGATATTGTGGTCTTCTATTTTTATTTCCTTAATTCACGGCTATTCTCTGAAGCTATAACAGACTGTAAACATTGACAGAATAGTTTGATGCTAGACTTCTGTGAATGCCCATCGTGAGATTGGATTGGTGAAAGCATCACAGTGAACGAAATGAGGTTATAGAAACATGAAAATTGCTGTTTTGTAAATGCTCTAAAAAACTCTAATATTGAGACTTAACAACAATACACAATCAAATGTCAACGAATATATTGTCATAATATTCTATAGTCCATCCAATAAGGCAGCCAATGCCCGTCATCAAAATTTGTAATGCAATGTTGCCGCATCCAATTTAAATTTTCGTTTGACTCTGACTACAAAATACTAATGATTTTATGTTTCTAAATTTGCCAATACTTTCGACGCTTTATTGGAAATAATATACTCGACTCTACTGTCAACGAAAATATTACTTCAATAAAGAAAAAACAAAAATTTCACACCACCCAAAAAAACCTAACCCATCTTCTGTATCTCCAAATTGCACGGTTCAATAATGGACGTCCAACGACAACGAAATAATCTACCACCCTCTCACACCTCATTATTACAGGATCATAAATATGTCTTCGACAACAATGCAACGACCGATACCACGACAACGCGACCCACTGTGCGCGAGCCGACCAATGGGCAACTGACCGTCCCCTACTTCCACAGGTAAGTTGATTTCCTCCGACTGGGTTTGATTCATTCGTTGTTGGAGCGTTTGGGTTGAGTGCGCCGTGACAAGTCGCAAAGTTCGTCCGCTGTTTCATACGCTACGATGCAAATAGCGAGCCAGTCGGTCTAAGCCAACTTAATCCGGTCTATTTTTTCGGTGATTCTTCTGTGTGTGATTCACGAACGAGCCATGGCCGCTCAAACTGTTAGTGTTTTGTTTATTGCTATCGGTGTAATGGATATTGTACTTGGTATAGCGGATCATTGTTCCCTTAACACTCTCCAAGTGCCCGGTAACGACATGGATTTCACCAAAGAAGCGACGAACGACGAGTTTGCCATTGTGGGCAAGTTCAAGGGGTTACATTGTTGTGCCAAAGGATACCGGAGTATCGAATGGTGAGTTCTCTAATTTTTCTCTCAATGACAGAAAATCGAAACCGTTTTTTTGTTTTGGTATTTTTAAGTGAATGACTAAACTATTTAAACATTTAAACACTATCTATTCAGATAACATTAAATTTATATTAATGTATAGGAAGAGTAAATAAAATATAAGTGTTAAAAGATTAAATACAACATAAGGGATTGCAAAATTATTAAACCCAGCTAAGTTTGTTTTTATATCGTCACCAGTTGGTTTTATGTACTTTTAAAGATTTGATCATTTATCTAATCTGTATATCGGTAATTATTACACTTGGTCCTTTCCCTACAGTCAAACATAAATTTATTTAGGTTTTAGGTCTGTCGATTTATTTATGAGAAGTTCAAATTTATTTTACTGTCCTTTCCTACTTTGTTTTACTATTTCTATCTTGATCATTCATCATGTTTGCAACCATATTTTTGTTCTTGTCTTTATTCGTTTCCAGTGTATATCTTTCAGCTATTATAATTGTGTTATCTGCATATACTAACAATTGTTCGTCTCTGATATTAGTTTATTTTTTATTTATCTTGTTAAGTATGGTAAGTAAACTATAAAGTCTTTTTGGGTTGTTACTAGTTTCAATTTGGCTTTCCGTTTCCTTTGTTAATTTTCCAATATATCTATTTGTTGCAATGTTTATGTGATAATCTAGCCACCACTACTAGTAGTTTTAGTTTGTTATGCATTGTCGCTCTCAGATTTTGTCCTTTCGATATCAATTCTTGTAGCTTTTTGTCAGTATATATCTTCTTCTGCTATAACTATGTCATCTTGATATGATGCATTTTTATTTTTCTTCCTTGGTATATGCTTCCTTGTGTATGCAGTTGTGGAAATGTAATTTTATTCATTATAAATTGTAACCAATTATATTTTTTTTAGTTTCCCCTTTTTGTGTTCTTACTAGTTTTATTTTAGGTTTCCATTACTTCTTATTTTCCAATAATTTATCTCTATTTCAACATTTATGTGATAATCTAGCTATTGCTTGTTGATTTTCGAATCTGAATTAATTTTTAATCTTGGCTCTTTGTGTTAGACTGTACATTACATTTTATCAAATCCAATTTATTTCGGTACCATCATAGTTTTTTATATTATGTTGTATATATTGCCTTTGTTCCGAACATATTTCCACACATCTTATATCTGGGTAAAGTTAGTTTATTCTCAATATGATGTTTACTGTAAAATTAATCTACTAATCTCCGTTTATTAGCTCTATTATAAAACAATAAAAATTGGTTATTTTATGTCTGATGACGATATGGAATATTATAAGTGTTATAAACTGAAACAAGGAAAAATTGTGTTAGTAACAGAATATTAAATTATGAGTAATTTAGTTTAATTGACGGTTATTACCTTTAGTATTACTCCTGTTGTCATATGTCATTATCTACTTGTTTCTTAAAATATCTGCAAAATATACTTTTTTTTCTTGAATTGAAATGTTATAATACAGTTTTATTTTGTTTTTGTGGTCATTTAGTAACGCGCTACAATAAATTTTCACGGGAAACATCTATAAACATAACCCAAAAATATAATACAATATTATTTTCAAACAAATGTCAAAGAAACGTGTACGATCACTCTAAACCAATCAGGATTCGTCTAGTTCGAATTTTCCTGTCGTCTTTATCAGACATAATTTTAAATATAAACAGATACTATATATAACAGGAAGGTGGATTATATTTTCATGTAATAAGACATTACGCAGATCTTTAAAATCAATTAACTATATATGTTTTTATTGATACAGCTGTTCAGTGTCAGAATCATCTATTTGTTTACGTCTGGATAAATATTTCGATTTGTTATCACACAATCTTCTCCCAATTAAGCAAACAAAGAAAAACACCCTCGCTATCTCTCTCTCGCTTCCCCGTGGATATTTTAAACACAATGCGAAAAACGCCTTAGTCCGAATCCGACGAACGCTCGCTTCGTTGAACATAAACCTCATACGGTTTCCAGGCATTTCGAATAACACCCAGTCCGAGCAACCTTGAAACTTTCCACGAAATTCCGAGGCGATAGCGAAATGATGTCGGTTTTATTTTAGTTTTTTCGTGTGTGCGTGCGAGTGTATGTAACAACACAATGTTTTCAATCGGGCACTTCCCAACTGATACATACATTATTTGCGGTTGGTTTTCTCTAAACAGGGCGTATTTGCTAATATTATTGGAATGGTGTCCGTGTTGGCTTGCTCTTCATTTATGTTTTATAAGGTCATGCTATTAATAAACAATTCTCTATGATGCAGGGGATTGAAATTCAATTCATTCAGCCTGAAAAAAGTACCGGCATCATAATTACAATGACATCGAAACTCTATTTATTTTTATTGTGTGGTTTTTCTGAAGTATAATAGTTGATATAATAGTCTAGTTCATGCGTACAAGGATTTGAATTTGCAACGTTGTCAATTATTGAAAATAATACGTATATTTGAAGAATATAATATAAATAGAATAAATTGTCTTGGATTCACAGGTTAATCTAATATTTTTGTTGGGATCTAAGTTAAAATGTTTTGGTATATTTTTCGTTCCCTATAATGTAAAAGAAGTAATAAGCCGGCTTGGTGGCGCAGAGCTAAAGGAAACAGGACGGTCCTCTTACTGTTGCGATAGCCTCGGGTTCGAATCCTGCTGTGGCATGGTCGTAAATTTATGTTTGTGATTGTCCTAGACAAGAGTGTAAAATCCAACAAGGACAATGATCCCAGTCACGTCAACGAGGCTGGGTAAGACCGGATGTCTTCTGGGATGTTTTCTAAAGTTGGTCACTCGCCAGTCGGTAGGCAAAAAAAAATCAAAATTCTGAAAAAAAAAACTGATGACTCAAGTTTCGTCCATATTTTTTTTGGTGAATGTAAAATAGGTTTTTAGTTTCATTGTTAAGGGGTTATAAAGGTACATTAAATTAAAAAAATCGAATAAGCCAAACATGAAATATTGGTTATGTTCTTTTGACTTAATAGACTCTTATGTAATGATTACATGTTTTCTTGCACCAAAATAACAGAGAATTTTAACTGATCTTCAATTGTAGTGTGCCCGAGATGAAGAAAGATGAGACGTAATTGATTTTCATCGAAAAAAACCAATCTAATTATTTATGTTGGATTTAAAAGGACCAGTATAAGCGTTGGTCTATGTTCAAGGTCGACGTTTCCATTTCAGATACAAGAGCTGGCAGCAGCACCTCGGGGTAAAAACAACGAGCCTAATGTCAAGGACGCTTATCTTCTGGGATATATTCGTTACAGCTTTTTGTCTTTTATTGCTCGTAAACTTTATCGTTGTTTATATCGCGAATATAAAAAACAGTTTACTTGACTGTCGTTAGTCCTTTTTTTCGCAAAC